>NC_062519.1:38720186-39035186 GCF_022655615.1 Tachysurus fulvidraco
CTAATTTTATTTCTTTTCATTTCGCTCGAGGCTTGGGATTTTTTATACTAATCGGATCTTGAAATGAATATTGATGCTTGTATATACTACGTGCAAGGTTTTTGCTCAAGTCTCTTTAATCATATGGTTGCAAGGTGTCTAATGGTGCAGTGCAGATTTTGCCCTATGCTTTATCCATTCATCTAGATTCTTGTTTCGTCTTGTTTTCTCTTTCAATGAGCACATGTTTTCTCCAGCCCCTTTCTTTTTCCGCACGTACAGATCAGCAGGTTATTTGTAATCGGTCTTTGGGTCGGATATACGTTCTACCGAGCTCTATACGTGCTGGACACCCGGTTACGTCTTTCTTATTGAGGTAATTGTCGTGTTTCATCGCTTTTGAGGTTTGGATATCTATATCAGTGCACTTCTATTCCCTTTTTATTAGTCAATGCTCGCGTATTGGAGTGTTTTGTTTAGCTCCAAATACGCTTTTATACGTGTACGTCATAAACTTCTTACTTCTTTCCTTGATTCTCCTGACTCTTAATCGTTTGTTATCGTTCATCGGACTTATCTGTTAGAATAGCCTTTCCTGCCATCTAACGCGTTATATCAAAATTACCGATCAGGGTCCTGGAAAGAGAAGCTCTCACATTCTCTATGTAACACACTAATCAGTGTTGGGTCCGCGGGGGTAATGTCTATACACGGTTGCTAGGCAGTCCATCAGGATTTTTGTGTGCAATAACATCAACTAGGGAATAAATCAGGAATGGGTTGTCCTTAACCATGCCAAGCCCATTTTTTGCGACGTTTCTCAAAGATCAGTGTTTATCAAGACAAATGGTAAAGTATGTATGGACGGTGGCTTGAAGATGGATGTTGTGAACATTCCCTTATTTAACTTTAGTAGTAAGTGTCCTTATCCAGTATGATCCTGACCATCTACAGCACTCCAACAAGCATCCTAACTGATCTTGATTGCATGTTCGTTGGAGTTAGCAATAAGACAACTGCTAAGCCGGCTAACTACGTAAATAATTATATGAAACCAAATGACAAATCAGTCAATGAATCACATGGTATCATACTGCCCCACGTGTGCGTCAGTCAGGTCTTAATGGTCGGGTCTTCATCAGGCCCGGATCATCAGTGTGAAAGAGACTCCGGCAGGAAGAATTGATGTTGGGTCCGTGGTAGACTACAAATTCACAGATTTCAACAGAGAAGTATCCTCACAAAATAAAAAATATTCTCGACCGAATCTTCAGATGATCTAAAATTGAACACCGACCTTGAACTGCGGTAGTTGCGTCGGTCATCTTGTACTGCGTTCTTACGCTCAAGTGAACTCTGAAGACGTCTGCCGTCTGTACTGCACTCCAGAATTACGTTGACCTCAGGCAGTGCTCGGGGTGTGGTTGCATTCTGTCGCTCGAACGGCATCTTGTAGCTAGTGTTACAGTCGCTATTCTCTATCCAGTGTCACACGACCGACATCAGGGCTTGAGTTCCCTTCTGATCATGCTTAGTGCTCGGTCGAGTTTCTTCTCGTCTACATATGTACATCTCAGCAGATGTTTTTTCCGTGCCACACGTCACACCTCCCCCTTGCTCATTGAGTGATATCTGATTCGACCATAAACATACATAGACTTAATTGGTAAACTTTTTATTTTTGATTCTGTGTTCTTACTTATGTCAGGCTGCTTTGAGACGATGTCCATGTTAAAAGCAGTATACATATATGGCAGCTCATTTGTTGATAACTTACGATCCCTTTCTAGAACCTTACACTGACCGTCCCTCAAAGGTGAACTAACCTCCAACCTCAATCCAGACAGCAGAATGTGTCAGCTATCTTACGAACGACTGATCACGCGACCGATCTTCTCAGGGAACACTTACTTCTTAACTAATCCTTCACTCTACAAAATAAATATGTCTCATTTTCTTTAATCTGCACATCCACTATCTTATACTCAGCTTGAATTGTGTGCTTGGTATACATCGAGCTCTGCATGTAGTTTCCCTTTCCCCTCTCCTTCTCATTTCCTCAGTGACTTTTGATAAAAAGCAGTCTCTAAAGATGACTTCCAAAGCTGTTGAGTGTAATATAGTGTTTAATAAATCGATACAGAGAATGATGTCTGTTCACAAAATAGATCAAAGGAACACTGAGATTTTTGTATGTACGATACACAGGGAAAATGTAGAGCGGCAAAATGGTCAAAGTACAATCAATGTACTCTGTCACGCTCGAGAAGCATTGATCTCTGAATACCCCTACCCAGATTTAATATTCGAAACACTGTTATATATCTCTATCCTATAAATTAAATAAAACCTTCTCAACCCAATGAGAATGTGTCTTCATCAGGGGTTAATTCAAATATCACACGTGCATAGACAGAGCGGAGATGTAGCCACAGCATCAAGAACAGACACTGAAAGTCAAACCGCGCTGTCCGGTTTTACTGTCGGCCAAGGACGCAATCATTAGTGGATTTTGTTTTTCTCTTCAGGCGGACTCTCCTCTTTAGATCTGAGCGCTGGAACAGCGGCGTGTGAAAACACTTTGACGCTGCTAAGGACCTGCGGGGATCTTATGAAGAATGTCGTGCTGAACATGTGAACTACATTATGACACCTTCCACTTTAAATGATACTAAAAATACACCACATGAAGCAGTGTATAATTAGCGACCAAATGATACATATAGTAGAAGACGTGTTCTTAGCATCTACGTGTATAGGGCCGTGCGCGGCGCATGGGTGTGTGTGTGTGTGTGTGTGTGTGTGATTGTGGGTGTGTAAAGAAGTTAACACTACGCAGATGTGTGAATTCACTACATACGAAGCACAATGATTACAGGCTAAGATGTCAAAAACATCCAGACCGATATAACTCTGTGAATACAAAAGTGTAACCACGAGGTGGAGACATGAGTGCGAGAGACGATAAAAGACAAAAAGCTTTTACAGCCTCCTGAACTTTCTTAGCATGTGACATGCCAAATGTTGCTTCACATAGTGTAGAGTAGAAACATACAGATATATGATATCAATACCATACAATACCGACTGACCTTAAATACACGGTGACACCTGTATCCCCAAAACAGACAAAAATTAAGGTCTTGTTTTTTTTGTTTGGCTAAATTTTTAATTATCATTTATTTAGTTATTTATTTTTGTTTGTTTGTTTGGCTAGATCTATCTATCTATCTATCTATCTATCTATCTATCTATCTAGCTACTATCTATCTATCTATCATCTATCTATCTATCTATTTACTTATTTATTACAATAGATAAAGCTTTTTTGCTTTTGAAATTTTGTAGTGAAACATATCAACACTATACCAGCTATTTATGCAAATGAGGCTTCATATAAATAAATTAAAAATAAAAAAAGTTTATTTATTTGATTATTAAAATAATTATTTTATGCTATTCCAGTACAAAAAAAATGTTTTTGGGACATTCCTCTATATGAGGTTTCTAATCAGGAATAGAAATAACGAGCAAAATTTAATAAAATGCAGGTTATGTAGAAATCTAGCTAGCCAATTTTGATTATATTTTTTTTTGAGCTGGAAAAAAATAAAATAAACTGATATGATTTCATGTACTTCCATACTAGTGTGATGTACTAAACGGTTATTATATGAAATGAACACGAATAAATCATATAATGACGTATCAGGAAAGAAGGTTTTCTAGGATATATGACACGTCATAATTGTGGAGTGGGCGGAGATCTCTTCAGATAATGTGTGGTTGTGAGTAGAATAAACCATTTAAATGAACATTTTTCTGTTGTTTTGACCTTTTTATTACTACAGTTTACGAGTACAAAACGTTATACATTTTATTCCGAAATCTACAAATGACCGGTGTGACCGTAACACTCATTTATTCTACTGGTAATGTCTTTCTTTAATAACCTGATAAACCTCACCTGAGGTTAAAATGTCATAAAGTGTTACTTTCAAGACCAAAACTACACTAAAGCTCCTTTACCATTCAGAACAAATTTCCGAAAACGATACGATGGCACAAAAATCGTTCAGGCGTCATTTTCCCAATTGATTTTTAGTACCAATGTAAAACTTTATGTTTCTTCAAGTAGACGAAGACACCGGCCCACAAACCCATGACTTGAGTTTGGGCCATAAAGCGGCCCATAGCACCAGGTTTCTTTTTTATTTTGGGTTTGAGGTTTATACATTAATTAGCTAATAGCTGCGATCAGTAGAAAGCATTGTTTGAACTTGTAGCTCATTTTGTAGGAAGTTTAAAAAAAAAACAGAACTACATGCTTATCTAGAACGCCAAACAGAAATTCAATCTAAGTTCATGAGTGAAAAATGAAGACGGTGGTAAAAAAAAGAAAGAAACATATCTACTGACTATAGTTTGGATTACGTCAGTTGACGTACCACCTGATAATAAAGATGAAATAATTAAAAAAAATTGAAATTTTTTTTTTAATTATTGTTATAGGATAGATGATGATTTTGGAGCTTGACTTATAAGCTTTTATCCTTCTTATCCTTATTCTCTTCTTGAATTTCTCATCTTATCTCATCTTATCTCATCTTATCTCATCTTACATAGCGATATGCGAAATCCTCGATGTCTGTGAAGGTTTTCATTCCACTCCTCAGAATGGAATTTTTTAACATCTAGAATTAGTCACTCAATATTATTGAATACTATTGTTATAATCTTCAAAACACTGTGATATTCATCTGAGGTGCTTCATCGATGCTAAGAACACAGGCTAAGTTACGATAACTACGATGTAATAACGGATAAAGCCTTCGGGTTCCTCGACAGAATCCTGCAGGTCGATGGAGACAAAAAGCTTTAGTTAAGGCTTGTCCTAGATTTGGTGTATGTGAGTGAGCGTTAAAAAAAATAAGTCAAAAAGTTCTCCCAGATCCTCCTCCTGTCTCAGCGGCGGGTGGCTCGCTCATTACCACGTCCTCCCGGCCCACAGGTTTTGCAGCACTGCGTTCGAACCGCAGGTTGCTGACATTGGCCGAGCCACTGGAGCTTCTGGCAGAAGTGGAAGGTCAGACGGTCGCGTAAACACTCCTGACCTGGAAAACACACAGGAAACATTTGGAATGAGAGTGTCAAAGATCACACACATGGAAATGACGTGAGTGATGAGATGTGTGTCCCTGTGTCAGAATGTTTCCTTTCGAAACGATAAGAAAGAATGACGATACACTGATTTACACAACAACCAGCAGTGTTACCACCACCGAATCTGACAGAAAATTAGGATTAACTAAATATATGTATGAGTTAAATATATCTATTCGTGTTTACATTCTTAGAAATCATTCTGAATCTCACTCTACTTGATAAAATGCTATCTTACTAAAGCTCCAATTGATGCCCTAACAGTGTATAAAGACGGACTTCTGAGGTACTGACTTCTGAAAAACGTCTGTCACATAACTCCCAACTCGCATAAATTCTACCTTCATCTTGAAAGCCAACAGTGACTCAGGTGTTTGGATAGAGAAGGGAAGTTTATTGTAGCACCTGTGTGTCAGAACGGAGAAGAGAAGAGCCTTAAAGCATGTCTTGCATCTGAGTCTGGTTGAACTGTACAAGAGGTTTGAACGGAGCGTGGTGCAAGGTGTGGTATGGTAAGTGCTGTAAAATCCCTCCCACCTCGCTCACTCAGATCTACCAGCACTGCTCGACTGGTCCTACGTACCATCTCTCAGGGTAAAAGGTAGGAATACATCAAGACTCTTTAATGTTCTGGCACCGAGGTGGTGGAATGAACTTCCCCTAGATGTCAGAACAGCTGAGTCAATGGGTATCTTCAAATGACGGGTAAAGACCTACCCCTTCCTGAAACGCTGCAACCAGCGCTTATGTTCCCTGTTTGTTTTATGTGTATATTTAAAAAAGTCTAAAACCTAGAGAACCGATGTTGATGTATTCTTTGATAGAATAGACTTCAAAGCACTTGTGGGGCATCTGGTAATGCTGTAACTGTAAATGTAAAAGAGCAGGAGAGGGGGTGTCTATGGGGTAAAAAAACTTGCAGAGGATTTAAACAATCTTGAAAACTGCTAGTATTCATCAGCTGGAGAAAAATAATGGTGAGCAGGACAAACACAAGAGCATGAGGTCTATGATTCTATAATGTTCTTAGATTAGTGACAAAATTCTGATGCGAAATAGATAAAGTAAACAAATCTCTCTTTAATATGTATAAAAATGATCTCTGGTAAGTTACTGTGGTGCAAAAGGAATAAAACACTTCAGAAAAGTTCTGTCTTTTGTCTGTGTTTGGTTTTGTTGTTTTATTAATAAACCGTGTTTTTTTTTTTTGCTATCTTGCATTTGGGTCTATTTTTAACCCCGGTTCTCTGACAAAAGTAGTGATTCCTACATCTAGAAGTTTTCTGGACTCTCAGCAGTGACCTTACTGTACAAAGAGGGCCAAATTCTAGCTGCAAGACCTGGAGTGAACGTCGTTCTTCCTCGGCTCACTACGCTGCCAAGTATTGACAAAGCACTCCAAAGTAAAAAAAGACGGCAGTGTTTGTTTTAACACTGTACATTGAGTGCTAAATAAAGAGAACTACCATTCATTCATTCATTCATTTTCTACCGCTTATCCGAACTTGTCGGGTCACGGGGAGCCTGTGTCTATCTCAGGCGTCATCGGGCATCGAGGCAGGATACACCCTGGACAGAGTGCCAACCCATCGCACTCGCATTCACTCACACACTCCGGACAATTTTCCAGAGATGCCAATCAACCTACCATGCATGTCTTTGGACCGGGGAAGGAAACCCCCGAGGCACAGGGAGAACATGCAAACTCCACACACACAAGGCGGAGGCGGGAATCGAACACCCAACCCTGGAGGTGTGAGGCGAACGTTCTAACCACTAAGCCACCGCGCCCCCCACACAGTACATTAAACGCTAATTAAAGAGAACTACCAAGTACCCAGAGAAACGTCGATTCAACAGTAACCTTCAAAAACAAAACAAGGAGAGAAACAATTCTGATAGTGAAAGAGGGTCTTCTTGAGTGCAGGCATCACATTAGTGACCCTATACTGTAACTAGCCCAGATCAAGAGCAGCGATAATAAAAGATTGGACTTGTAATTGCTCTTTAGAGGAAAGGGTGCCGATATTTTAATGACTGGATTTTGCTGATAAGGACAAGGGAGTGAATTGGAACCAGTGATAAAGCTGAGATGTAAAGAAGGAGGCGTAATCTGTAAAGATAAAATCTACACAAATGTACGTGAGAAAGGAAAATGTTCTGATTCTGAATAAAAAGCATCAGCTATGAGTGGAGAATAAATAAGAAATAAAATAATGGTACAGAAGAAGAATCAAAGACAAGATGATTAAGTGGGGAAGTTTGATGGCTTACTGGTTTGTCTCGCACCTCCAGGACTCGAGGATTACTGCCTCAAACCTATGAGTGTGTGAATAAGTGTGTGGATGTGCCCTACATTGGGTACCATAACCTGGGTGGCCCCCAACTTCTGCCCCGAGACCCCTGAGATAGGTTAGAGGTTGATGTAATGAAGAACGGAAGAACTGAATTAAAGGGCAGGCATGAAGAGAGAAAGAAGAAGAAAATTCAGGAATAAAACTAAAGAAGGAAACCTAAGACAAATTTAAAGAAAGAGCAAGAATGAAGGTTCAATGAAGGGATGTAAAAAAGGAAGAAAGAAAGATAGAAAGAAAGAATTCTTATGACTTGTTATGACAGAAAAAAGAAAGAAAAAGAAAAAGAAAGAAAGAATTCTTTAAATTGTTATGACAGAAAGAGAGAAAGAAAGAATTCTTTAAATTGTTATGACAGAAAAAAGAAAGAAAAAGAAAGAAAGAATTCTTTAAATTGTTATGACACAAAGAAAGAAAGAAAGAAAGAAAGAAAGAAAGAAAGAAAGAAAGAAAGAAAAAGAAAGAATTCTTTAAATTGTTATGACAGAAAAAAGAAAGAAAAAGAAAGAAAAAATTGTTTAAATTGTTATGACACAAAGAAAGAAAGAAAGAAAGAAAGAAAGAAAGAAAGAAAGAAAAAGAAAGAATTCTTTAAATTGTTATGACAGAAAAAAGAAAGAAAAAGAAAAAGAAAGAAAAAATTGTTTAAATTGTTATGACACAAAGAAAGAAAGAAAGAATTCTTTAAATTTTTATGACACAAAGAAAGAAAGAAAAAGAAAAAGAAAGAAAGAATTCTTTAAATTGTTATGACACAAAGAAAGAAAGAAAGAAAGAAAGAAAGAAAGCTCCACATAAAATGAACAAGGACTTTATGCTAATGTTAACTAAGTTGGCCATGAAATGAAACAGAAAGATTATTGTACAATGAGGATGATATTTATTTATTTATTTATTTATTTACAAAAAAATCTTCTCCTTGAACGATTAGAGTGGGTGTTAGAGAGTAGCAGAGTATGTAGAAGAGATTTTACAGGAAATGCATGTACACACACACACACACACACACACGCACTCACACACACGCACTCGCACTCGCACGCACACACACACACACACACACACACACACACACACACACACGCACACACTTCCTGCATTTGCATCATTTATTCCCCTCTGAGAAAAAAAAACACAGTTCTCTGACCCTCAGCCATCGATGCAGGTCATTTATCTCCATCTCTTGTGTGCCCCATCCATCCCCCCCCCCCCCACACACACACACACACATCCTGTAAGAGAGGATGAATGGTAGGATATATGAATTTCCCCTTGTGTTTATTCTTGGCCTTGTTTTTTGTACTTCAGCAGAACTTCAAATTAAAATTGAAAGCCACTGAAAAGGGCTGACTGGTGTGTATGAGACAGAATATTATAAGAAATTATATTAAAAGATAAAACAATCTTATCCTATGCATACATTAACCCCCACTCATCCTCATATCAAGTGTGTACTGAGTGTAACCCCAGCTCATCTTCCTCCTTATACTGTATCAAGTGTGTATTGAGTGTAACCCTGGCTCATTAAGTGTGTATTGAGTGTAACCCTGGCTCATTAAGTGTGTATTGAGTGTAACCCTGGCTCATTAAGTGTGTATTGAGTGTAACCTCCACTCATCCTCATATTAAGTGTATATTGAGCATAACCCCCTCTCATTTTCATCCTCATCTTCATATCAAGTGTATATTATGTGTGTATTGAGTGTAACCCCTGCTCATCCACATCTTCATATCAAGTGTGTATTGAGTGTAACCCCCGCTCATCGTCATCTTCATATCAAGTGTGTATTGAGTGTGTATTGAGTGTAACCCCCGCTCATCTTCATCTTAATCTTTATATAAAGTGTATATTAAGTGTGTATTGAGTGTAACCCCTGCTCATCGTCATCTTCATATCAAGTGTGTATTGAGTGTAACCCCCACTCATCCTCATCCTCATATCAAGTGTGTATTGTGTGTGTATTGAGTGTAACCCCCACTCATCCTCATATTAAGTGTATATTGAGCATAACCCCCTCTCATTTTCATCCTCATCTTCATATCAATATATTAAGTATATTAAGTGTGTATTGAGTGTAACCCCTGCTCATCCACATCTTCATCTTCATATCAAGTGTGTATTGAGTGTAACCCCCGCTCATCGTCATCTTCATATCAAGTGTGTATTGAGTGTGTATTGAGTGTAACCCCCGCTCATCTTCATCTTAATCTTTATATAAAGTGTATATTAAGTGTGTATTGAGTGTAACCCCCACTCATCCTCATCCTCATATCAAGTGTGTATTGTGTGTGTATTGAGTGTAACCCCCACTCATCCTCATATCAAGTGAGTATTGAGTGTAACCCACGCTCATCTTCATCCTCATCTTCATATCAAGTGTGTATTAAGTGTGTATAGAGTGTAACCCTGATGAATTTGAAGTGAGGTTAGAATGGCTTTTTACCCACGGTTATTAAACCCTGCCTTGAAGAAGAGATACCAGTGCTATTGACTCCATGTTGAGACAATGTGAAACAATCTTGGGTTCAAATGTAATGACTAGATGCTTAGCAACAGAAACCCTATCAGAAATCCAACAGCGTGAGCATCATATAGCATGAAAAAAATGCTTTAACAAAAAACTGCTTGGTAGCGTCAGACGGTAAAACACAGAACATCACGCGAGTTCACGCCGTATCGAGGAGGAAATACCCGACTCTGTGAGAGAAACCATTAGTTAAAGAAGTCACATGCTGTAGTTATAGGACAAAGCAACGTTTAGGAATGCTAAGGAGTTTCTAACGTCAGATTATGAAGAGCCAGGATTACCAGTTAAACCTGGGTAAAGTTTTCTCAGAGCAGCATGACACGTGAAACAAATAACCCAGGATTCTGTGTGTACAACGAACCAGGGGAAAAGTGTGAAAAACCTCAGGTTCAGTAATGACAAAAACATTTGTAGGAAATGAGACATGACTATTTGTTATTCCAAAGATAGGTCTATCACCTCAGGGTCTGTTTTAGTGAAGTACGAGTGACAGGTGAAGGCAGGTATATCTCAAGGGTTTCGTTATTTTAACCTTTTGAAAGCAAAATAGACTGAAGAAAGAATCTAAAATGAGATGATCCAGCAGAAAAAAAGAAGCAAATGTCAAATTTATATTCAACGACTAAAATAAAACCTGAAATAAATGAAGTATTATGTACATCGTGTTGATCTGCATCACAACATATTTCTGTTTTGTTCCTTTTCTCTACAAAATCTTTTTGACATGATTGTCATGTGCTCAAGATGTGGTTCCTTAAGAATATATCCAAAAGGAAAACAGTGCTATTAGTAACCAATGTGGAAAAGCTACTGTCTGAAAAAGTGTAAAAAAAAAAGCGGGGGGAAAAAGGTGTATACCATCGTTGAGGGTATTCACAGAAAGGAAACCGTCAACCTTTGCAGAAGCATGAAACAATGGTAGTGAACAACCTCAGGATATTAGACAATGCTGCAAAGCTCTTGTGAAGATTTTCCATGGAAGTGTTTTTCTTTCTTTATATATATATAAAAGACGTAACGAAGAGCGAGACTTCAAAACGGCCTTAAGACATCTGTGAGGAAGCACCTTAAACAGATCAAACAGCGGTTCCTTAGCGACTTTGACCACAGGATATATCCGATTCTCCTTTAGCGTTCTTGCGCAGTTTAAAACGCCACTCCAAGATCTCCTCCAAGTGTCCAACTGAATCTGGTGTCAAGTGTCAATGCTATAACATACTGAATGATTTCCATCAAATGTTCAGGGATGCTTCTCTGTAAGTGGAGTCAAATGATGCCAGCAATTTTAAAACATATATATATATATATTTTTTTGGGCCCAGATAAAATCTCAGAAAATTTTAAACAGCAGGGGAAAAAAACATTATTGAAGAAAAAAACGAAACAATATTTACTTATTACTAGTTTTTTGCTATAAAGATCCTCACACGAAAAGTCTTCGGTATAGAAAGTGAGAGAAAAAAAAAAGAAAGAATTCTTTAAATTGTTATGACAGAAAGAAACAAAGAAAGAAAGAAAGAAAGAAAGAAAGAAAGAAAGAAAGAAAGGATTCTTTAAAAGGTTATGACAGAGAGAAAGAAAGAAAAAGAAAGAAAGAAAGAAAGAAAGAAAGAAAGAAAGAAAGTATGGATTCTTTAAAATGTTATGAATGAAAGAAAGAAAGAAAGAAAGAAAGAAAGAAAGAGAAAGAAAGAATTCTTTAAAATGTTATGAATGAAAGAAAGAAAGAAAGAAAGAAAGAAAGAAAGAAAGAGAAAGAAAGAATTCTTTAAATTGTTATGACAGAAAGAAAGAAAGAAAAAGAAAGAAAGAAAGAAAGAAGAAAGAAATGATTCTTTAAAATGTTATGAACGAAAGAAAGAAAGAAAGAAAGAAAGAAAGGATTCTTTAAAATGTTATGAACGAAAGAAAGAAAGAAAGAAAGAAAGAAAGGATTCTTTAAAATGTTATGACAGAAAGAAAGAAAAAGAAATAAAGAAAGAAAGAAGAAAGAAATGATTCTTTAAAATGTTATGAACGAAAGAAAGAAAGAAAGAAAGGATGGATTCTTTAAAATGTTATGAATGAAAGAAAGAAAGAAAGAAAGAAAGAGAAAGAAAGAATTCTTTAAATTGTTATGACAGAAAGAAAGAAAGAAAGAAAAAGAAAAAGAGAGAAAGAAAGAAAGAAAGGATTCTTTAAAATGTTATGAAAGAAAGAAAGAAAGAAAGAAAGAAAGAAAGAAAGAAAGAAAGAAAGAAAGCTCCACATAAAATGAACAAGGACTTTATGCTAATAAACTATGTTGGCCATGAAATGAAACAGAAAGAAAAAAACAACAAAAACGAATCATCAGTTTACAATGAATCCGGGGGAATTCTCACGTGAAACCTCCAATTTTTCCCTCACCTAAAGCCCACATAGAATATAAAGTATATTTTCCAGGCTTCCCAGCTCAAAGGATTGTCTTTATCACACAACGATAAGCCGCTTTTTTTTCAGAGCTGCAGGAATAACAAGCATGAAGAGAGAATAAAAAAACAACAACAGCGTGCTGTGAGGCAGACTCCCTGATAGAAAAATGCCTCAGGAATTATTTCAGAGTTATTTACAGACGTGTCAACATTGTTAACTAGAAACCTCTAGCAAGCATAGAAAAAAATAAATTAATTAAAAAATAGAATTTTAACACAAAAAAGTTTATCGAGGGTTTCAGTGGATGGGAAACCAGTAGTGTGGTATTGAACTTAAATAAACTGCTGAACAGCAAAGGTGTTCTCAAATCCCAGTGTAGGAAAGGATCTCCAGCACTCAAACCTACTCATTCAATCTATTATATAGATCATGTGGCTAATCAGGAGATCAGCAGGTAAAGAAAGCATTATAAAGGTCAAGAGCTGAAGCAAACAGCGGCGTGAGCGGATGTTCAATGGGTGGAAACGAATTGTCGGTGAGAAAGATCCGTCGGAAAATAACCACTCTGTACAACCAACTCTGTATACAAGTTAAATAAAATGTTCAAGTTCCATTTCTGTCTGCTATATATATAAAAGTACTGTCAGGATCCAGCCCGGACTTTAGCCACATGCTTTTGTTGATGTTCTGTGTTCATGTGTCTGCCCCGCACTTGTCTCGTCCCTCCTGTCTCTGCACACCTGTTCCTCATGTGTTAATTGTTGTTAGTATTTAGTCGAGCCACGTTGCCTTAAGCAGTGCGGAATCCTCTGATGTTGTCCTGTTGTTGTCATGATGTTGTCTTATGTCCTCTGTTGTCTAGTCTGTCTTCTTGTTTTTTAAGTTATTAAATACTGTTTATTTTTACGCTATCCAGCATTTGGGTCATTTTTTATCCCCACAGCAGATTTGAGCTTTGAACAACAATGTGTCTGAAAAGTTGTCACAGAAATGAAAAAGATTCACCCATTTTTCCTCTATATGCTCACCAGTGTCAAAGGTTGGAGAGCTCACAGGTCAGAGTTCTCATAAAGACAGCAGAAGGTAAAAGTAATAGCAAATGTTCCTTCATGTACCTGTCCTTTCCTATTCACAGAGCTGCTCTTTTCCACTGGGTGAATTTTTAATTCTTGTTTGTTTTTTGTAGCAAAGAAGTCAAAAATCATAAATGTTACAACTAAAAAATAAATGTTGGCACCTCGTCTAGGTCTTGAGCTTTGATTCTGTTTCGTAAACTGGCTTCTTTTGAAATTTCCGTACGACTTTGAGGTGTTTATGGCTCAGACAACGGTATCTATTATGGTGAAAAACTCATCATTAGGTCTCATTAGGTGGAGTTACTATTTTACCCACCTAACAGAGTTTACTGGAGCTGAAATGAAGAATATATCCAAACTGGGGCCAGTTTTAAATGTGTTCCCCTTTCTTTTAAAGGGACCACAAGAAAAGACAATTGGCTGATTGACTGTTTTATGAAAAGGTGTGTATTATTACCTCAGTATTTAACTATGAATGAAGTAAGTAGATAATGCTTCCTAAAGCGTCCGGCATCAGGATCCCATTCTCTTGTTGCTGTGGCCTGGGTTTAATTTCAGGGCAGGGAACAAATCCAGCCACTAAAGCCTGGATAAAATGGGATGGTCTCTGCTTTTGGAAACCCAAAAAAACTTATTGCCAGGGAAGCAAGCTAACATTAGGCTACTATATCAGACAAAAACAAAATCGAGAAATAACAAAAACGTTACTGTAGGTATGGTCAAATCAACTATTTGTTACGTTCTTAAAAAGAAAGCATGCACTAGTCACAGACATTTAAGAACAGAATAAGAAGCCTATTCTGGAGGAAAGTTTATTTGTGTCAAAGTCGACAATTAGGAGAAGAGTAAATATAAAGCGTTTACAACAAGATGTAAAGCATGGAAAGCCTCAGAAACAAGAAAACATATAAAAAAAAACCCCAAAGTTTTACAGGTCTAGTATAACATCCTATGGAAAGATGAAACAAAGTATGGAGATGTGAAGGAACTGCAAAAGCACACAACCTTATTTCCTGGTGTAAGGCATGCGTGTGGAGCTACCAGTTTAACCGATTCGCTTGTATTTATTAATGATGTGATTGCTGACTAAAGCAGCCAGATGAATTCTGGCATCTTAGAAGCCTGTATTATTTGCTCAGGTCCATCCACATGCTTCAAAACCGTCGCTCTGGATAAGGGCGTCTACCAAATGCTTGAAATGTAAAACAGACTGCTCTGTGCTTCACACGATGACCCGAAGCTGAAGCTGACCTGACCGGACTCCCAATGAGCATGCATTTCACATACTGAGAACAAAACTGTAGGCAAAATCACCTCAGTAAAGAGGAAGCTCAAGAAAGAGACTTGAAGGGTGTTCACTGCTGCTTAGGATGGACCACATTGATAACCTAGAGATGCTGTGGATGGTACTCTTTAGAAACCATGAAGATGACTTTGGACTCCATGCCCTCAAGTCTCCATCAGTGAACAGATACAAGTAGCATTAAAGTCTGGTTCCTCTCCAGGTTTCTTCCTCATATTCACAGCATTTAGCAGGTTTAAAAGGCCTTGCTCAGAGACCCAACAGTGGCACATTGGTGGTCCTGGGATTCAAACTCATAAACTTCTAATCAGCAGTCCAACACTTTAGCCACTAGGCTACCACATCCCATCTCATCTCAGGGAGTTTTTTATCGAAACTGTTGCCTCTGGAATGCTTATTGTTTATTACTCATAAATTTAAAAACATATAATTGATATCCTGAATTTAAATATATATCTATAAAGCTGCTTTGTCACAATGTCTATTGTTAAAAGCGCTAAATAAAACTACAGTGAATTGAAGAAAGTCAGAGCCCACTGATGTCTGTCAGGCTTCCAGACTTGCAAAATTTTCATAACATTTTTGATTAATTTAGTTTCTCTAAATACTTCTGATTCCTTAAAATTGGGTTGGGAGGTTTAATGACCATATATAAAAAGCTCTGTATTCCTACACTGTTCAGAATTAGATGTAAACACCCTCAAAACTTCTAATTTCAACTCCAACACACTGTAGTAGACGGATAAAAAAAATACGATACTATATGCTTGCAGCCAGCATGACGGCTGCCTGCTGGGACATAAAATACAGTGAATAAAGCGTAGAAAATACAGCACGCATGCGAGGTAGCGCTCAGCACATCGTCAAACGTAGGCGTGAGCTCTATAAAAGAGGTTTCAGGCCCAGAGGTCTTTGTTAGAGAGGTTTGAAATGGTTTTTAGTGGGCAGAATCGTCATAGAAAACACGCTAGTAGCAATTTGTGTCTCTGTATAACGTATAAAGCTTTCCAGAATACACAATATGTCTTTTTGAAGCACAGATTTCTCCACTGCCTGTGAAGAGAACTTGAGATTACTTTGGTCTAGTTTTAACAAAAACACACTTTGGGTCACACACACGTAGGCAAAAGAGTAGTTCAGTGGATGCCATTTATTCCACCAGCCCACAATATAATCATTCACAAACCTTTCTCTGGAATTTTAATGACGTGTAATCACATTAACGGTAAACTATCTAAGAAATATTCTGTCAGCATCTCCAGGGTAATGTATGCTTTCATTTTTTGCTATTCCAGAGCACAATATCGTTAGAAACAGTTCAGCTCTTCCCTGATTTCCTCAATTGTTTTGTTTTTTGCACCTGTTATCTGATTTGCATTCCAATAAAAAGCAATCATTTCCCACAGAGGTGTTAGGTAAACGTAGACCATTGTATGTCACTGTATTTATATCACCTGCTTGAAATGGTAATGAATGCTGCACGGAGATATTTCGCTTCGGTGAGAATGCGCGTCAGTGAGAATGTGCTTCAGCGAGAGCTTCAGAAAAACTTTAACCTCAGAACGTATTAAAAATAATAGAAGGGAAATGAGGTATGCAAACTATCTATTTGCAGAGTACTTTATTAAAGTAGCCCAGTCTGTAAGGAAGATAGTAATGAACAATATAGGGTATGTTGATATGTATATAGAAGCCATTTAAGAAATAAAATATAACAAATAAAAAACCTTGTTCGATGAAAGGGAACGATTGTATACAGTAGCTATTTTATAATAAAGCACATAACTCACCAGAAGTGGTGCTATCACAATCGTGAAGGTTACACTGTCGCGTGTTCTCTGGCCAGCGCTCGTGATCACACTGGGCCTTCTTGTCCTTCTCAGCTTCCTTTTCCTGCTCTGCCTTTGCGCTCACGCACTTGACGAGACGGTGCTGTACACCTCCACCGCAGGACACCGAGCACTGCAGAAAAAACAGAGCACACACTTCACTCTTAACCAACTTACACAGGTTTTTTTAAGCCGCCTCAAAAACTATTGTGTTACATAAAATGTCCATGACAAGTTTCCCTGTGGGAGGATTTTGCACTGATCAAAGAGCAGCTGTAATTAAAAGCTGAAGTACACACACACACACACACACACACGTGCACACTTACACACCGTGTATCTACATAACTATGCAACCTGGCTCATGCTGAGCGATGTGTGTACTCGCCTCACCGCATGTTGGGAGCCGGAGCACACAAAAGCTCCCGAGGGGACGCTGACATGGAGAGGGATTAAAGGCAGCTCTTTGAATCAAAGCCTGCTTTTGTTATGAAGTGTAGTCTACACCCAACATGACTCACCAAACTGCTCAGATTTGACTTCAGAACGTCTCTCTGCCTCATTATCTTTTTTTCGTAAAGCTTGTAATATAGCTCCTATGCCACACTGTGAATTTGTACCAGTTAATCCTATAGCAGTACTCAGTAAAAATACTCATCCCAACCATCTAAAAAATATATTACCTCTAGCTAGAAATCCTCAGCTTCAAAGGAAAGGTGTAGAAAACATTAGTGAGAGCAGCTCTGCTGTATGGGTTAGAGACTGTAGCAGTGAGGAAAAGACATGAGGCAGAGATGGAGGTAGCAGAGATGAGAATGATGAGGTTCTCTTTAGGAGTGAAGAGGGTGGACAGGAATAGGGACAGCTTAGGTTGGCTGTTTTGGGACCAAGGTCAGAGAGGATAGATTGAGATGGCTTGAACATATACAGAGGAGGGAGATGGTTATATTGGGAGAACAGTGTTGGAGATGAAGCTGCCAGGTCAAGAGGAAGGCCAAAGAGGAGATATATGGATGGGTTAAATGAGAACGTAAAGGTAATTGGTGTGAAAGTAGAGGATGCTGAGAACAGAGTTAAGTGGAAACAGATGATTCGACGTGGCGACTCCTAACGGAAAAAGAAGCTAGATATCCTCAGCTAAAATTTCTTCGTTTCAGGGGGATTTTTCTTCCCACTTCGTACTTTTACAGAACATGGCAACAAATAACTCGTTATTAATCAGACGTACAGCACACTCAGATCGAAAAGCACTCATGTAAACACCTCGATCTATCTGAACGAGTTGGATTCTGATTGTTTCATCAATCAGATACAATAATACCTTCACAGGCAGTGCGGTGGTGTGTATGTTTAATTAACGTTCCTGCAGGCGTTTTTTTCAGAATACACGCAATGCACGTGTGAATGAGTACTGAATCAGGTTTATGGTGAAAACTGTATATAAACATAACTTCTTCCATCAAATACATTTAGATTTGACAATAATTTGCACTAAATGAATTAGTGGCTAATTCATTTATAATTAGTCCATATGCATGAACACAAAACAAAGCAGATAACATTTAGGTGAAAAACAGAACATAGCCAAAAGGCAACACTGTCAGAGTGCGAAATCCACACAGATAAAAAAAAAAGAAAGCACCACGAGGCAAAAAGTAATGAAGCCGATAATGACATCTTCAAACCGCTACTCTATAAAGACGAGACAAGCCAGACTGCACACGCTCATAAAGATGGCTTCCCTAATGATCCATGACACAGAAATGCTCTGGGTCTTTCATAATTCCTCAAGGGAAATGGGTTAAAAGTTATGCAAGCTATGCGTCAAGGACTGGAACCACTCTATAACTTTATCTTTGAACTGTACTAGTGAAATCTCTGGGGTTGGATTAATGCCTGCAGCATAGATTTAAAGTCTAGATGCCTGCCTCATAATACTAATCGTTAATTCGGCACTGAGGGTTTTACAAATGTGTTTACATGACAGAAGGCTGAAGAAGTTAATGGAAGTATAGTGAGAAGGTGGATAAGTCTCTGAAATATCACAGCGATTTAGAGATCATGTTGCATCGTGTGTATTATATCATTCATATCCTGTATTTGTTTATAGTCATTTGTCAACCAGCAGATTTTCTATCTACAGTAAACCCCATTGTTTTGGATTACCAGATAATGTTTCAACAGCTTCCTCAAAGGAAGGTCAGCAGTCTTGAGAATCATTTTCCAGTCTAATAAACAATCATAAAAGGAAAACAAACATGACATTACAGTATTTAGTTCCAGATGGTACAATGCATTAGTTCTTACAGTCTTCTAGACTGCTTTTGCACTTTGTTTATACAGAACACCAAACTCTCCTCTCTTGCATTAGTTACTATTTTAGTAAGGAGCAATGTTTTCCATGCCTCTGACTCAGACTTGAGTTGTTCAAGTGTGTACAAGGAGCAGGTTTGAATTTAGGGTGAAAAAAAAGATTCGGTCAGATGCACCGCCATTTTCTCAATCCATTCTGATTGAAAATAAAACAAAGGTGAAAAATGTCATGATTTTATAATAATAAAAATACTTTTTTGGGGCCAAAATATATGGTGAAATGTAAAGACAGAATTCTATGCTGTGTGTACTTTAGAAACTAGCCAAAGTAGCTATAGCGGAGTCGACGATGGACAAAGTCAGACTTGGAAAAATAGCAATTTGATGAAAATGCAGGACAAAAAACAAACATTATACCAAGATAAAAATATTTGGGAATTCAAAATGTGAAAAAAAATTGTATTTCATTGATGGCATTTGGCAGACTCAGATATTTAGAGCGACTTTCATTTATCTCTTTTAACTCCCGTACATTTAAGGACAAATTTTAAGATCTACAAGTTTAATCCCTATGGCGTGGATGAAAACCTGGGATTTATGTCAGTACTGTAGGTTATAAATTTTATAGACTCATAAGCCTAGTCAGCAGAAATTGGACTTCATTGTTTCTGAATACCAAGTACAAGATTTGTTCAGAAAAGATCAATAGTGAATATTATTGGATTATTATACTGTAGAATTACACAAATTAAACTGAACAGAACTTTTTTTCCTAGTAATACGGAAAAATTTAGGCTGAGTATTTGATACAGGATTTTGAAATAAACATTATTATGTTTTAATAAAATGGAGCACTTAAATTTCTAGCTAGGAGTTGAAAAACATTATGTACTAATTCTGAAGGTATTGCAATATTTCTGAGTAGCTGTTAATTTACCTCAACTTATCACACTTGCTATCTTATTCAGCTAAAATAGAATATATAATGTGATGTGAGTCATGACATGACGCTCACCTGACCCCAGGATCCGGTGACCCATTGGGCACAGGGCTGAGAGTTGCATTGCTGAATTGAGATGGGCTTCTGTGCCTCATCACACATCCCTTCTTCAGGACACGTGACCATCCTTTGCTGCTCTCCTCCACCGCACTGCTCCGAACACTGTGGGAACAAATGTAACAACGGGACTCTGTGGCTTTTTATTCCTCACAGATGTAAAGAAACAGGTGCAGATTTGGGATTTGAGCACTTACAAAGTCCAATCTTGAGCAAGCTTCATTCATTCATTCATTCATTCATTCATTCATTCATTTTCTACCGCTTATCCGTACTTCTCGGGTCACAGGGAGCCTGTGCCTATCTCAGGCATCATTGGGCATCGAGGCAGGATACACCCTGGACGGAGTGCCAACTCATCACAGGGCACACACACTCTCATTCACTCACACACTACGGACAATTTTCCAGAGATGCCAATCAACCTACCATGCATGTCTTTGGACCGGGGGAGGAAACCGGAGTACCCGGAGGAAACCCCCGAGGCACGGGGAAAACATGCAAACTCCACACACACACAAGGTGGAGGTGGGAATCAAACCCCCAACCCTGGAGGTGTGAGGCGAACGTGCTAACCACTAAGCCACTAAGCCACTGTGCCCCCCCTGTTTAGCAAGCTTTTTTAGTGAAAAAGCAAATTTGTCCTTTTTTCCCTTGTTAGCTCATGTCCTTAATCAGCGATTGTGTAATTCAAATGTACTAATTACAACAAAACTGAAAAAACAAAACAAAAAAAATGTTAAATCATTTAATTGCTTTTTAAATTTTTTAACAAAAAAAATGTTAAATCATTTAATTGCTTTTTAATTAACAGAAGCAATTAAATATTTACATTTACAGCATTTAGCACACACCCTTATCCAGGGCGACTTACATTTTTTTTATCTCTTTTTTTTTTTTTTTTTTTTTACAACTGAGCGTTAAGGGCCTTGCTCTGGGGCCCAGCAGTGGCAGCTTGGTGGACGTAGGAATCAAACTCACAACCTTCCGATTGGTACCCCATCACCTTAACCACTAGGCTACCACAACCCATATGATAAATATGATACTTGTTGGGTTGAACACAAACATTGGTCTCGGCATTACTCACTTCCTCTGCTAACACTGACATGTAAAGCAAATTCTACTGTACTGTATGTTCTATTATCTTTCTGCACTGACTGGCAATTACACAATAAACATCATCACAGATGTGTTATTTACCATCTTGACACAAACTCAGACAAAGAATAATGTGGACATCCATCTGCACCTGGCCCGAGGGTTACTTTAACTGTGACTTTTACTTCTGGTAGACAGCACAGGGGAGACTGGGGGAAAAATCAGGGTTAAGACATACGTCTCACCTGTCCCCATAAGGAAGTGTACCAGTCCAAACACAGCTGGATGTTGCATGACAGGTGGGTGACAGGTCTGAGAGAAGTGGCCTGGCAGTGGAAAGGCCTCAGTGGCCTCTGATCCCGCATGTTATAACACTGGATCTCTCGCACCTTCAGGCCTCCTCCACAGTTCTTCGAGCACTGTCAATATATAACAAGTTAGGTGTCAGGGGAGTCAAACTCAAATTCACAGTGGGCCAAAATATAAAACTGAGATAAAGTCACGGGCCAAACTGAATATTTATTAAAAAATTAACTGCAACTGATATGTAATGTTTAACCTTTTTCACATGGAAACAAACTTTAGTTTTGCTTAAATACAGGATTTGGAACAACCAGAGCTTGTTATTACAAACACATAAGAGATTTTGCCGTCTCTGCTGCCACAATAAAGCTTTACAGCCTTTACAGCAGCTTCACTTTTTTATTTAGCTTTCATGAACATAGTCTGTGGGGAAACCAGACTTTTTTTCATCTCCTCCGCCTTCTGGAGCTTCTGCTTTACGTCCAGGTCCTTATACTTCTCATAATGTTTCGTGTCATTGTGTCTTCTTATGTTATATACTTTCGTTACAGACACGTTAGCTCCTTTAGCACACAAGACAAACAGGTCTGTCCTTTATATTGGTGAACAGATAATCTGCCTCCCTCCTGTCCTGAAAGCTCCTATTGTCCATCTTTCCTTTGGCCATTTTTGTAGAGGGTGGAATTAACTTGCCCGATGTGACTGTAACATGGTTGTTAACGACTGTCAACAGAGCATGAGGTGCGCTTGCTGTTCGTGGCAAGGCATTCTGGGATATGTAGTATTAGCGGAGCATGCGGCTAGGCAGCTGTAATGCACATTTTATATGATCTCGTGGGCCAAATATAATTACACTGCGGGCCAAATTCAGAGTTTGACACCCCTGCTCTAGATTGCCTGTAACATTGATTAAAATACAAACACAATACAGGTCTAAGACAGGATAAGCAAATTAATAATCAGCAAACAAACAAGATTCGAGGGTAACCAAAATCATGTTAAATCTTCAAAACCTGAAACAGAAAGAAAGAAGAAAATAGCCAAAGTAATCAATGTGAAACACAGCAGGTGACCACATTAGGATAATCACAGATCACCTGATCCACTGACTGTTTTGTTCTAATGTCTCAGAAGGCATTATTCTTTGAAAACATTCGATACAGACATGACTGGATGTCTTCCTACTGTACCTCTAGGAATTGCCAGGTATTTATTATTCTCTTTATTTCAATGATAACATTTCCACCAGAGCCACACATATCATTTAGAAAAAAAAATTGTAAGTAACTTCACCTTGCTCCACTCTCCTGCCTTCCATATGGCACATGGCCTGAGGTGGCAGCGTCTTGCCGGTAATGGTCTCTTCGCCATATCACAGTCAGAGTCATTCCCTGTGCTGCAGTGCACCGACCTCCAAATGGCGCCAAGCCCACAGCTGGTGGAACACTGAAACACAAGAGCATTGTGGGTAAAATGCACAAATATATAGCCTTCCTTCAAGCATTTGTATGATTTATAGGATGTTCCACAGCGTTGTTGATTTCTCAATAGAAATTGATCAGTAGCAAATACACTTATGTCTCCAGTTTCAGAAATTATAACATTGCAATAGAGGCGCATCCAATCATAGTGGACACTGTGGTAAAAAACTGTCC
Source organism: Tachysurus fulvidraco (assembly GCF_022655615.1). Lineage (NCBI taxonomy): Eukaryota > Metazoa > Chordata > Actinopteri > Siluriformes > Bagridae > Tachysurus > Tachysurus fulvidraco. Next base: position 38,743,242 of record NC_062519.1, read on the forward strand.
TATTAACATCAGGAGAAAGCCAGGAAATGACTCTTTGCATCAGCTAAGTCATAAGAGGTAGTGCCCACAGTTAAGAACGGATGAACTACTCACAGAGCTCCAGTTGCTGGTAATCCAGAAGGCATTCGAGGCAGATGGCACCAAGGAGACCAAAACAGGCTCGGTGGTAGCTCGAGGCTGACCGTTAGGACCCTGAGATGGATGTGCTGAGGGCACAGAAGAAGTGTATTCGTTGAACCAAGGCAATGAAGAAACAATAAACTCATTGTAACCGGTCTCTGTCCGAGCAGGCAAAGGGGTTGAAGTCGTGATCGTCCTTTCAACCTTTGTACCAACACCAACATTCGGTTTGATGGTCAATGGTTCTGCAGTTGCACTATGTGTTAAAACAGTTTGATCCATATTCCACTTATATGTATCCTCATTAGTATAAAGATCTTGCTGTGTTAACACTTCTTGTTGGTTTGCACCCCTTTGACGAAGTATCTCCTCACCCTTTTCATTACTTTTAGCCATGCCCTTATTGTCTTTTTGAACTCCAGGCATTTCGGATACATTATTGTCTGTCTGAATCTCTGATGTTGGTGTTCCCTCAGATGGTACCTCATCCGTTTGTAACAGGCTCCATATAGTGTCAAAGTTCTGAGTTGGGAAGTTTAAACCCTTCTGTTTTTGAGGGAATCTGGTGATAGTAGATCGTGGCTTGGCTGTTGTAACAACAGGTAGGAAGTAGTCCTCTGAAAGGAGGACATCATCTTCGGAGACGCTCTCATCCGTTTGGTCAAAACGAGGACTCTCTGTGGTGGAGATAGTTGGAGAGACCATAATATGGCTTGCAAATGAGGTAGTTGTAGAAGCTTTTGCTTCTTCGTTGTAAACTGTGTTAAGACTGGGTTTTGGTTCCTGCTTCAAATGAATTCCTGAGTAATCAGATGCACCATTTCCTTCATTGTCAAAATCATATGAGAGATCTTCGTGAAACTTTATGAAGTTATAATCATAGTAAAAGTCATCAACCAGAACGTTGGTTTTGAATGACTTGTCCATATCAATTTGATTGTGATACAAAAAGTCGCCCGCGTTTATGCTGTTGAGATTGTCTTCTCGTGACTGAACTCTGATTGTTCCCTTGGCTGATTTTGGTAAATGGTTATCTTCAAGTATTGTGTTTATCTCATTGAAAACTTCTCTGCTTGATGAGCCACTTCCTGACCAGTCAATACTGTCCGGGTTTGTTGGGCAGTCTTGAATGTTGCATGGCTTGACAGAAGCAGGCTTTGCTTGAGGATCACAGTCGGCCATGGGGTCCCAGCTGCACGACACCTCACGGGTCTGCATGCCACTTGAGCAGCTCACAGAGCACTGCAAATCACAGACACAATTAGAACAGTGAAATAACATCTTGTACAGTATGTCCCACTTTGTCAAGTGACTTTCACTCAAGAACGATATACAGTTATTTTCTATCTAGAAAAGCTTTATTATCCGAGAACATTTATTTTTGCAAGTCCACAGGAAGCGTCGCAGAGAGTAAAATAGCACTCATTACTGTAAATGAGTGTCAGTGGAAGCTGCAGTAAAACAGTGGGTGTTTTGTAAGTGACAGCTTTGTGCCTTAGGCTGATTTTTAAAATTGCAGTCAAATTGTTACTCTCAAACAGATCCCGCTCTGAATGAAACACATTGTCATTTGTATTGAAGTTCAAAATGGCCATTAAAGCAAATTTACCAAAATATGGCTGTAAAGATCGAGACTACAGGCTCTGATGAGTACCAAAAAAATCACGTAATTTCAGATTGCCTCATGTAGAAAGTCTTAGAATGATCAGATTACTTTACTTTATTTACATGCATACAAATACTATCAGATTTGTTACAGTTATCTGATCACTCCAATTTGCTTCGTAATTTAGTCCTGGCCAATTTCTTTCAACTAATACGGTGAACATGTTATTTCTTCAAGACAAGTAAAACCAGCCAACCACATCAATGTATAACAGGCTCAAAGTAAAGCGCTAACTACCGTATTCTGCATACACAAACTCACAAACGGTTAGCTAATTCTAATGTGATCGACGATGGAGATAATCCGTAGCCTACATAGTCTGGTAACTTGTGGTCTAAATAGAGCTTGTGGTAATGAGTAATAATGAAGGAATGAGGAATAATGATTGTCTATTGTCTAAAGGCAAGTGCAGTCTAAAGAATCCAGTCGCAATGTGTAGATATTTATCTATGCGTGGATGCTATCTGCCGTCTTCCACATACATGAACTCACAAACGCCCATGTTTAGCTATTTTTGATGAGAAAGTTCTACCATTAAAGAACATGGCCAATTTTGCACTCTTGGACTCTTGTAGCATTGTCTTGACCGCCAAATGACACAGAATTGTTGCATTGCACCCTACATCAGATGAAATCTTACCTCTGACCAGTTTCCTGTAGTCCAGTGAGCAGGACAGGAAATGTTTGTGTTACAGTGGGAGATCGACTCAGGCCTAGGTAAGTGCTGGCATTCGGACGGAAGAAGGGCTTCGTGTTTTTCCATCCCCAAACTCCTAATACACACCAGTGTTCTCTTAGTCAAGCCTGATCCCCCACAGCTGGTTGAACACTTCTGCCATTCTCCAACCCACCATCTGCAGAATATCAGAACAAATTGAACCCTGCTGAGACCTGAACAGCCCTCAAATCCATCTTATGTCTCTGGGCATCATGAGGAGTTGGGCAGTAGGTTAAGTTTCTGAGCTCAAGATAATGCTCATCTGCGCACCTTATAAACTTTTATGGTGCCAATAATTTTCAAAGCAGCACTAATTGCGAAAGTAGCTTCTGACATCAACTGAGTGCAAAAGTTAAATAACAATTGAATTAACTGAATGTTATTTTTTTTCCCTCCTTGAGGGGTGCCAATATTTTTGGACATGTTTTGGACACGGTTAAAAAACAGACAAAGAGCAAAAATATAGTCTGTGAATATAAGAGTACTCACGTGGCCAGACATAATCCAGCATTGCAGCTTACTTGATTGTCGTCAGGTCGAGTGGACGGGTCACAGTAATATTCCGGCACAATTCCAAACATGCGCTCGACACAATGCATAACCTGTCTCTTGACACCTGAAACAAAAAACAATTATTCCTTCATTCTTAAATATCAGTAAATAAAGCTTCCAAAATCATGGCTTGCCTGCTAAAAGCTGTTCTGTGGTTTCATGAATGCGGTTAGTCTGCATCGTCTGGTTATCATATTCTGAGTCCCCAATAGAGCTTGAGGTAATGAGTAATAATGCAGAGGTGTAAGATGTATTCCCTAAAGTTGAATGCGGTCTGAAGAATCCAGCCAAAATGTGTGGACAATAAGAATCAGAGATTCTTTTGCAATAGTAGGTTTCATGTCTCATTGCTCTTTCAAGAGCAATATCCTCGAGGACATAAAAGGTGCTCTAAAACAGCCAAATAAAGAAATAATATTAGTCTGGGAATAATTTGCCTCTAGCCTGGAAAAAATCTATCCAAGAGGGAGCCATGTTACACGAACAAGAACTCCACTGAGAAAAAATGGTTGCTCTGTAAGGAGCTGAAAAACAACTATTGCAACCACATCGATCGGTGTATGTCTACACGTTGCTCTACAATATGTGAGCTACACATCAGCCACTATAGATATTTGCAGACTCACCAACAGCTGACCCTATGGAGGACAGTTATCCTTGTCTTAAATAATAAACAGTGAAAGTCATAGTGAATCAAATAGAGAGATAAAAAGTACAGCACCAAATTTCAATCCAGCTACAGCCGAATCCAACCTCCTCCTACAGATGAACTCTGCCATATCCCCAAATTGATCTGACAGACCAAATGACTTAGGCGGAAAGGAGATCATCTGACAACAGAGAGTCTGAAAATATTTAACATCAAATCCATGTCTAGAAAATTCATAATACAGTCAACAGAAAGCACAAAACCACTGAGAGGTATGTAGGATTGCTTTCATCCTCTACACTGTCAACTTCAGCTGGTATCTTCAAGGAGATCCTTTAGATAAACACATGCAAAGAAGAATGCCGAATCATGAATGTGGGTACTTTAGTAGTTGTGGGTATGTATGGATATGGAACTAACTAACTAACTAACTAACTAACTAACTAACTAACTAACTAACTAAGTAACTAACTAACTAACATTATAATCTTATGCATTGCCTATAAATGGTTCCATCTCTCCTCAATGGGCGTTTTTACACCTGGTCACTTCATGTGTTGTCTCTGATCCGATAGCTATCTGATTTGTTAAAACTGTTCCATTTACATTAGACCACATAAATGAGTCTCGGCGAATCGGATAGAGATCCGATCTTTCTACTCCCGCCCAAAATGCAAATATATTTTACCTAATTTCCAGGGTAATTGAAATGGAACACGCTTTGGTGTATGCATTTGCTACAAAAAACAGCATTTACTGTTTGCTGCATTTTCGCTGGCAGCAGCAGTGCATTTTAAGACCCAACGAGACACCTGGGTGAAAGATCGGAGCCAGCGCTGGTGAGAAAACATATTTGTTTCTGGTGCGTTGCACGACTCGCGAGTGATGTACTTCCGTCTGGGAGGAGTATAGCGCTGACGTATGTGGACTGAACAACCACATTCCGTCCATCGGTGTTTACACATGGTCTTTTTACGATTGGATAGCTATCGGATCACAGAAACGCATTAAGTGACCAGGTGTAAAAACCCCAATGTTTCCTTGTTTGAAGTTGTTGTATTGGTGTCCTTGTTTATACTGTGATGTCAAAGACAAATAAAAAAAAACTAACTAACCAATCAACCAACTAACCAACCAACCATAAAAAAAGGATCTAATTTGGAAAAGGAAAAAAAAATCCTGTTCTAGTCTTTTACAATATATACTACTGTTACTATATACTACACTTGACCATGTTGTTATTCTTCAAACACAATTATCTAGAATGTCTTTTCATGAAGTAGTATCATTTCCTGTCACTGGAACTCAGAAGCCCAAGCCTGGGGTCCTCTGGATTCTCAGGTTTCATCTGGATTCTCTGGTATAAACATGTCTTGAAGTGGCTTTCAGAGTCTTTTTCACTGAAACTTCCAATAAACCAAGAACAACCTTTTCCCCTTAGTCTACAGGCAAGTAAGTGTGTGTGTCTGTGTGTGCAAATTCTGTATGAAATGTATGAATTTCATTAGTGAAGGTTCACAGTGAGTTTGTCTGATTCACAATATATTCATAATGTTCATGGAAACCTATTATGAAATGAGGAGGTCAAATACAAAGGAAGTAAGCCATTTTACTTTTCCAGCAGCTCATAAAGTGTCCATAGACTGCAGAAAAATTATTATGACAGAAACAGGAAAATGGCCTTTTCCCAAAGGCTAGAATAGATGTATGATAAGGTAATGGGTTTTCAGTGCCAGTTTCTGACAAGCCCACAGTCTTCAGCGCTCTACACTAACACATCTTATTCCTCAATGAAGTGAAGTACAACAAACACCAAACTATGTACTGTATATTTTAAGGTTTTTGTAGCATCTAACATACAAAGGCACACAACACACTATTTTAAAAATACTTATATAGAACAAACTATTTTAAAATACTTATATAAAATACTACCAAATATGTTTTTGCAAAGTAAATAAAAATTAGTATTGTTATTGTATGCATTACCTATTATCTATCTATCTATTTCTACGGCTACATTTCAGATGTTCACAGAGACAAAAAAAATTGTCGAAAGGTTGAAATGGTGAATAGATCGGTTTATTTAACGGTTTTTAACGTAACGAAGGATTCTCTAGTGACAGTTCTTTTGTGATAATTGGTAATTTTTCTAATTTCAGAAGAGTACAACAGAAATTGTAATGCTTTCTGGTTTCTTAGTACAATAACATACCAAAAGTGTCCGTTATAGCTAGTAACATGAGCCGTAATGAGATTATATAATACATGTAGGAAACATAATTGTTCCACAATATTAAATGTAGCTATAAATAGTTAAATAAAACCACCTCATTTTGTTCATTAATAAAGACAAATTTTACTTGTTGATAAATTATTGCATATAAACTGAACAACTCATTTCGGGAGGCACGCTTAAAGAGATGTTCCACTTTAAGATGTTAACATCGTAGACTATTTTCCTGTAACAGCATACTCTGTTGTGTTTTATTCCATACTTTCCCATACCATTTAGAAATGCAATAATACATTTTATAGCTTTACAAGCATCTATGCTAAATCTACAGTAGACACATGCAAGCGTGATCTAGATCTAATCTAGAACATGCTCTTTTATTACAGGTGATTCAAGTGATGCGACATGCTGGAAGAGACGAGTAAAGAGTAAACCATTCCAGAACATTCTGTCACAGAACACATTTACTAGTGCCTACAATTTAATTTTTCGACAACACGACATGCCATGCTTTTTTGGAGTTTGTAGGTACATTTCATGTATGTTGTAACAGTTGTTACGACCAGTGATGATTCATACTGTTAGCTGGAGTTGTGTTCTTTTTTATCTCTGTTTCTTTCTGCCTTGCCTACCTACCATTTAACAGGCAGTCGATTGTCCTCAGATGTGTCGGCTTACCACTTATGAGTGAGGCTGTTAAAGCCAAGAAGAAAATGCTAGTGCAGCAAGGAATAAGTAACTTTCTTTGTCCTGCTCAGATTGTGCAGTAGTCCTATCCTGGTTGTTGAATGTGCTAGTTACTAATGTTACCAGTTACCTTCATCAGTCTGTTTTATCTTTGATTTTGTGTTTCTGGTGATTTTATGGTAGTAGCGAAGATTTACTACAATAAAATAGATTTGCTGCCTTAAGGGTTGCTTATGTGTAATTATTATTATTATTATTATTATTATTATTATTATTATTATTATTATTATTATTATTGTTGTTGTTGTTACTGTTATAATAACAATAACAGCAACAATAATAATAATAATAATAATAAATAATTATAAAGCAACCTTGTTTTTGTCTTAGTTATGTCATGTGGTTTCTAAGTGTTCTCGTTTTGATTTATGTTTGTTCTTGTTAAGTCATCTTTTGTAATGATTTCATCTAATAAACCATGGATCGTGTTTATCCTTGAATTTGGGTCTGTTAAATCTGTGCCAAACTGGAAAAGGGTCATATTTCTATTTATTTATTTATTTATTTGGGGGGGGGGGGTCTTCTATCATAAGAAAAATGCGCTGTGGGTCTCAAGTGACCTTTTTTAAATTCTAAAAATAATTCAATAAATAAATAAGATTTTTCTTGGTCTTTCTTTGTAAGGTTGTGTCCTTCATCGTTTTGTATCATCCTCGACAGGCTAAATAGGCTTTTCATTTAGGTCATATATGGTATTGTATGTACCCCATAAACGCACTTTAGATTGTCATGTGTGCCCCATTAGCTTCCATGGTGAATAATGAATTCTCATTGATACCCTTCTGAGAATCCCATGTAAAGTTTCCAAAAGAATCATATTTCTAGGAAGCAATAATTAGAATGTATTTATTTTCATCTGGTTTACAAGAACGCATCTCTATAGTGCATTTAATGAAACTCTAGAAGTGGCCAGATTCTTCATTATTTCTTGTGTAAGTAAGGTCAGACGTAAGAAGCTCAGCACACTACTAATGAGGAGATTTACCCTGTAGGGAATTATTGAATTATAGATAACAGAAAGTGAATATATAAAGAACAAAAAGCTGTATATATGAGGAAAGGATATAAAGTGAGAGAAGCGAGAAGAGCTTTGATGATTTTACTATAATTTTTTCCCCAAGATACTAATTGGACAATCTTACCGTGTTATTACCTTGCTAGGTTATTTTGAAGTGATATTTCCAGAGGCATACATTTCAAAAGCAAACTTGTTTTAAAAGATCAAATCCATAAGACCTAAGTTTCAATTTGGGATTATTTGAGGATGATACACCCTTCAGTGAAGTGTCAGTGTCAGTGGAAAGCATGATTGCTTGTTATTTCACTTATATAATTGCTGGGATACACGCCAAGAGGCAAACTCACCACATAATCTACAATAAGTGCTTGCCGGACCACTTTAAACCTCTTTTGTGGCAGTTCAAGTGTCTGCCACATGAGACAAGAAGCCACTACTGTTTGCTAAACCAGGAGCTACAGGACATGACTAGCCTAACTCTTTGAAAATACAAGAGGAAATAACATGCTGAATTTTTCAGGTACTAGTTGGATGTGATAGTCTAGTGGTTAAGGTGTTGGGCTACCCATCAGAAGGTTGTGAGTTCAATTCCTGCTGCCACTGCTGGGCCCCTGAGCAAGGCCTTTAACCCTCAGTTGTATAAAAAATTAGATAAAATGTAAGTTACTATGGATAAGGGTGTCGGCTAAATGCTGTAAATTAAAGCGGGAGTTATAGTGTGAATAGATAAAGGTGTAATATTCCTCCGAGATTTAATTTGTACTCTTAGTGGTGAGAAGTAAACTAGGAAAGAAAAAAATTACAAGCCGTTTGCAAAAATACTTTATTTTTAACCTGGAAACTGGATGTATTGTGCATACCAACCGGGCTTTTGGTGATAAGTGCTTTCTGATAGAAGAATATTACTGCACTGAAATTCTTCTTTTACTTTTAGCTAAGACTAGCTAGCTAGCACACCAAGCGTTGCAGGCTTAAGGTATCTGTTTATTCTGTGAGATCAGAATGGACAACTGACCAAACTATCCAACTAACATCAGCTTGCTAGATAGTTAAGTGTTTAACTATGTGCATATTTAATGTACAAACAGCATATCCAAGAATGAACAAAAACCATCATCAAGATCTTGCAAATATTCTGATATGTAAAAATATTTTAGTACTGAAAGTGGCGATCTTAACATTTCATGAAAATTTCCACAATTTCAGAAAGATTTGCGTGACACAGTCATTCTTCTTTTTTTATATGTGAAATCCTCTCCAATCTTTTCTGCAGATTTTAGCCAAAATGTATCAACCAAATTCATCCCAAGCTCTATTTTATATAATTGTATATGCATAATATATATATATATATAATTCTTCTCTGATAAGAGTTAATGAAGCATCGCTTTAGTTCTGGCAGGCCATGTCGTCAAGCGTGCACCAGCTGTTAATCAGCTGTCCACGATGCGCACCCGGTTACGACATCCATATTACCCGACCATTTAAATTCCCATTCATAGAGCCGCTCTAGCGCCTCGCTGCTGCCGCGATCTAAACCCCCTCCTCCAACCCCGACTCCACCAGGTGTCCGTTGTACCAGTTTGCGTCATAAATCCAACATATTTTCTTTCTCTCTCCCCCTCTCTCTCTAATTAATTAATTAATTAATTAATTAATTAATTAATTATCCATCCATTCATTTATTACTTTCCAAACGCGTAAGCGAGCTATCTAATACATGCATGATAATGGTTCTGTTATACGGGGGTCTATTCTATTTCCTAGTCACTGCTCTCCCCGCTCTGTCCATGCATGCACACGAACGGGCGCGTGGATTCTTGCCCAGAACAGAACCATACCGCCAACACTAACTGTATGCATATCATCTAATAAATTCTCTTTTGACAAAGTGGTCCTGACAGAAATCAAGCATTTTTGGCCACAATAATCACAATAAAACCCACAAAATCCTGAATTAACTGATTCTCCTAGCAGCCATTGTACAGTACAACAATGTTAGTGAAACTTTCCCACAATGTCTGTTTCATCTGCTGTAACTTTACATGTTTTTGGAGGTATCAGGGTGACATCTGATCTAAAGTCTTGCAATCAGTAGCTTTGCGTCAAGACAGAAGTCTATCTAAAGATGTGGGATGTATCCATGATACATTTCATGCAAAATGAAATCTTCCTCCAAATCAGCCCTGACAGCTCTGACCCATACTTAACCTCACAGCACTGTCAAGAACAGCATGTTTAAATATGTTCAACTCTCCTGACACAATATTGTTTTTTGTTTCATTTCCAACCCAAAAAGCTCTCATCACAGCAGCTATAAAAGTTCAAGTGTCAATTGGCTTCTAAAACACCAGCACAGCTTTGTCTCTCTTATTAAATCTCACATTTCGTTGCTCTAATTTGTTCAACCACTCAAACTCAATTTCCTGTTCATCATTCAACATCGCTCATACCATTCAGCTTGTCAATCCTCTTGTCTGAAAAGTCTCTCCTCATTAAGTACCTGTCTGTTTGATGCTGGAAATGATAAAAAGGCATGCCTCGAATGGCTTAAATTAAATCCCACCCAGATGTGCTTACTGTCACGTCTGCCACAGCGAGACAACTGCAAATTAACACACTGTTCTGTGCCCAATTCATTTTATTCCCACTACAGTAACAAGGGAAATCAAAGACCTCCCTATTCACTATGCTTTACAATCAGGGCTTAATAACCATAAGAACCATGTGGGACTCCCTTGTGTGTTTTTTTTTTTTTTCAAAGAACACTCAATCACCACCGAAACGACTCGCAATAAAATAAAATATGTGCTTGAAGACAATATCTAAATGTAACAAGAGGCGTGGTGGATTAAAGATTTGCGTATTTGCCTTACACCTCCTGGTTTCGGAGTTTGATTCCCACCTCTGTGAGTTTGCATGCTTCTTCTGGGAACTCTGGTTTCCTCCATTAGTCCAAATACAGTACATGTGTGGTATGGATAGATGGATGGATTTCCAATTAATGCGTCTGATGTTGCATAATGTAAACATAATTCTTCCCCATATACAGTAAGTTCTCTACTGAAGCTCCAGAATCTAAGGATTCATTTTCTTAGGGCCTTTTTACACCTGGTCACTTCATGTGTTGTCTCTGATCCGATAGCTATCTGATTTGTTAAAACTGTTCAGTTTACATCAGGCCACATAAATGCGTCTCGGCGAATCGGATATCGATCCGATCTTTCTACTCCCGCCCAATATGCTAATATATTTTACCTCATTTCCGGGGTAATTGAAATGGAACATGCTTTGGTGGATGTGGTTGATAGAAAAAACACCATTTACTGTTAGCTGCATTTTAAGACCCAACGAGACACCTGGGTGAGAGATCGGAGCAGCGCTGGTGGGAAAACATATTTGTTTCTGGCGCGATGCACGACTCGCGAGTGACGTACTTCCGGTTGGGAGGAGTATAGCGCTGACGCATGTGGCTTGAACAACCACATGCATTTACACCTGTCCAGTTTCATCTGAAATGTGTCCCAGACCTCCTCCTGAAGGGGTCTGAACCATCGGATTTATATCCGTCTCGAAAACGTTTCAGAGGGCATTTAGACCTGGTCTATTTACCATCGGATAGCTATCTGATCACAGAAAACGCATGAAGTGACCAGGTGTAAAAACCCCCTTACATTTACGTTTACAGTTACGGCATTCGGCAGACATCCGTATCCAGAGCGATGCCTCTTTCCCTGAGAGATGGTGGGATTTTCTTGCTATATAAAGCATCATAATTCCTTCTTAACTGTGCTTATGTAATATGATTCGTATAGATCGAACGAATTGTAACGATATACTACACATTTACAGTATCTCACAGAAGTGAGTACACCCCTCATATTTTTGTAAATCTCTTTTTACATCTTTTCATGTGACAACACTGAACAACTGACTGACAATGTAAAGTGTACAGCTTGTATAACAGTGTCAATTTGCTGTCCCCTCAAAATAACTCAACACACAGCCATTAATGCCTAAACTGCTGGCCACTGTTGACCCTTGATATGGTTTGTTTGTTCAAATCCCAGGGTCACCAATCTACGATGGCCCTCAGCAGCTCAGCTGTGTAGATAAATGTAAGTTAATCTGGGTGAGTGTGTCTGCCAAATGCATTTTTTTTTATTTTGAGTTCCTGTTAAAATTACATTACATTGCATTCACAGAAAAGGAAAAGTTGCCCATCTGATTCTTTGGTCAGAATTTACTATCCCTGATGATGCTGGGGCTTAAAGGCAAGTGCTCATGTTTAAACACAGCAGTATGACTGCTAGTGGAAAAAAGAACTTTGGAGCTTTGGAGATCCAGAAAGTAAATTTACAGCATTTGGCAGACAATCTTATCCAGAGCAAACAACATTTTATACAACTGATGGTTTAGGGCCTTGTTTAGGGGCCCAGTTGTGGCAAAAAAACCTTCTTAAAAGTAGTCCATCACCTTAACCACCTTGAATTTAAGCGCCTGTGATTTAAGCCGAATCTGAATATGCAGAACTTTCCCTATAAAAATCGTACATTTTAAACTTTACTCATAGTCATGTAGCATGTAACTACCTGAGTAGTGCTTTAGTCTGGTTCAATACTTACAGTAAGTGTTCAAGTCTGAATATGATATATGGGGAAAACATACCTGTTCCACATGTGGCGCTGCACTCCATCCATGCTCCATGTTTCCACTGGAAATCAGAGACAGCGCTTCTGTTGTTGGACTCGTTCAGCACGTCTCTGCTGATGGTGTACTGGTACCTCACGCCCGGATTAGTCTCCTGAAAGAGCAGCTGGAGGACAGAGACGCTAGAATAAGTTCGACGTCAAGCTAAATCACACGCAAACACATACAAACAGGCACAAAATTAGGACACCCGGCATTCCTGTTTCTCCACATGGTGCAGAAGAGATGCAGGACTGGGAGACGCTCATACTCCAAGCTGATGCCACCACAAACTACTAAGATTATTCATCACCAGACTTTTAGAATATCATGCATGGTGCCAAAAAAAAAGAGTCTATAGATACAGCTGAATGCGCAGGAGTCATGTGTTTGCTGAAAGCTAAAAATGCTGTCATTCATTTATTCTGTCGTAAGCATCACCGCATGTTGGAAAGGTAAAGGAGGCACATAGAGACGAATCATAAATCGTGTATGCATTGCATTGTAAATTTCTTCTTCAGACTCTGCTCAGTACGATATATACAAAACAGCTCTTTCTCTCTTCCTATTACTTAATCCACCGAGTAAAAAGGTATATTGGATATTTCTTCTGAAAATATATTGTACCTTAACATTTAAAAAAAAAAAATATTTATCTATATTCCATAGAATTATTATAAAAAGCACATCAGCAACATCATGGATTTTCCTGTAAATAAATATTTTCCTGTAGATAAAAGTATAAAGGATTCACATCAATGATTTTCAAATGCACTCTGACTTATTCCTTTATGGAGTGAATTAAATCATCTGTTACGTGATGAAAATGAGTGCATTAGTATTATATGTGAGTACCTGAATCCACACAGGTTCCATAGTTGGTCCAGGGGAAGTCAGGTTCTCCAGCTGTCCCGTTCTCTCGTACACGAACACCGTCCCTGCTGCTTTGTATTCTCCAGTCCATTGGATTGTCCAATCACCATTTAGGAAATACTTTTCTGGGTTGTTGCTGCGTAAAGCCAGAAAGTTCCCAGATTCGGCTACCTCCTCGATGCGAATGTCCCGTGCTCCTTCTGGAATTAAGCCAATGTCTACGTAGCCTGAGACAAAACCACACACACACACACACACACACACACACACACACACACACACACACACACACACACACACACACACACACACACACAAACATTTATTATAAAAGCTTAACCTCAAGGCTAAATGACTGCTAAAGGAATCTAATAACCATGAAATGCAACATGGCAGGCATTACAGTAACACACACTGCATATTCTCAGAACTAGAGATTTTATGATATGTTCATTTCAAAAGGTGCTTAGTGAGATTTTAAGAATTAATAATTCATCTCATACCCAGGCCTTCGCTCTCCTCAAAGGTCTTCTTCACGGTTTCACAAGTGGACCCGTTGCCTTGACAAACTCCACAATGATCCTCAACTGCGTTGGAGTCGATTTCATAATCACAGCCGATACTCTACAACACACATGCCAATCATTTCTAAACAAGTTTATAAGGAGTCTGAGGAGTTTATCTTAATAAATTGTGATAAGTAATAAGTTAATTGTGATTCTTATGTAACATGCTATAAGTAATACTTTATGAAGGCTTCCACGTGTTGAATTAGATTTTTCCTTTAACCACAAAAAAGACTTTCAGTCAATATATTGTCCCTGGTGTCTTATTTTTTTTATATAATATAATATACAATATTTCGCATATAAACAAAAAAATAACAGATAAACCCTTTTGAAATTATTACATAGATATTAATATTGTTTTATACTGTATTTATTGTATATATGCATTCTAGTTTAAATTAACAGCATTTGGCAGACGCTCTTATCCAGAGCGACTTACATTTAATCACATTTTATACAACTGAGGGTCTTGCTGTTGCAGCCTGAGTATCTAGCATGTATAATATGCTTATGCTTTCAGACATTTTACAGATGGCTCATCATATTTTAGTATAATATAAACATATCACATCCCTACAATTTGGATTAGGGAAATTATCATTTGAATTCCAACTGAAATTCAGATATCTTGGTAGTGCCATTGGTTAAATCCCTGGCTCATAGGCCTAAGGGTATCCTAAAGGCAATACAAAGAAAATAGCATAGACATCTTTACCAATCTTTGCATTAATTCTGAAGCTAACTACAAACTGCATGACTTAAACTCTCACACCACCCTATTGCTGCACTCCTCCACTGGCTTCTGGAAGCTGCATGCATCAGATTTAAAACACAAAGCCAAAAATGGGCCAGCTCCCTTTTACTTCAATGCTCTTGTCACTCCTTGCACTGCATTTCACTCTCTCAGATCTACCAGCACTACACGACTGGTCCCACCATCTCTCAGAGTATGAGGTACTCTTCTCTTCTGGCACCAATGTGGTGGAATAAACTTCCCCTATAGGTGAAAAAAAGACCTACTGTACCTCTTTCTGAAACACATCAACTAGCACAGAAAAGTGCTTCCAACAGATTCTAAACTGATGGTATCTTAATGGTATCTGTGACCTAGTGAATTAGAGTTGATGTATTAGTTCATGGAGACTTTAAAGCTTTGTACGTCACTCTGGATAAGGACGTCTGGCAAACGTATATTCTTGTCAAAGTATGTCAAAGCAGATATCTAACGAGTTTCAGGAGAGCTGTTTGAATGCAAGCAGAATTTCAAATAGCACACAGTTGAATTTCTCAGCAGTTTGGGCATGTTGGTGCTCTCAAAAAAGCAGCCCTTGATGGTAAAAGTTTGAGTGCCTGTATAAGGAAATGGAATTCAAGTCAGACAAAGTCTTTATACTACACTCTGCATCAGCAGAAGATATTGCTCCCTTATGTAGATGGTTGTGCTTTGCCAAGATGTCACTTACCGAGCACATGATTAAAACAAATCCCAATCAATAAAAATAATAAATGGTCTCAGTGTTGTGCTCAAACTATAGCTCCCATCCAAGACAAACACACTTTGCATAGTACTGGGGTGTGCTTGCTTCAAAACAAAGCATGGAATTCTGTGCATAGATTTCTAACAAGGGTGTGAAGCTCAAATCCTGCACAAGGAGTCGAGATGTTTGCACAAGGATAAGTTGTTGGCTGAAAAAATGTGAGAATTAAACAAAATAATTGCAATATGGGCTGAATGACTGCACAGTCAGAATCTAAGCATACAATTGTTAGGCACTCTACAATCTCCTTCGCAATGCCTTTTTCTTGCTCTGCTTGCAGTCCTTTACTTGTGACATACAAAAAGTAAAGACGCTTCAACTGGAGATTTTTCAGTAATTACTAGTCGGAGGTCGATTGATTGACTGACCTTACAGATTCCGTTAATGCACATGTCTCGGCTCTGGCTACCCTCCAAGCACCGGGTTCCGTCAATTACTGCGTCCACCATCTTATCTGAGAAATACTCGTTCACTGGGCGGCAGTGCAGTTCACATGGATTTACTGAAAATGAAGAGGCAAAATTTCTGTTGCACCACTTTTTCATGCTACAAGCTCAAACACTACACCCAAAAACATTCGATTGCTTTAGTTGCTATTTTAATAATTAATAATGTAATTATGTTTTTCAGTCATCTGAGAAATGGGTCCTGAATCCCAAGCTGTAGTGAACGAATTTGAGACAAGTCTAGTGTGGAGAAACAGAGAACCAGGACTAAGTCTCGAACTTAATGTAAACTGGGTTCAGCTAACAGTTTGAGACTCCAGAGTCCAGAGTATCTTTAGAGTTAAAGTCAAGTCATGTTTTCTCAGCCCTGGAGTCCTAATTGAGTACAAATGCCCTAATTCTACACTCCAAATTGAGTGAAAAGTTCATAATACTACAGCACAGTACAGTACAGTCCATTTCAAATATAATATAAACTCCCAAATTCTACAGTCCAAATTGTGTCCAGACTCCATAAAGTTCAGGAAGGGTCCATGGACTTCTAGTCTCAAACTACTTTTCTTATTTCTTTAGTTAGGGTCTATGGACTCTCTATGGACTCTAAAGCTACAGTTTAAACAGAGTCCATAGACCCTAAGTAAAGAAATCCAGAGTACCATTAGAGTTAAAGATGAGTCCAGAGTTCTAAGCTCTGGAGTCGCAATTGAGACCAAATGCCCCAATTCTACATTCCAACTGGAGCCCAGACTCAATAAACTCTACAGTTCAGGTAGAGACTAGACTCCATAAATCGACAGCTCAAGTAGAGTCCAGTGTCTCCACTGTTCAGACAGAATACAGACTCCTAAACTCTACAGTTCAGGTAGAGTCCAGAGCCCATAACACTATTCTTCAAACAGAATACAGATCACCTAATTCTACAGTCTAAATTGTGTCTAGACTCCATAACTCTACATTTTATTTAGAGTCCATATGAGTTCGATACGATCGAATTGGGTTTTGTACATTCAACATAATTCGATCATGTATTTTCATAATGTTTTCAAAGTAATTCAAAATTCTTATCTGAAATGAGGCTCAAACTCAAGTCATCGTCCTTCTTCAACAGGCACATAGTTCAGATATTGTCGCAGCTTTAAAATTAGCTCATTGGCATAATGTTTGTGGTTTCAGAACGTAATGGCACATCGTACTACGTCTAATGAGCATAATGAAATCTTGTTGTCTGTGCTATTCATTTACTATTAAGCACAAGCCATGAATGTTGCAACATTATGCTCACTTCGGTTATTGACCTGGATCCATTGGTAGAATTTGCCCTTATAAGGGATGCTGTTGAACTTGCTGCACTGGATAGATCTGAAGCTGGGTTGGCCTCGAGTGCATGCCGCATGGTTACAGATCTTGTATCTGCGGCGCTCCCCGAGGCAGTATCTCCCTCCATTCTTTGGGCTGAAGGATGCAGAAGCAAAGAAATCTTACTGTATTAACCCTTGTATGATGTTTGTATTTTTGTTTCTCAGCCAGTGTTCGTGGGTCTGTTTGACCCGCTGCATTTTTGTGATATTAATTCAACACAATCAAAAATTTTATGTTATAATACTCTACAGTTGTTTACTTCATCCCAATTACAAGCAATATAAACAGCATATCTGGTTAATATTTGTCACAGTTTTTAATTTAAGTGCTACTCGTTTTTTGTTGTTTTCTAATAAAATGTAATAAAAAAATTAAAAAAAATCAAATTTAATCAAGTTATGAGTGGGAAAAAAATCAACAAGTTTACAAGGAAGCAAAGTTTTTTTAAAACTATTGATGTTTATGAATATAAGTCCCACAGACCCGAACATCATACAAGGGTTAAGATTGTGTTTGTACTCGCAATGAAATATGTGACATAACAATGTCCCACAATGAGCTGCTTTCAGAGATTACATAAGATTGAATAGCATGATGAACAAAGTCATCCACTATATCAATGTTCATTTCTTTCTCTCTCTCTCTCTCTCTCTCTCTCTCTCTCTCTCTCTCTCTCTCTCTTTCTCTCTATCTCCGATAGCCATGTGACTGAAAACTATCATAAACCCTTAAACACTTGAACACATCCATACATGCAATCTTATCGGTAAAGAAATGACTGGTTTGGTAAAAAATGCACAACATTATCCCTGCTGTCTCGCACGCTACAGAGTCGATCTCACAGAGCACGATTTAAATAACAGCTCTCTTCATTGTTTACTGGAGAAGGGAACAAGCTGGAGCTCAAACATGTGTTATGTTTAAGTAAACATGCACATTATGTCTTCTAAGGACAATGTTTAATATATATATATATATATATATATATATATATATATATATATATATATATATATATATATATATTTAGAGGACAGTTAAAAACTCACATAAAATGGTAAACACTGTGAAGAGGTTGAATATAATATAATCAAACAAAGTTTTCTTCTATTTGTAATTTTTGGTCAAGTGACAATGTGAGCAACAGTACAGTATATGGAGTGATGCAATGACTTCAAAACTATTAATTGAATGATTATTTATTATAATTATTATAATGATTAATACAATGAGTCATGTAAAGCTCATACGTGCTCACTCACGTACATGGGACTAACACAGTCTCTGTGCGAGTTCTGCACTCCTCCACCACACGTCCTGGAGCAGGACGACCACTCGCTCCACGGCCCCCATCCACCGTTCACTTTCTCCAGCTGATATCCAGCTGACACACACTGGCCATTTAAACACCACTAACAAAGACAGAATAAAGGATTACACCAACACACACACACACACACACTTAGCCAAGATAGCAACACAGGCCCTGCAGGAAAAAAGCGCAACAAAACCGTGATGCAGCTGTTGAGCATAGCAAACTGTTTACATCATGAGAGAAAACGCAAGTAAAGCAGCAAAGCACATGTGAGGCTCACGGTGGGGAAAAGAAAACACACTTACTTTGTCTTCACCACACTTGGTGCCATCAACTGCTCCATCCAGTTTTGAGTGACATGTGGAGGCCACGGTGCACCACAGAGTGCTGCAGACGTTCTACACAAAGCAAGAAAACTTTCAGTCAGTAGTAGAAGAGTATAAAGAGCTTATCTTTGCAATTGGTACATTGTAAATAGCCCAGTCTCGACATGGACATATGTATTATGACATGAATAGTGCTCTTGTGCAGCTGAATTTGGTGGAACTCCCACTTTCCACTCATTCTGTTTCACTGTCATGTTGCAAGGACTCCCTGTTGAAGTGGGCCTCAGGACTCAGCCCTGAGTCTGTCTCTGTATGTGAGGCAACCTCAAGGCTCATTGCCCTCGAGCTTTCTACTTCATTGCACTGTTCTATTTTTGAGGACGTTACCCATATTTGATCTGTGCCCTCTGTTAGTTCCTCAAATCTGTACTTCAGTGCAATTTAAAATGAGCTGTCCTTATGCATAGCGACTTTTTGCAACTTATACAGCTTTTTATACAACTGATGGGTTAAGGGCCTTTCTCAGGGGCCCAGCATTGGCAGCTTGGTGGACCCAGGATTTCAACTTACATCTTACTGACTAGTAGTCCAACACTTTAACCACTAGGCTACCATAAGCTTACATTTTCGAAGGCATGCCAAGTTTACACAGAGTCACGTACCAGGAAAAGGGGCTCTGTAAACATTGTTCGGCACCAAAATATTCCAGTGTTTGATTAGAGATGTGATTAATTTTAAGGTGGATGTTGAACTAAAATAAATACATTAATAGTTTGCTTTTCTAACATTTGAATTTGGACAAAAACAAAGATGCAAAAAACTAGCGAAATTAAATTTGGACTAAAATAATGGCCATTCACGTGCAAATTGTGTATTTAGCACCTAATTTAAATAAAGTCCAGAAAATGCAATAAATATTTCATATTATTCTTATTATTATTCTTCTTATTATTATTTAGTAGTAGTAGTAGTTTTTGTAGTAGTAGTTTTAACAATTATTTTTAACATATAATACAATATGCAAAATAGGTACTGTTCTGTCAGTGCACTGTGTGGGAGTGCTGGGATAACTTAGGACATGGAACTACAATCTATATTTTTTTAACTGGGGATCAGGGTCTGCGTCCAAGACACTGCTTAACTATTTTCCTACAAATCCGCAACCCTACAGCAACCTAACATCCCTGATAAGGTCACTGAGCAAAAGAAAGTTTTGAGAATGAGGTCAGGAGAGAAAAAGCAAGCTGTTTTTTGACATTTTGACAAATGATTTGCAGACGCTTGTTATAAGCCAAAAGCATAATCAGTCAGGGTCATCTAACAAAAAATTGGTACAAAAAATCTGTTACATGTTGCGAAGCGCACACTGGAAATGTGTGCAACATCAGGACATATCAGTTGTAAATACTGACTGGGTTCTGATGTCCTTTTGTTAGCAATACCACAATCGGTCCACAATCAAAACAGTTTTCTGTTTATGTAGTCTGCTGGCTTCAATATAAAAAAAGAAGAATTTCAGTAAAGGTTTATATGTCATTAATGTTTATAGTTGCTTTTTTTAGTACAGGAATTTCAAGACAGTCTGGTCTCGGTTAATGCTGTGCTTGTTTACGGGTCAAAAAGGAAAACCATATCATGCTGAGAAACTTATGGTATCTGTATAAATGGATACAGAGACTTCCTGTCAGGCAGAAGAGATGTGTGTGGTCCAGGCTCACTTCCTATCCTGTCAAATCTCTAGGCTTTTGTATGGCTGCTCTACCCTTTTCATTTCGATGGCACGAAACACCTCTGTAGTGCGTCTAGTTCCTAATGAGACTGAAATGTATTCAATTATCAGCGGGATGTCTTAAATCATCTCAATCTCCCACAGGCTCCTGTCAGTCATGGCAGCCATTAAGGAGTAATGGTTTGGCATGCTGCGAGATTATTCAGTCTTTTACGAGTAAACACTGAATTGGAGGGACACCATGGGTGATAAATGAGTATGACTCAGTCGCTCTCTAGTGAGTTAAGAAGTACTTCCTCGTGATCCTAGCTCTAACAAATTGTCCCATTATCTTTAGCCAATTGCATTTGTCACTACTTCTGGGCTGTCATAACATACATTACAGCTCTCATCTGTAAAAGGGTTGAAAAATATCATCTCGGATTTAACTTTCAACAGTATTACCAGTCTGAAGGCTAAATCAGTAATTTCCATGAACATGCCATTTTTAAAGCATTAACAATAACAGTCCACTAAATAGTACAACAGAATTACGTTCACCATATCATTGGGAATTTTGAATACAACATACATTTGTGACTGGACAACAGTGCTTGTTTGGCTGACGCTATTATCCAGGAAGGATATAACAGGACTTGAATGTTAAAGGGTCTTGCTTAAGCATCCAACACTGGCATCTTTGCAGGTCTGGGATTTGGTCCAACTCTCTGGGTGGGAGAGATGGCAGTAATATGAAGGAAGTTTGCTCTGTCCTTTGACTGGGTTGAGCTGCCCTGTGTTTATTATTATATATATTATCAGCAGCAGTATGACAAAATGCACCAGATGGATTCATTGTGTCTCAGTGGAAGCACTTCATCCTTGACCTTATGCTCCCAGCTTTGCCTTTCTGATTGAGGTTGTTGGCTGTTGTGATAGATGAGAGCTAAAAAAATGTTTCAACCTGAGGTACAAACCTGTGATGGAATAAATATGGCCAATTAGGTCCCCTAACCTTCAACTTCACAATTGTGTTCTGTTACTTTGACTAAAAGTAACAGCAAATTAGACAAACATATATACGCACACTGCCGTAGGGTCCTAAGGTTAAGCAGCAGACCCACTAATTCCAAATGCTGCGAGCAGGATAATAAAGACATTTAATTTATCTCTGCCTGTCTGTGATTCCCATCCAATACAGAAAATAAATTCCTGACTGAACAACTATCTACCTGGAGCACTGACCTCCATATTCATAAAGAGTTGGTAAAACCTGCCTACAGTACATAAAACCACTAATTACACTACTGCAACGATGCTGCACACCATCCTGTGTGAATCTCCTATTCCTTGTTGCCAGTTCAAATGTTCCCCCACATTCACAGAGAATATGTCTTCTTCTTGTGGCAGCCTTCATTCCCGATGCACATCGACCCATGTGTGCAACAGACATAAAAACAGCTGTTATCCCTAGAGGAGTTCGAATAAACACAACAGAATAATCAATCTCTACAGTGCTCCAGTCTCTCTGTCGACTCACTCCAAACTACAGTGTTATTACTGCTGCTTGTCCCTCGTCATTTTACTGTATGTGTATTTATAACCTGAAATTGCACCTTTATTTTCATGTCTAAGCTTTCTATATTTTACTGCTTGCCACCTGTGTCAGTTTGTAAGAGTGTCATTTATACGTAAATTCTTACACCATTTACCTGTATTTGCTTATAGCGACCAAATAAAGAGTTGTTTTGCTTGCTACCATCAAGCCATTGACAGATTTCCTAAGGTGTCATGTGGGTTTTGTAAGTTCAGGGGGTAAACAATGAACAGTATTCAGAGTGAATATACATATTATATAGAAGAAAAATGTCCAGAAAAATGTCAGAGCCTCAGAAGTGTGAACCACACACAGGAAATGCCTATTATCTGAAAGGAAATTCAAACAAATGTAGTTCCATAAACCGAATCTGAATACCTGTACCATTTCCTGTGTGATTATTGACATGTATTAGCAGATTTGGAAGTTCAGGACCATCCAGGCAATGGCGAAAGTTTGATTTTGACATTGGTGGGGACATAATTTATTTGACATTGGTGGGGACAACATTCCCCGTATTTTGTGCATAAAACTGTTGTTATAAGAATGCTTTCTTACTCATAGCCTGCATAATCACATTGCATATTGCTTTATACAACGGAATCTAGCTGCAGCCGACCTCAACACGTTAGCGAGAAAGGCAAAGCCAATCAAACAGCGACGTGGGTTAGAGAGGCAGGACTCAAAAAAGCCGAAGGCCAATCATTTTAGAGAGGTGAGTTACAGAGGCGGGATTCATTGCAGGGGGTAAATCTGTTAACCGTTTGTGTTCTACTAGTTGCGCTATTTTTTACAGAACGCCGTTGTAAAATATTTTCATCTTATTTAATGATTCCTGGATAAATGTTAAATGAAATAAGTAAAAAAGCACAAGACACAGACGGATATCAGTGGTTATGTATAAATATATATATAGGCTTGGTCGAATTATTGCTAGGGACAATTGAGTGTTCCCTGCATATCGGTAGGGACATGTCCCTACCGTCCCTACCCAAATCGACGCCCTTGCATCCAGGCATGAAATTAATGCTGTAGTTTATTAGTGTTTTAAGTCTACTGAAAAATATCCAGCATCATTTATACAGTATTATGTTTATTGTGGTTCCATGTCTCTGTTGCTCTGAATATCAGATTTTGTTTTCCACTAGCAGACCCTGCTTGGACGCCTGCTTTCCGGACGTCTGCTATGAATCGTACAGCTGTGCACAGGGTTCACCAAGGCCGTGTGGGTGTGAAAGTAAAGAAAAAATTGATGTCTTACGTCCATGTCATCACAAAGCAGCGAGCCGGAGCCATACTGGAGGCGGCATTGGTGGGCGGCGCTGTACAGAACGCCAGGTAGCACAGACTGCGCGTCCAGCTCGTTTCTCCCAGGAGGGTCATCCAGACACCAGCCCCAACCTCGACTGTTAATAAAAAAAACACACACATCTTATTCATCCCTATAGGGTGACAGCATTCCTGCAAATAGCCTTATCTTTTCTCACTTCCTGTTAGTTAATCTGATTTTCCTCTTATGAGCTAACAGATAGGATTGCCTTACTAAATATCTATGGGCAGATGACATGATGATATTTCGATGTAAAATAGTTTTGAAAACATGTTATATTTTGTGATAACCAGCACCTTTGTTTTAACTGAGCTCTATCTTAACTTGGAAGCTGTAACTCATTAAAAACCCCAACCAAACGTAATCAGTGGTGACATTAATGTCTTCATGATTCATTCTCCTGCAGCGATATAATTTTGGACTAATTAATATGACTTAGTTTTGCATTAATTTGCATGTAAGGTTTTTTTTTTAAATGGTTTGCAAGTCTAGCTCTCAAAACCCATAAGCACTCATGACTGAAGAATAAATTGCTCCCTGTTGGTTTGTGAGAAAAGATTCTTACTCTATTTTTTTTTTTTTAAAATTCAGAGTGCTTGGAGAATTAATGAAATCTTGGGGTTTATTTACAACTGGAATGTTTGCAATGCCAGGATTAAAGTAAGTAGTATGAATTGCAATAAATAAATAAATAAATAAATAAATAAATAAATAAATAAACTCACAAATAAGAAAAAAGATAAAATAGGAAAATAGTGAGAAATTCATATTAATACCATGAAGACTAAAACAGCTGGGAAATCAATAAGACAGAAGGACTTTCCTGAGCTGAATGCTGATCAGATCATCTGGAAAGACCATACAGTGCTGCAGCAAGGGCCAAATGCACATTTCAGAAGAAGAGCAAAAAATCTGTCATGCTTATGAGACCAGTAAACAAGTGCATATTAAATCACTGTGTGAATGATTAGCCAAATTGTAAACAAGAGATTATGGAAATGGTTTTAAATTGACTTTGTAAGTCACTGTTTGTTGGATCAAGTCATGTCCAGACCCCTGGCAAAGAGCTAACTGTATTTTATTTAATCCCCAAGGCTCCATCATCCCTCCAGCACATTCTTTATCTAAAAAATCCCAGTGTCTACCGTAACTCTGATCTCAAATATATCCTCTTCTCTGCATTATCTGCAAGCTACAACAGCACATTGCAGTTCTTTCATTAGTGGAAGGTGGAAGGGAGGGAGGTTTCATCATACATGCAATATCACACGGGAGGATGCGGCATAAAGCCAAAAGGCCTGGGAAAGCCTTCAGGCCTATCAAGAGTAACAGGATTTGGATACTGTATCATACATACAAGCTGTCTTCGATCATCCATAGATAATCTGTGTTTGGCGCACACAAGTATTCACAGAAGTACAAATGCTTATTAAAGACACAGGTCCCTTTATTGTCTCGTTTATAGGTTCCTTGGAAATTTGAAGGATTTGGAGTGAATGAATTCCAAAGAATATTGAAACTCACAGAAGAAAAAAAAACAGTTAAAATGTCGCCTTAGAGGGAAGTGGGAGCTGCCTTCTCTCAAAAGGATTGATTAGGATCAAAATAATATAAATCCTATAAATCGTAAGTCCCTCTGGATAAGGGTGTCTGCTGAATGAGGGAATATCTTTTGGAGGAATGGTGATATTTGCAGAGATGAGCAAAATCTATGCTAAGTAGAATCTGTTCTGGTGGCTCAGTAATCTTTTTTGGTGGAGGTGGGGAGGGGAGTAGTTGTTCTACTAATTTGCCAAACATAGTGTGTATAGAAACATATTTAAGCGCAAGGGGAAGTAATCCAATTTAGTAAATTAAGTCCATAATCAGAATCAGGTTACGCACATGCTTAAGCTGACTTGCTGGACTTGAAGCAGTTCACAGCAGATGATGTTATGGCAAGTTCATGCCTATGAAACTGCCAGATGTTACATGAGTAGAAGCCTGAGAAACTTGTCTTCTCCTTATATCTGCTTGTTAGCGGTTACCAGAGCAGATCATTTGTCTGCATATCTGATTTGGCACAGGTTTTACACTGACTACTCTTCTTTACACGTTCCTGACACCACCATTTGTCCATGGCTTGGGACCGGCACTGAGACTGCACCGAACCCCAGTTGCTGGGTTGAGTTGGCCAGAAATTAAACCCTGGTTGCTCCTAGCTTCCCAACGAGATCCTAGCCACTAGACAACCAGAGAACAAAAACACGACTTAGATACGTCTTCGTTTTGTGCCTCTATCTGAATAGCGCTTACGTCTGTAGTTAATTCTGAAGTATGAATATTGAATATTGATGTGTGAAATTTCAGTATTAAATCCTAAATATATGTGCGGAACTCTGAATAAAACCCAAGATCAAGCTTCTGTTACATTTCACTTCCTTCAAGAACCAAACATTGTCATTTTTATCCATTTATAGTTATATTTAATGTTTAATAAATGAGCACATGAACAGAAACCAGTGATTTGCATAGCATTTGTTTTGAATCCCTTTATTATTAGCCTTAGATTATGCCGAACATCTGCCATACACGACCTTGTGAATGTGCTGTTACTATGGAAACGATGACGTATTAATATGTGCGCACTAATATTAACCTTGCAGTCAGAACTGTTAGAGGTGCTATTACAGATGATACATCAATCGACACCTTCTTGACAATCAGATTTGACAATTCAATGGTGCTGTGATGTAATGATTCATGCTCATGAATAGATGCTCAGTTACTGTCAGTTTTGATTGTACGATATTACACACGCATTCACATGCTAATTTAGAAATAAAAGGCTTAACAATATAAATCATTTCAGCTTCTACTAAAAAAATAAATAAATAAATAAATCCGATTCATAGTGAATAACCTGAGGACTGTGGGAGAACTGGTCAGAGATCTGACCCTGCTGTAGCAAGAAAAAACAAACAGTGGCTTTGGTCTAATGATCCAGCTTGGTTCAGTCTCAGGCCACTGACTGCTGTGTAAAATACTCCCTCGGGTGTCTCACCTCCCTCCACTCTGACCTATACTGACCTACGCTTAATGTACTCCAGCTGTTGGAGCAACACTCACAGGAGAAACAACACAGTCATGCTGTTGCTTGGTGAGCCAATTATAAAGAATCAATTATAGATAAACTAGTGGACTGTTCTCACTCAGTCCATGTCAAACCTTATCCATCACACTGGAAACAACCCTAAAAACCAAACCAGTGGGAGACATTCCCTAATCTGAGCATCTCAGGGTGATGCTGTTTTGAGCTTAAAGAACATAAAGATAAAAAACAGAGTGAAGCCATGAAGTCCAAGCAACGTCATTTCGCTTTGAATCTACATCTAACTCAGATGAAGTCAGATGATTTACATCCTGTGTAGCATTTAATATGAATCTTTGTAATCAGACCGTCATGTCAAGTTTATTATATTTATTAGCCACGGCTGAGCTGAATGAAGTGCACTTTACTTCATAGAAGAAAGCGGAAAACATGATTGATTGCTAAGGAAAAGAATTATATTTAGAGAGAGAGAGAGAGAGAGAGAGAGAGAGAGAGAGAGAGAGAGAGAGAGAGAGAGAGAGAGAGAGAGAGAGAGAGAGAGATGAGAAATCAGTTACTCACTCCAGAAAGCGCGTGATGTACTGGCGGCTGCACCGTGACCAGTTGGGTGAAGATGTTCCATACAGGAGCTGGGGAGACATGACAAATGGCCTTTTCCCAATCGGCTCACAGTCATTGCTGTTGCCATCGTGTTCAATCCCAAAGCTGCAGTACAGAGTGTGTGATGACAAAATAACAGTGAATAAAAAAAGTCCTTATATGATTCCAGAGACTTTATATAAAAAAAAAAACAACAACTTTAGGTTAGATGAATATGAAACCCTGACACTTGAGTCTCCTTCTAATCAGTAACCTAATTAGATTGAAAGTGTGTGTTGGCTCAATTGTTCTGGGATTTTGTATTTACACAGCGTAAAAAATAACACGCATTTGGTGCAAATTTTATGTCACAAGATAATACACGGTTTCTTCAATAACTGCTGTAATATACAAAAATGTATTATTCCATATGCAAAATACATTATGAAAATATGGTCCATACTGACAAACCATGGTATGTTGTTTAGTCTGATATCTCTATTTAAAAAAAAAAAACATAATTCTGTCAATAAAGGAACTTAAAAGTAAATACAAAATGTGGAAATATCCAAGAGGAATAGTTCTAGAGTTTAGAGTTTACTACATGTGCGAACATGCCTGAATTGATGAATAAGATCATGTCTATTCTTATCATGGTTTATATTCTCATGATAATGTGATTTAATATTTGGCTCATCGTGTCATTAATTCACAACTGGAAATGTAAGATCAAAGTTCTCTCCTATTTAGAAGATTTACAAGCTCTGTCCATGTCTTTTATACACACAGCTGAAGTGTATATACAAGGCAGGGTGAACGTACTGCGGTAAAGATAAGGTTCATACTATGTTATACAATGGTCACCTTTCCAGGAATCAGTATGGCTTCTCACAATGGTGAGAGTAAGCTTTAAATTAGTTATACTTCATATACAAGTATTTATTTTCGAGCAAACAACAAATAGACAGTGCAGATTTAACAAGCTACTGCTGTATAAGTACCACATGCTAATCGATTGCACCATTGGAGCCTGGAAGATGTGCTTGGACCCACAACTCCCTGACCAGGAACCAACTACTGACTTGTACAAGTGGCTCAAACTCACAATGTTTAGAATTCCATCTACACTGAATGTTATCCAGTGCTATGAGTGAAGTTTTAGGCTACTCTTAAAACTCTTGCTCCAGGTGAGGATCGAACTCACAACCTCGGCATTGCTTCACCTGTACTGCTGTATAAGTACCGCGCGCTAACCGATTGCGCCACTAGAGCCTGAAAAAGCACACCCATTTAATCATAAACCAGCAGGAAGCAATGCTGATAAATGTAGCAAATCAACATGATTTCAAAGTATTTATAATTCAAGCGACACTAAAGTCAACCAATGTTTTGAGAGAAGTTCAACAGTACTCTTAAAACTCATGCTCCAGGTGAGGATCGAACTCACAACCTCGGCATTGCTTCACCTGTACTGCTGTATAAGTACCGCGCGCTAACCGATTGCGCCACTGGAGCCTGAAAAAGCACACCCATTTAATCATAAACCAGCAGGAAGCAATGCTGATAAATGTAGCAACTAAACATGATTTCAAAGTATTTATAATTCAAGCGACACTAAAGTCAACCAATGTTTTGAGAGAAGTTCAACAGTACTCTTAAAACTCATGCTCCAGGTGAGGATCGAACTCACAACCTCGGCATTGCTTCACCCGTACTGCCGTATAAGTACCGCACGCTAACCGATTGCGCTAATGGAGCCTGAAACAGCACAAGCAAACTTACTATATATTATTAAGGCTTCAGGAAGGCACTAAATATATAATAGCATGTCACTATTAGTTCTACTTGACCTTAGTGCTGCATTCGACACTATAGATCACAACATTCTCCTAGACCGCTTACAAAATTACACAGGTATTCGGGAACAGGCTTTAAGTTGGTTTAGATCCTACCTGTCTGATCAACACCATTCTGTAGAATTAAATGGTGAATCCTCCAGTTTATTGGTAGTTAATTATGGGGTCCCTCAAGGATCAGTTCTAGGACCTCTGCTTTTCTCAATATACATGCTTCCTTTAGGGACCATCATTATAAGGCATGGGATTAGTTTTCATTGTTATGCTGACGATACCCAGTTATATATCTCATCAAAACCAGATAAAATAGCTAAATTGTCTAATATAACTGAGTGTGTTAAAGAGATAAAAGATTGGAGGAGCTGTAATTTTCTGTTGTTAAACTCTGAAAAGACAGAAATTTTACTTATCGTTCCAAAAACCCGTACACAGAAGCTCTCACACTTCAACTTCCATTTAGAGGGATGTACTGTGGCTTGAAGCTCAACAGTGAAAGATCTGGATGTTAGACAGCAAAATCATATAGCCCATGTTACAAAAACAGCCTTCTCCCACCTTAGAAATATTGCCATCCTATCTTTATCTCTGATGCTGAGAAGCTAGTTCATGCATTCATGACATCTAGACTGGACTATTCTAATGCATTACTAGGTGGATGCCCTGCATCTTTAATAAATAGGCTACAGTTAGTCCAAAATGCAGCTGGCAAAGTTCTTACCAGTACAAGGCTCTTAATGGTTTAGCTCCCATGTATCTAACTAGTCACGTTACAATCAATCATTTTTGTATTTAGCTCCCGAACTTTGAAATAGTCTCCCTGATTGTGTTCAGGGATCAGACACACTTTCCCCGTTTAAATGTAGATTAAAATCTTATCGCTTTAGTCAGGCGTACACACATTACTTCCCATAATCTGAGATGAGGCCGACCCTGTGAGGATCTTGAAGCATCTAGAGGTTTGCCAGCTCCAGTTGGACTCTGCATTATGAAATATTCAGACATACAAAGAGGAGATGCCAAGAACAACCTCCTCATCAATACAACATTTGTCAGATTGTATATTTATAATCACACCCTCCAATGTCACCCAAATGAGGATGGGTTCCCCTATGAGTCTGGTTCCTCTCAAGGTTTCTTACTTTACCATTCATGGGAGTTTTTCCTTGAAATAGTCACATACAGTAAGTCACCTCAGACTGGCTCATTGGGGAAAAATACAAATACATTTAAATCTATCTAATATTAATCTTGAATTTTTGTTTGATATTTATCTTGATATTATTCTTTATATTAGCCTTTTGTTTATGCTTATGTTCTGTAAAGCTGCTGTGAGACAATGTCATTTGTTAAAAGTACTATAGAAATAAATTTGAATTGAATTTAATTGACTAACATTTGTAAAATATATACACTTAGAGTATACATCACTCATAACAGATGTACAGTACCTGAAGACATGAGCTTTCAGAAAAAAGAAACTTGTCGAGAATACATTACAGCCCAGTAAAAATATATTTTTAATCCACATATCCCAACATGGGAGGTTTGATCAGAGCACAGGGTGAGCCATGATACAGCATCAATGGAGCAGTGAGGGTTAAGGGACTTATTCGAAGGCCTATTAGTGGCAGCTTAAACCTTCTGATCAACAATCCAGAGGCTTAACCGCTGAGCCACACATTGCCAGTTGTAAGCCAGCAAACTTTGCTCAATATTTGCAACTTAAACTGTATCTTGAGAATAGCACAAAGCTTTCTGTTCAAGGAAATGCAAATGTTTTGTATTCA
Source organism: Tachysurus fulvidraco (assembly GCF_022655615.1). NCBI lineage: Eukaryota > Metazoa > Chordata > Actinopteri > Siluriformes > Bagridae > Tachysurus > Tachysurus fulvidraco. Next base: position 38,774,011 of record NC_062519.1, read on the forward strand.
AATTTATTTTATTATTTTCTTAAACCAATATCCATAAAAGGTGCCAAATCTCCTTTTCCATATCAACAATGCAAGAAAACTTGTGATATTGGAGTAAGATCCTGAGAGGCTGTGCACTTAACCCCCTAAGAGCCCTCTAACTAAATCAAGACATAAACATCAATGCCAGTAACTATAACAGATGGAGGAAAAGAAAGGGAAAAAAAGAAAAGAAAAACGATGAAGGGGATGTATGTATTGACCATGGTGGGGATATTTGATAAAATATATGTATATGTAAAGTGTGGAAGGAGGAATGATCTCTCTATAAAAAAGATAAAAGTGAAAAAAGCTAGAGAAACAATAAATAGCGTTTGTTCTGAATAATTCGTTTTACTTTTGAGACTAACCAAAGAAGAGAAAACACAACATGAAAAGAGTTCTGAAAAAAAATAAAGAGGTTCCTGATTGGTGCACCCGTAAAGTGTTTGACACTGGGGTCAGGAGATCAGCGTTTCCGCCTCTGTTTAAAAAGTTGTATGTGGCAGATTTATGTCGTGCTACAACATAGCAGTCGTACACTCCCAGACTGTTTTGCAACAGGAAGAGAACTAACTAAACTTCTGACAGATTTGAATGTAGTTTGCTTTCAGAATGCAGCCAAGATTATTACTATTGTATTTTTCAACATAGATGTAATAATTTAAATTATTAGTACACATTTTGTTTAAATTTAATCCAAAGCAAGTAAATAAACAGTATGTTAGAAAAAGAAGATTGTTATCAATGCATCAACCATTTGATGAAATTTATGTTAAATCTATAGTGAATTCATAAATTACACTGATGCTCATACTTATAAAAGGCTCCTGGTTACGGAATTCCACTCAATAATATACAGTTATAGAAGGTAAAAAATGTATAATCCCTCTTTCTGGTGTCACCCAGATGAAAGATGTGTTCCCTTTTGAGCCTGGTTCCTATCAAGGTTTCTTCCTCATGTGGTCTCAGGGTTTTTTCCCTTGCCACCATTGTTTTTTGGCTTGCTTGTTAGGTATTAATCTAAATTTTAATACTCCTGTAAAGCTGCTTTGTGACAACTCTGTTGTTAATGCCTTTACTAGTCATATATGCTGTAAAGTACTGAACAGGGAAGTAAATCTTTGCTTGTAGCTCAGCTAGGGCTGGGCGATATGGCTGAAAACTGTATCACGATATCAGAGTTTCATATCGGTCGATATAGATAATTATTAATATTTTTTTTATGACCCATTTAAAATAAGAACCAGGAGAAAAATATATTATATTTAAACATTTTTATTTTAAACTTAACCTTCCTCTGATCATAATCCCCTCAGTTATTAAGACAGAAATGTCAACAACCAGGAAATCTCAAATAATTATAATGTAAACATAAGTCTAAAGTCACAATGAACACTTAACAATTATCTCTTAAGATTTAAGGTGCAAAATGAAAGAAAATGTAAGAAATGCTTAATAAAGTGTAATAAAATAGTGCAAAAGTGTTAAATATAAACATAGAGAAACGGTCTTGCCTAATTTGCAGACGACATTGGTGTGACTACGGTCAGACTTATAATATCCAAAAAACTGCCACACTGGTGAGCTGACTTTTCCTCTTTTATTTACAATTTCCTCGCTCGCTGCGGCTCATTTTCTGCTTATCAATCGCCGGTTACTGAAGAGGAATCCAGCAGACCAGAACGAGACAACGATATGGCGCAACCAAACGTGATACTGTTACATGATTGGCTGTTAGCGTGTCACTCCCTACGTTGCTAGGTTACCAGAGAGTGAGTGTAAATGCAACCAAACTTGCTTCGCAACCTCTGTTTTTATTCTTCAAAGAATAAAAAATATTGAACGCTTTATCAAACCCATTTTTTATTGATATCGATCACGTGTCTATCACTATACATATCATTATTGTTTTATTGCCCAGCCCTAAGCTCAGCTATTGTTGTCTGGATGTGAGTGCAGTTGTAAGCTACTTTTACCCCAAGGTGAGGCTTGAACACACCTTCCAGGTGTGTATAAACCCACAACCATCTAACCAAAAACCAATGGTTTAACTGCTGAGTAAGAACTTCCAAGGTGTTCTTAAAACACATTCTCAAGGTGAGACTTGAACTCACAACCTCAGCATTGCTTTACCTGTACTGTTGTATAATTTCTGCACGCTAATCAATCACACCACTGAAGCTTTGAAAGAAAGCTTACTATACACTATTAAAGATATATTGAAAAATACTCTCCAACATGGAGTCAGATGATGTGGCTCACCACAATGTTAAGTTACTCTTACCACCCAAAAGTTGATTACTTTCAAATAAAACCATGTCTTTCCAATAAAAGTGGTTTTATACAACAGTAAATTAAAAGTTATTACAGTAATTCATAAGCTTTAAAATCTTCTCCTTAGAGAAAATGTCACTATATTAGAAAACACATCAACAAATTCTCAATACAGCTTATCATTCAGGAGACGAGGGGAATAGAATACACCATGGACAGGATGCAAGTCTATCACAGGGCACAGTTACCCCATACTCAAACACAAAGTACAATTTAGATATACCAATCAGCCTACAATGCATGTTTATTGGCTGGGGTAAGCCTCAAGATTAACTGTTATGTTGATGAAAATACGAATTGTAATTTACACAATGTTTTTGAACAAGATACAGAACCCCATGTTAATTATATGTGTATGTGGTGTTACCAAAAACACTTATCAAAGGTATTACAATGAAACAAATAACACACGAGCCTCTAAACTACCTTGAAACAGATAATCGAACATGACAGGATTCCACTAATAAATAACACGTTTAACTTTACACCAGTGTCACTTTAAAAAGCTTCGCATGGAGGTTTCACAGATGTGCTGCGATTCTAATTTTAAAACCTCGTTTGTTTACTGGGTGAGGTGCCACTGCTTTTGACAGTAAAACACTGGCACCGCTCCTCATTATCATACAGATGGAAAATCTGAGATTCATTAAGGTCCCTTGCTATTACCTTCAACCCCGGATCATTTACGAAGCTTAATCAGAGTGCTATTCCAAATACACCAACTACTGTAATTTCGGTGTACAGAAATGAGAATAATCAAGGAAGGATAATCACATATCACTACTTCATAGAAACCTCTCTAGGCTTGTTATGTTACACTTCACTGTAATTTTGTTAAACCTGTTACACCTAAATAGAACGTTAAAGAACCTGCGTGAGTTAATATATTAGAACATAGCCAATAATTATATGAACAAAATGTATTGATTGAAAGAATAAAATAACCGCTAGATAGATACATTTTTTTTGTTAACAGTTAGCCACCTCAGAGTTAAATTTGCTTACGCAACAGTGATGAATTCTTCAAACTGATTGGCTAAAAGATGTTGATTTTTTTTATTTTGTGCTGTTCTTACATGCAGGAATTATAGAAACACTATAATAATACTGTATATTGCCTCCCTTTGTTCTCGAAACAAAATTAATTCTGTATGGCATGGATTCTACAACATGTTGAAAATATTTCCTTGAGATTCTGCATTGCATGATGCAATTAATGCAGATTTGTCATGCACATGGTCAGCAACAATACTGAAACTGGCAAGTGATGATTGAATAGTGTGCACGGTCAAGTGTATGCCAGGAAAACATTCCCCACACAAATAAACCACCTCCACCAGCATGAACTGATGGCACAAGGCAGCATGGAGCCATAGAATCAAGCTGTTGGCACCAAATTCTGGCTCTACCATCTGTGTGCCTCAGCTGAAATCAAGATTCAGCACACCAGGCTCTGTTTTCCCAGTCTTCATTTAAACACTTTTGGTGAGCCTGTATCCACTCCAGCTTCACCTTTCAGTTCTTTGCTGACAGAAGAAGAAAATATGACAAATATATATATTACAAATATATGTAGTCTTCTGCTGTTGTAGCCCATCCGCATCAAGGCTCAATACAGTATGTTGCACATCCTGAGATGCATTTAGGCTAACCATAATTAAGTTACTTTAACCTTTCTGTCAGCTTGAACCAATTTAGCCATTCTTTGTTGACCTCTCTCGTCAGCAAGGTCTGTAAAACTAACCTTCAATGGAGGTCAATGGAGCACCATTCAAGAGCCTTTTTTGTACAAAAATCCCAGGAAATCAGCAGCTATAGAAATACTCAAATATTAAGTATTCCTAATAAAGTGCTCAGAGAGTGTTAATATATTACTATTATCAGTCTTGCTGAAGTTCAGAGATTGAATTTAACATCCATTTGTATTCAAAATAAACCAAATTCATAATTTGTGAGCGTCTTAACTTAAACAGACCAGGGATTAGTGATTAAACCTAAGCATTAGCAGTGTTGATGGAGGACTTACTTATGTCCCAGCTCATGCGCTATGGTGAAGGCCAGCGGCAGACCAGTATCCTCATTGATACTGCAGCTGCGATGAGGCTGACACATTCCCGCCACATGGGAGAGCCCCAGCGTCTCACATGGTTTGTTGGTGGAAGCGCAAATGTCTTTCCTATGCCAAAGAGAAATGTTACTAATGCCTTTATTAAGCACAGAAACCTCTCTCAGAGCTCATCTAGCCTTATGGCTATGTTTCATTCCCCAAAACACTAAAGAGTGTGGTGCTCTCTTTATTCCTTATTGCTGTGCAGACCAAGTGCAACAACTTACATTCAGAAAACAGCTCAAGGACTTTGTTGGATGAAAATAATGTTAAATATGCAATTTGCAATAGTTTAATAGATGCTACCCCTCTGTTAGGTGAGATGCAAGGACAGAACACAGCATTGGTCAGCTTCTTTCAAACTTTTTGTCAAGGACATAAACATACGAAGAAACACAAGAAACTTTGTTAAAAGGATAATTTTCTTCCACAATTTAGTTGCCTTTAGTCTGACATAGCTAACTAGCTACCAGCCACCTAGTTTGCCATACATTATTTAGTTTTTAGGCAAGCATAACATGGGACTGGGCAGCACATATGATATGTCCACCCCTTTCACTGTCACACAAAAGATGAAAGACCTGAGTGTTCCCTTGGAGAAGTGTTGATTTATAACTCATTCTAGATTTATCCAATGTTAAAGTATAAATATGTCTTAATTCAATTTAAATACATATACTTTACATGGACTTACATTATTTTTTGCATTAGGTGCCATTGGCATGAACAAATTATGAACATTCATCATCAATAATAACATTATAACCATTATAATAAAACAATATCTATATATTTGTATAATCACCTTGTAAGTAGAACAGCCACATCATGATGGACTGGATGTTCATCTCCCTTTATATTCAAGTGCTTTTGCCATTTGCAGAAGCTGCTGAGGCTGTTGTCTGCATGGTGAGTTATTTTCAAGTCTCCCTGATTGCAACATAACAAGAAATGCAAAAAACAATATCAATCCATTGATTAAAGTAATTATAGTGTTCTTTTAAAATAGAAACTCTTTTAAAATAGAAAAAGATACATATAACCTAGACATAAACAACCACAATACTTACATAATGCAGCAAATAAATAAATGATATATAAAATATATATATAAATATATATATATATATATATATATATATATATATATATATATATATATATATATTTTTTTTTTCAATTCATGTCTGGGTCTGTATTTGCTGGCTGGCTCACCTCATCTTGTTCTAGCAGAATGAGACATAAAGCCATGACAGTGCCAACACTGGCATGTAAAATTTTTTGTTGTTGTTTTAAATGTAAAAATTACAGAAAATGCACTAATGATCAGTTCTGGTAGCTCCTTTTGTCATGATTCAGCTCAGACTTTGGCCACATGCAGTTTTGTTTACGTTTCTCGTCACGTGTCTGCCCCGCCTTCGTCTGCTCCTTCCTGTCACCACACCTGCTCCTCATTGCGTCATGATTGTCTTGTGTATTTAACTATGCCGCGTTGCCTTGTGCAGCGTGGAATCTACTGTTGTCTTTGTCCTGTCTCTAGTCCGTGTCGTGTTTAGTGTTTCCTCTGTTATTAAACCCTGTTTTTGTTTTGCTATCCTGCGTTTGGGTCCGCTTTCTGCCCCACGTCATGACACCTATATTTGCTGTCTGGGTCTTTATTTACTGGCTGGCTCGCCTCACATTGTTGTGGTAGAAAAAGACACACATCTACTATTTTAATGGCAGTAAATTTTAGAAATTGTAGAAATGTCTAGTTTGTTCTATCAACTATACCCACTACTGTAAATCCACTACTGGTTATTATACTTATTTTTCTGGCTGGCTCTCTATTTACTGGCTGGCTCGACTTACGTTACTATAGTAGAAAGAAATAGTAGAATTTAGAAACATAACCGATTTTCGTATTATTATATACTCACATTTCTGGCTGGCTTACCTCATCTTGTTCTAGCAGAATGAGACGCACAATCACAATATTGATAGCATTTCCAATGCTCGGATCCCGAAACAGCCCTGCAACCTGAAAAAAAAAGTATACACTTTCATACACTTTTGAAACTTTTGACACTTCTGGAATAAAGTATGCTCCATGAGACTAACATACTTAAACCCCATAATAGCAGGTACAAAATAATAAAATTTGTTCCTACTAATGAACTGAAAAAAATTAAAAATAAAAGCACTTCTTCTCAAAATGTGAAGAAAATGGTAGCACAGTGGTTACGGTGACTACTGATTATATAGTTAAGCTCAGAACCATTAACCCTCAGTTGCTCAGTTGTACAAAAAAGTTAGTCACTCTGGATAAGGGCATCTGCCAAATCCTATATTTGTAACAAAAAAGTAATGTAAATGACTGTCTAAGATGGAGGATGGCTGTTGATCACCGGATCCCTGAAGAGCCGCTTTCACAATGAACGCTTCATTTGCATTGTGTTAGTAAACACTGTCTGAAAGCATTGCTATTTAAACTAATTTACGGTTAAGGAACTTAAAAGCATACTCATGAGAGTATCTGTTAATGGACCAAACACCACAAGCTCATTAAATGTGTAAATTGGCTGAAAGACATAGAAATCAATAAAGGTTAAAGAGGCATGTGGCTGCTGCTGGTCGATAACAGACTGACGTCCGCAGGAGGCTGAGTCTAAATTCAGGTCAAGTCACTAAAAAATGAGTACAATTGGGAAGACACGGTTGAGGTTATGCTGTCAGGAAACAGCAGCATTTTAATTGTAATCGTTTCCTATTGATTCTGCAGCTTGGACATTAGTCTCAAGCTTTTCACCAGAAAATGAATGAATATTAAATTCTCTGGAAATAAGAAACAGATGCATACTTACAGTATTAGACAAACAAAGTAATTGCACTGTACCGTCCACTGAATTCCTATTACCTAACAGCAGTATTGTTTTTTGCTGTTGTGTCTGTCACTTCATTCTCTTACTCCAAGATATAAAGCTCTCATTCATTCTTGCTTGTCTCTACATTCCAAGCTGCAAATAGAGGAGGCTTTTCCACAAAAAAAAAAAAAAAAAAAAAAACGGAAAAAAATAGTATCCCATAGCAGGGCAAAAGCATTAGAGAAAAAAAAAGGAAAAAACAGACAACTTGGCTTTGGTTTTTGTTTACTCTTTAGCCTCAGCTACCTTGAAAATATTCAAATTTTATTTTTGGTTAAAATGGAGTAATTTTTCAAGTGCAGTCTGTGAAATGAATGCATGTTAGTCAGACCCATGCAAGGTTCTGAGGTACGAAGGAAGGTGGGTCATTTTAAAAAGCTGCTTTATGAGAAACTGCAAAAACAAAACGTTTCCTCCTTTCAACAGGTCCGTCCAAGCCAACCAAGTGTCTGCAATGGAAAGGGCTTTGTTTCATTAGGTCTTTTCCTTTATCACGGCTGTCAGCAGCAGTACCAGCTCAGCCGGTCGATGTGTATTTTGGAAAAAGTGTCTAAGGGCCTGCAGCTGTATTAAAATGAGGTCAGCTGACTTGGATTCAGTTTACTAGAAGGAAAGATGTCTCAGAGCAGTTCACAGACCTTTGCAAAGTTCACAGATTTCTGCTGTTAGTAACAAGAGGAAACTACATGATTTGGTACAGTACATGAACGCCAGCAAACTGCACTTTGGATAGTTAAAAGAACATGGTGTACAGTAGAAACTGAGCTCCATGTGAAGAAAAAGTACATTGTAATTGATATGTGTCATATATTTATAATATATTTTAGAGAGAGAGTTCAATCAAATAAGGGTGCAAGAGAGGCGTTTGGCAACATGCTATTCTTGTGTTGTAAGTTAAAATATATTACATTATAGCTGCTACTATATTGGAATTTGCCTAATCCTATGGTGTCTATCTGGTGGGGCTTTTCTTTTTTCTTTTCAGTTGTCTGGTCACAATGGCACTTAATGGTCTGCAGGTTAGCTGGTCTCATTACATGCTCTCAACTCTCAATTGAAAAATGTGAAATTTTTCAGAATCAAAATCAGACTGGGGGGCACGGTGGCTTAGTGCTTAGCACGTTCACCGCACACCTCCAGGGTTGGGGGTTCGATTCCCGCCTCTGCCTTGTGTGTGTGGAGTTTGCATGTTCACCCCATGCATCGGGGGTTTCCTCCGGGTACTCCTGTTTCCTCCCCCGGTCCAAAGACATGTATGGTAGGTTGATTGGCATCTCTGGAAAATTGTCCGTAGTGTGTGTATGTGTGAGTGAATGAGAGTGTGTGTGTGCCCTGTGATGGGTTGGCACTCCGTCCAGGGCGTATCCTGTCTCGATGCCCGATGACGCCGGAGATAGGCACAGGCTCCACTTGACCCGAGAAGTTCGGATAAGCGTCAGCTTAATTTTGTCATTTAATTTTTGCACTTGACTTTTTTTGCAAGTTGATCACTGCTGTCTAAAAGTCTATCAAATATGTACAGTTATAAAACTAGGGAAAAAACTGTTAGATTAAAAACGGAGATCTGGAGTCCAAGTCTGAATCACTTGTAATGAACACAAAGATATACTCACAATGTTCATGACAGCTAGAACGTAGCTCTCCACTCCATCCTTGCCGTAGTACTCCACCATTTTTGGGTCGGCAACCACAAGAGTTTCCACCCATTTCTCCCTGCTGATGGAGCGCTGTCTCCTCCGATGATGGCGTTTCTCCCAGCGCTCTCGCTGTCTCACGACTTGTCTCTCTCTTCCATGAACATCTGCTAAAGTAAAAAGTTTCAGTCTGAATCTCTCAGCTATCAATCGTTACATTTTTATTAAGGATGAAATTATACACGCAGATTGGTGTCTCTTTACAAATCCCAACCATTTGGCTGTAACTGATAAATATAGAAAGCTACTATAAAGCAGTCCTGGTCTTTCACCTTTGACTCCACAGGTCCCGTTGGATGTTTTTCCTTCAAATAATGGCTGAACCCTCTGGCTGTTGTGCTCATTAGTATGTCGCTTGTAGACGACATGAGCCTGTGGCTCTTCTGATCTGTGGGTCTGCTCCAGCGGCCTGATGAAGAATTCCTCCTCGGAGAGTTTAAACAGCCCTGTCTACAGAAAACGCAGGAGTCAGCCCAAACTGACACTAATTACAAGCCTCAACAAATCCAAAGCATAGCTTTCCTACATGGACTTTCCCTCAGGCTATATAAAGGACTCGAGGAGGAAAAAGTTTGTTTGTAGCATTGTTTCTGTTTTGAGCTTCCTTCATAAAACCCAGACAAGAAGTTAAAGAATTGCACATTGTACTCAAATTGGCAACCCAGAACCTGTTACACTGTCTGTGTTTTAAATAGAGTTATAGTTATTTTTATAATAATTATTGTCTGGCAAAATGTCTGGCAAAATGACTCTAAATGAGTGCTTTATTAAAGGCTGGTGTACTTAGAGGATAAAACCCTTAAGCTTATAAAGAAAGGACTTCAGTGGCACTAGGATTAACTCTAAAACATAATTATGTGGTGCCTAAGGTGTAGAATTAGACTGATCACGAGTTGGTTGTTCCACTGAAATAAAACAGTCATTTTGTTAATTGGACAAATTTCACGATTCAATTAACATAATTCTCAATAGACTTATAGCTATTCTGGGGTTAAATAAAGAAATGAATATTTCAAATGAGATGATTTAGTTTAGTAATTAACTACTATATAAATCAATTCCAATCATAATAATAAGTCATAAACATTCTTCATACTTTCGCTTTGGCCCACTTCTTAAGTGTCCATAAATGTTAATCCAAGCTATTTAAAAAGCTTTGCTCCCTGTAGTGCATATCACAGTAGTGTACGTACTGTACTGTAGGTAACATATAGAGGATAACTGGAATCGGTGGTTAATTTTTATCCTTTTTTAATTACATATCATGTCATGGAATATCTCAGAAATTTCAGAAGTTCCTGTTCTCACTTTAGTTTATAGCATCAATAAACCTCACTAGTCTCTCTTATTCTCTCTCTTAGGTGGTTTTCATACCTTGCAGGTTTACTCTAGTCAGAATCTAGTGCCCTCACAGCATTAGTCTGGGTTCAGTCTCACTTGATTCAATCAAACTCGGGTGTGTTCATCTAACGTCATTACAAACACACATGGAGACCACAACAAAGCTTGATTGATTATTTGATCAATTTATTTGTTTATTTTTGGTGCTATTAAGCGTGATAAGGCACTTCAGTTCTTTATCCCACAACGACCCTACAAACAAGTGTAGATGTGAAACGAGTTGCACAGAATCTAAGGCTACCTGTAGAAGTAGGACTGTGCCAAGATTCTTGTGGTGCACTTCCAATTCCACATGTTTCAGGTCACCATTTTTTTTTTTAAACAAACCATGCCCCCTTTAAAATGAGGAACAATGAGAAACAAGCAAAACGTTCTCTTTAGTTATGACTTCACCTCTGACACTGACACTGGAGACTCACAGAAAATTTGTGAGCTGAGATTCCCACTTTACACCTTTTGACCAATCAGAATAGAGAATTTAAGAGAATCAGATCAGATTTAATCCAGCTAGCATACCAAGCCATCGCAGGTGCTCACAGCTGCTTGACCTTTGGCAGCTGACTCACTCCAAACCTCGCCAAGGAAGTAGCACAGAGAATTGCCGGGAGAATGTAACGTGGAGCCCCGAAGGCCACCTGTGCGCCGTTCTGTGAGAAAACCAGGAGCTAGAAGATATGGGTTCAGGGTGAGGTTGAAAAGCAAGTCCTCGCCATTGTATTGTAAATGGTAGAAAACATTGGGCAGGCTTTCAACGTTGTCCACCGTCTGCCTCCGGCGAAGTCGACTCATACGGTAAGACACGAGGTTTGAGATAAAACCTCCATCTGAATCCACTCTCTGTGGATGAACAATCTCGTACCGGACATGCCCCTCGTGAGAGCTACCTGCAGAAGACAACCAGATGGTTATGATTTGCTATTATTTAAACTGTATGAATAATGAGTACTGCATGCATGCTTCACTTTAATGCGACAAACAAATGACCACAATACTGCTTAGAGCTAGGCCTAAAACAATGCTAACTAAAAACAATAAACATACAGAGCGTTATATTTAAGACATTATGTTTATTCATGCGCTTCTCCAGAGACTTAGTCAGAAAATTCCATTGTCTAAAAAACTCTTTCAACTAAGAGCATTGTTCCAATTTTGACCCAGATGTCAGGAACCAGCAGAGAGCAACAGAGGACAAGGAAGTTTTCTCTCCAAAACTGGCCAGAGTGTGGCAATCTAAGCCATTGGAGAGGAAACAGGACAGACAAATGCAAGTTTCATTGAAAAAAAATCACTTAACTTATATTTAAATTTGATATGTTGGCTGTTGTAAACAAAACAAAACAAAACAAAAAAACTATTTATTTCAAGACTATTAATTCATACCAAAAAGAAAAGTCAAAGATAGCCACATTGTCTGATCCATACTGTAGAAAACCTTTAAAAATAATTTCCTTCCTTCCTGAATATGATATAAATATCACTAAAAAAAGTTTAGGCCCCATTTCCTCTCTCATCCAACCTACCTGTACTCATTCTTCACACGTCTTTATTTATAGATTATACATTAATAATGGGGGAAGGAGGGGTGCTGCTAATTTGCGCACTCAATTAAAGCATGGAGCATCATCTTACAGATCTCACAACTTAGTGATTCATCCAAAATACATTTTCTGCAGTGTGATTTTTTTTTTGTGTGCATTACATAGTCTGTAAAGGAAAAGTAACGTTACAAAAAGAAAGAAAGAAAGAAAGAAAGAAAGAAAGAAAGAAAGAAAGAAAGAAAGAAAGAAAGACTGGCTCCATGCTGAACCACGTTCATTCAAGGATACTCCAACTCACCTGTACTTTCATTCAGTACATTAGTTTCTGCAAACTCAACAAGGTTCAGAAGAACAGCTGCGGGTAAAAAGGCCAAACCAAACGCGCAAAATCCGCGCTTCGAGCGCATCCTCAAATCTGAGCAAACTCCTGCACCTAAGCCGTATTCCTCAAACACGGACGGTCATTTTACACGCCTTTTGTTGCACATTAAAGCCGTTTACACTGGCCGGGGACGCACCGGGAGCTGGATGAAGCCATGGCGCAGGGCGCAGAGCTTTTACACCGAAACTTTGCAGCACTCATCAGCGCGAGCCATCCCGAGGAACCCGAGCCAGCACTGGGGCCAGAGCAACGGAGGACCTGGCTCAAGGACTGGGGCAGAGGTTGCCAGACTTGATCCGCAAAATTTCCAAACCAGTAGCAAGTTTAAACCCTCCCAGATCCACTATGAACCATCCTTATCTGCAACTTTGCCAAAATTCACTCCAGTTCCAAGTAGATCTTTGTCCCAGCCCTGTCAGGGTTGCCAGATTGACATATTTAAAATACATAATTTCAACCTCATTCCTGCTGGGACTGTGCTGTATGATCATTAATTTAAATCACTTTATAGTTTAACATGTTTACAGTATGTTTAACATTTGTACAGTACCATTGTTTATTAAAATTAAAATTGTGTGTGTGTTTGTGTGTGTGTGTGTGTGTGTGTGTGTGTGTGTGTGTGTGTGTGTGTGTGTGTGTGTGTGTGTGTGTGTGTGTGTGTATTGTTCCAAACACAGCACTGCAAATATGATGCATGAAAAACCATTTAAAGTAAAATCAATAATAAGGAAGAAATGAAATATTCAAAATAAATAAATTAAATTAATAAATATATTATTACATTTAAAACAGTTTAAAAATGTAAGAAAAATGAGTAGAGAATAAATAACATTAATATAGCAAAATAAACATTGTAGTACTTTTTGTGTTACTTTGTTTTACATCTTTAAATGAAGATGAATGGATCTGAATGGGAGAAAAGTACCTTTTTTATAAGAAAGTAATCAAGAGGCTAATACAGTAGCTAATACTAACAGGCTAGCAAGAGCTATCTAGCTAGTTAATCACTAATATTTTCCCCTTATATTTTTCCATTTCATTAGCAAGCAGAAGAGAGCAAGCAGAAAAATGGACTAAATCCAATTCATTCTGCAAGAACTGAAATGGTTCTAACAGAATACTCTAATTTACACAAATGTGTTCTCATTGTGAAAAAAAAACACATGTGGGAATTACAATATATCTAGAAGCTCCATTATTCCTGAATTTAAAAAGTCTGCACTAGTTATATTGTTTATTTAAAAATACAAATACACACTTTATTTTGCTAATGTGTTGATATTCCTTAGAAATCAGTATGTTTTAATAACTGGTTCTGTGCATTATATAAGCTATAGATATTAAAACATATTTCCCTTCCTTTAATTATACGCTTTATAACACATAGTTATAAATCTTATAATTAAGGATATATTTAGCCTAGCATTAAATAATTCAAAATATCTGTTTTATTACTGACTTAAAAATGACGGCACTAAAAAGATAACATGAGATCAGATGTTCGGTAAAAAGTAGATTTTCCCCTTTGTGAACTAAGTGCAATATATTTTAATATTTTTTATCATTCTTTTTTAATATATATTGTTCCATTCCTATGTAATGTGTTAAAATTTGTTAACTTAAAGAAATTACCAACCAGATCAGGCATCCAAGACTAGCCTTAAAAGCCTTAAATATATTACAAAGAGTAACTTATATACTTAACAAACACACAGATTTTCCTCCATGTTAGAAATTCCAACCTATAGCATTGTTCTCTGATTAAATATGAAAACAAGACTATTATGGGATAGAATCCAATCTGGCAACACACTCTGACTACTGCTTCTGCTCTCAGTTCATGATCAAACTTTTCTTCCTCATGATACTTTGCTCAAGTACCGCCTCTTGGCTGGTGTGTGTGGGAGGACCGTGGCCGAAAGAGACAAAGAAATCTAGACACACATGATAAACCTCCCTTTTTATCTGACTGTAGTGCCATTCATCCTCAAGAATCCTGGGGATCAAATGCCTAAATTTGTCTTTTCCAAAATAATAAATGTGTCATTGTGTATACTGACTGATGTATCTGCTATAAATGCTCATTAATCCCAAGCAATCTTTAGCCTTACTATGATTTTATCAAGTAATTCCTATTGTTTAGTGTTTAATTTAGATAATGCTTCAACTTGTGATGCGATTTTATGATTTTGCTGCAACTAAGATTTATCAGTTTGGATGAAGAATGAAAGCAAATTCTTTGTTTGTATTTCTAATCAGAATTGATATTCAGATTATACACAATTAAAAAAATGGATTTTTAAAGAAATACTGTTCATAGAACTAACATAGAACTGGCAAAAATTCTTTCAGATGTTAAAAAATATATATAATATAGGCAATACCAAAAAATCAACAGTAACCAATCACAGTTTTTTGTTCAGTGTCATGATTAGGGGTGTGAAAATGTAATGTCAATTTTTCCACAAAAACAGACTGGAATGCAACCGTAATTTGTTCATTTAAAAAGAACTTCACATAATTTGGAAAATCCTGCATTTTGTTGATCTTCATAAGCGTTCATTGTCACAGATGTAAACTCTTCTTCCATGACAGAACTAGTGTCGGGTTAAACCGTTAACACACACGTCTTATCCTGTAGAATCAACCAATCAGATGACTCACGACTTCAAAACTCCTGAAGTGGTTCCAGTTTTCTGTGCTGTATTCATTAGCAGTTCAGCCAACGGTTTGTGGGCGTGATGTCTGAGGCTGATATTGGCATCCCAAACTATCTATGATAACAGAAAGTCCCATATCTGATCAGGACTGTATGGGATCGTCGTCAGATTGCGTAAGGATTGACAAGATGAACAACTTGTGAAATGCTTGAAAAGCATATAGACATATATGACAGACTGGTTCTTCACAATGTTTTATTGAACAAGCACCTCTACGATATTGTACAGACCTCTGGCTCCTTTTCATCCATTCTCCAGAAATTACTCTACACCAGGGTTGTCCAATCTAATCTGAACAGAGCCGGTGCAGGTTTTTATTCCAACCAAGCAGAAGCCACACACAAGTCTACAGAATGCAGAGATTTAACAGGTAGAACTTGTATACTTGCACACCTTTCACCTTCTGTAGATAAAACTGGACACCCATGATATACACAATTTGCCCCATCCATGACTCAGGTGTGTCTTAACTTTGTGTCACACCTTCTATAACTGTTTCTTTGCAGAATCCAATATTTTGTGGCTGGAATCAATTCAACAAAAGATAAAATTTCATCCAAAGTGTCCTAATTCAATGACCATCATGCCTATATCTGTTATTCATTCCTTGAACTCCTTAAACTGAAACTGTCTCTTAACCTTTAATCCTATGCCTGCTTTTCATCATCCTTAGATCTTTGAGATTCAATATTTCTGCAACATCTTTCCATTTGTGGGAATGATCTATATATGTTGAATTCAGCCACATCTGCTTTCTAGAAGATCGCTTGTTGTCTTACAAGGTTTACTGAATGGTCCAGTGAACTGTGCTCATTATCAAGACCTGTGTACAGATTAGCATGCTCTTACTAGAGTAGGTTATAAACAGTGTATGACAGTGATAGCTACATTTATACTGACAAAAAATGAAAAAAAAAAAAGAATGTGTATGATTCTAGTTATAAGTCTGTTTTTTTACTCTTCATATATATATATATATATATATATATATATATTTTTTTTACTTTTTGTACTCCCTTGAACCAACCCTTAGGGATTAGAGTGCTTATGACAGCATATGATCATTATTCATACACCTAGACGCAGGTAATTGCCAGATTAAAGCTAGATAAAAGAATCCATGCATATGAAATATACTGTACGTTTGATGAAAATAAATTGACATATGAATGCCTTCACTGTGTTTATTATCATTACAGAACATTGCTTTTTACACAGGAACAAAGCAAATTGTCTTGGAAATGATGCCCTCCATACACTTCACAAAGGAACTGACTGTGCTGCCTGGTTGAATCATTCTCAGAGGAAAGATTTGAAGTAGAGCTGACAAGTGTACAATGATGTCAATTTGAGTGCAAAAGGATTGAAGAATAGAAAGAGTGTACAGTAGATACATTTATGTACTTCAATTGTACAATTGATCATTAAAAATAAAAAATAAAACATGTCGATATCAAACCTATAGCTATCAAAGAGGAAATTGGTTTTTAAAGGACGTAAAAAGAGGTTATATGGCAGAACAGGAAAGGGAGCTAAAAATGGGCATGAGAATATTTATTTATCTTCACTAACCATTTCAGATTAATAATCTTTAAGCCTAACCCATAGACGTACTGGACATAAGGTGGGAAAAACACTTCAGCCAGGATAGCAGCACACCCACACACACACACACACACACACACACACACACACACACACACACACACACACACACACACACACACACACACACACACACACACACACACAAATACATACTGGATGTAAGGTGGGAAAACACCCCAGACAGGATAGCAGCACACACACAATTTACGATGGTTTTGCCAATTCATCGAACCACAGACCCTGGAGCTGTGAGGACACAACACTTTAAAGATTTGTATTTCATACCTTTTATAAACCGTTTTGGGGATAAAATTATGGTTATGGTTTTGCTCAAGGGCTCAACAGTGACAAATTAGTGTTGCAAGGATTTGTTCACATCAGTAATCCCAAGCCTTAACCTATGAGTTTCCACTGCTGTTTTGCCGTATCTGGTACATAAACAAATATGCAAACTTGCAGACTAAATTCATTAATAGCATTTTGTTCTGCACAACCTAAAACACTAAATGATTTGGTTTCTATATCACATTTTAGACAACATCTGGGAGATAACATTTAGCCTGCAATTGTGTCCTTTAAATCAGTTTGTATAATCCATGTGTTGATCTTCTGCCTTGTGCTGGTTGAATTAAATGTTGGGTGTACATTGTTTGAGAAATGCTTCAGAAAACTGAGTCGGGCCGACAAACAAAACAAACGTGTAGCCAATGAGCAGCAAGGGGCGTGTCTTGTCAATATGTGGCGGAAAGAGTGTTCAGTGCGCATGTGTAACATTAGCCGAAAGCGATTGAAACATTGACCTGGAGGATAAAAAAAACGCCAAAAAAGGCTTATGATAAGGCAAGAAGCAGGACCCGTGTTAATATAGGATCAGCTTTCCAGCGCTAGAGAGAACTGAAGGAGCGGGAAGACCTGCCATAGGACACCGAGGTTGCTTTTTTCCTTCTCGATAGGTGAGTAACGTTGGTTTTGCTTTGTTTCACAGAACTAATTTATGCCATCCTTTGCATGATTATGCTTGTGTGTCATTTTTGCTTGTTTACAGGGGTGGAACCCATTTGGGTTAGTGGCGTGTTTGTTTTGGTGATTTCAAATGTCCACATTGGCTTTCAAACATTGTACACCTCACCTTTAAGGTCTTCAACAAATATCAGTCAGATGTCTTTACAATCATGTCTGCTCTGGATTTTGACACAATTTGCTGAACCCCTTGCTTGAACACATTTAAATAATTTCTTGAAATGATTTAAAATGATTTAAATATAGCATTAGAACATACTGACTCAAAAATCTCTTGGGGTTAATTTGCACCTCATTTCCAACAACAATGCTACTTGCATTTATAGATTTGCATGTTGTCACTGTGTCTGTGTAGGTCCGGTTCTCTGGTTTCTTCTCTCATTCCAAAAACATGTAGATAGGTGCACTGGTTGTGATAGGTGTGTGTGTGTGTGTGTGTGTGTGTGTGTGTGTGTGTGTGTGTGTGTGTGTGTGTGTGTGTGTGTGTGTGTGTGTGTGTGTGTGTGTGTGCGCGTGTGTGTATCTGTAGTAGTGGTGGTGAGGAGAAGAAACCTGCATCTTAATATATCAAAGTGTTCCTGGAGTAGGCACTGGACCTTCCCAACCCTGACAGTAGAATAATGCATGAATGGGTGACACATCAGAACAGAAAATAAATACCCCTACACTTATACCTGAATTAAAACTTACTTAAACGTGCATTAATTATTTGTTCAAGGCATTTACTAATCACAAACTAATGAAGAACTAACCTTAACATTGAAGGGTCTTGCTCAGGGGACCAGCAGTGGCAGTTAAGTGGACCTGAGACTTGGCAAAATATATTCCTTTTATGTACTATAATATTTACTTAAGCTGGTTATTATTCACTCATTAAATCATTAGATACGTTATATTAAAGTTCTTCATCAGTTTGTAATTAGTACATGACTTAATTCATCATCAGTTCATATTTAAGTAAATATAAGTTCAGGTATTAACGCATGATTTTTCATGTACTGTTCATGTAAAGTTCTACCCATGAATGAATAAATGAATACAATAACATTTTAAAATTTAGTTTTGGTCAGCCTATGATTCTTGGTCACTGTGATTCTTGTTATCAGACCAAACTGTCAATCACACAGGTTTGCCCAATCCGTGCGCTTTAAAGGAAGAAGTGAACGAGCGCGCAATTGTATAAAAGCTGGAGTTCAGCTGTCGGTGCTGAGAGTTACAGAGATACTGTAGGGAACTGATCCAAACAAATTAAAAGCAAAAAGAAAGAAATGGTCTGAAAGAATTATGCAGGCAGTGGAAGGTGCAGGTTTGCACAAAGCACCTGAGCTCTTCACTGAGAGCATGGGAGAGATTTTGAACCACAGTGCGTGGGCAACACCGAACAAGAGTGTAATACACCTGCACGAGTTCAGCAGTCTGGAAGACATCGACCTGAGCGCAGATGGAAGTCTTATCCTGAGGGTCATCATTTCGTCGGTTTACGCGGCGGTGTGCGCTACAGGGCTGGTCGGCAACTTACTTGTCTTCTTCCTGATGAAAACGAAGCTAGGGAAGAGGAGGAGGAAGAGATCCGCGATCAACTTTTTCGTCGTCAATTTGGCCGTGACCGACTTCCAGTTCGTGCTCACGCTGCCGTTCTGGGCTGCGGACGCTGCGCTGGATTTCAGCTGGCCCTTCGGTAATGCCATGTGTAAGATCGTGTTGTCGGTTACAGTGATGAACATGTACGCCAGCGTGTTTTTCCTCACGGCCATGAGCGTGAGTCGGTACTGGTCGGTGGCGTGCTGCGTGAGAGGTAACGGCGCCCGGCGCAGGTTCACCTCAGTCAAGCTCGTGTGCGCATCGCTTTGGGTTCTCGCGAGCGTCGCCACGGCGCCCACGTCCGCCTTCTCCACGGTGACAGTGGTGGCCGGGGAAAGACTTTGTCTCCTCCGCTTCCCTGTCGGCCACCACTGGCTCGCGCTCTATCACCTCCAGAAAGTCGTTCTCGCCTTCATCTTGCCCATGATCACGCTGTCCATCTGCAATGCGCTACTTTTGCGCTTCGTGCGCCGCAGGATCGTCGCGAACAGCAGCCGCATGAGGAGACGGTCCAGAGTCACCAAATCTGTGATTGTCGTCGTCCTTTCTTTCTTCGTCTGCTGGATGCCGAATCACGCTATTACTCTTTGGGGAGTGCTCGTGAAACTTAACGCGGTGCGCTGGGACAAAACGTATTACATGATCCACACGTACGTATTCCCGCTGACGGTTTGCCTCGCACATGCAAACAGCTGTTTAAACCCGGTGTTGTATTGCTTAATGCGAAGGGAATTCAGGAAGATGCTGAGGAACCTGTTCTGGAGAGTTTACTCGCCTGCTGGCACAAAAGCGCGTGGCTCTGAAGGTGCCGTGGACCGAGAATCCGTTTGAGTGTGGATTTGACTTCATGTACAGTAACTGGTGAAATAGCTCCAAAACAGGTAACAACTGAGCAGTTGGTGAAGCGGTAAAGTGATTCTTATTCTTGGGAAAGAGCAGTGTTGTATTTTTTAACTAAATAAATGGCATGTAAATCATGTAAATACAAGAAAACAATAAACGTTTCATATGTTTTGTATCACTTGTTTCATGTTTCTGTCTAAACGGGGCTAAAATGAAAACTAAACTTTGAATGTGTGTGTGTGTGTGTGTGTGTGTGTGTGTGTGTGTGTGTGTGTGTGTGTGTGTGTGTGTGTGTGTGCGCGAGAGAGAGAGAGAGAGAGAGAGAGAGAGAGAGAGAGAGAGAGAGAGAGAGAGAGAGAGAGAGAGAGAGAGAGAGAGAGAGAGAAACGCATCAGACACAGTGATAAATATTTGTTCACATATCTGTTCTTGATCCACCTCTGGCAGTTTAAACTTCAAATATGGAATCTTTTATTTGTCATGTTTCATTTTTATTTTATTTAACCAAGACTATTTTACGTTTTTATAGTAAAAAACAAACCAACACTTTATAGTGTCTTACAGCTTTATGCTGCCTGGTTCAAAACTGAGTTTGTGTAGAGTTTTGTATGTGTATATGTGGTTTTCCTACATGTTCTCTGGTTTCCTCCCCATTGGCACTTACCAGGATACATAGATTGGCTGAATTGCAGTGAACGGGTTGGTGAACATGTACATGGTGCCCGTTGGTGGATCGTGCCACCAAAGGTTTATTCTTGCCACACACCCAGGATACTACAGAACTCAATCCAGGGGAAAGTGATTAATAAAAGTGAAAGAATAAACTGAGATTTGATCTTTTATTTCATGTATCATTAATCATTTTTAAATATATACTAAAGGTATAGCAGATGCCTGCGCCAGCCACCTTCCTGTAGATTTCTGATCCAACCCAAAATCTCACACCTCATCCAACTAATTAAATATCTTTATAATCTGCATAAAAAGTGTTCACATTGTTAGAAATGAACTTTTCAGGACTCCAAGTGCAAAGTCAGTGATCACAATTTACATTTGAATGCTTAGCAATGACTAATGTACAGTATATATAGTATACTATACAATTTTAGTATACAATTTTAGTATAAGACTCTTCTCTGTACTGGCACCAAGTTGGTGGAATGAACTTCCCTAGAGGTCCGGACAGCTGAGTCACTGGCTATTTTCAAACGTAGGTTGAAGACCCACTTATTCAGGAAACACTTCAACTAGCACTTCTTTCCCTATCTTTTGCATTTATTAAAAATAAAATAAAATAAAATAAACCTTTGACACTTTTCATTGTAACTTGAACAATATTTTAAACTCATAGTATCTTAAGTACTGTATGTAACCTAGTGAGCCAGCATTAATGTACCCAAATTTAGAGATTTACGCACGTCGCTCTGGATAAGGGCGTCTGTCAAATGCTCACTCACTCACTCATTTTCTACTGCTTTATCTGAACTACCTAGGGTCACGGGGAGCCTGTGCCTATCTCAGGCATCATCGGGCATCAAGGCAGGATACACCCTGGACGGAGTGGCAACCCAACACTCTCATTCACTCACACAATCACACACACAATCACACACAATTTTCCAGAGATGCCAATCAACCTACCATGCATGTCTTTGGACTGGGGGAGGAAACTGGAGTACCCGGAGGAAACCCCCGAGGCACGGGAAGAACATGCAAACTCCTCTTTATAATATTAAAACTTATATTTTAATATTATAGATACAGCCTGGCTGGGATGCCAGCTCATCTCTTAGCACACTGAACACTCATTCACAGCCCCCCCCCATGCTGTAAATGTAAATGTAAATGTAACACCAAATCCAGCTAATATGTTATGTTTTTTTATTTTTAAACTCATCAGAGAGATAGATCTTCAAGAGACACCTACTGCACCGTTCACAATCATGAGATTGGTAAAGAGCTTTAAAATCTCCCATGAGAAGATTAAATTCAAAGGAATGAGCACATTGGGTTTGGGTTTTTGAAAATTTAAAAAATTGGGAAGTGTGTTTCTCATTAACACAAAGAGAAACTGTTAAAATGAGCAGTGAAAATAAAAGTGATCAATGTGTCACAGTCATGAATAGTGCAGAAATTACATATCCTGCTTCTTACACTTCTTTGAAATCAAAATTTTTATTATCCAGGTGAGATCCCTCGGCGGATCTTTGCTCATGTAGTATGTAGTGCCTAGTTTTATAGAAAAGTTAAGGTTATTAATGTTATTCCAATATAGTCACAGCAGTGTTACAGTACATTTGATAAAGGGATAATATGAATTGTATTATATATACATTATATATGAACATGGCAGGCATAAGTTCTGGTGATTACAATAGCTTCAGTTACAATGTCTCAGGGTATAACTGCTTGTGTTTACATATTAGCTTCCTTTATTGAACTAAGTGGATCTACCCCAACCTCAAACCACCATCAGTGTTAAATGCCACATGTGCTCCAGTGGCGCAATCGGTTAGCGCGCGGTACTTATACAGCAGTACAGGTGAAGCAATGCCGAGGTTGTGAGTTCGAGCCTCACCTGGAGCATGAATTTTAAGAGTACTTTTAAACCCTTAAAACTGTTGAGTTTTGAAAGTACCCTATACTTTCTCTGTACTTTCTAACAAGACATATGTCAATGTGATGAAGTGGCCTCCAATCCAAGGTGTATTTCATACCCAGTATTCATGTGATAAACTCTGGATCTCCTGTGATCTCTGACCCGGATAAAGAGACTACTAAAGCTATGCTATGTTCAAGTTTCCAAATGAAAGATGCAAAAGTGCAAGACTTTCCAGGAACAAATGAAAATACTGTTTGACACCTTTATTTCTTATCATAAGTACTGTAGTGCTCCAGCTCCAGACCAAATCTAACAACAAATCCAGCTAATATGTTATGTTTGTTTATTTTAAAACTCATCAGAGAGATAGATCTTCAAGCGACAGATTGGTCATCACTGATATACTGCACCGTTCACAATTGTGAGATTGGTAAAGAGCTTTAAAATCTTCCATGAGAAATGAATGAGCACATTGGGTTTGGCTTTTTGAAAATTGTAAAAATTGGGAAATTGGAGTGCAAAGCTGCTAAAATCTCATTAACACAATGAGAAACTGTTAAAATGAGCAGTGAAAGTAAAAGTGATTAATGTGTCACAGTCATGAATAGTGCAGAAATTACATATCCTGCTTCTTGCACTTCTTTGAAATCAAAATAAATGATGGCAAAACAATTTTAATTTTCCAGATGAGATCCCTCGGCGTATCTTTGCTCATGTAGTATGTAGTGCCTAGTTTTATAGAAAGGTTAATGTTATTAATGTTATTCCAATATAGTCACAGCAGTGTTACAGTACATTTGATAAAGGGACAATATGAATTGGATTATATACACATTATATATGAACATGACAGGCATAAGTTCTGGTGATTACAATAGCTTCAGTTACAACGTCTCAGGGTATTTGGATGCCTCAGTGGTTAAGGCTTGTGGTTAATGTGCAGAATGTTAGGCGTTCATGCCCATAAAAGAAATTGCTCTCCATGATAGGAGTAAAGTCAAATAACTCCTTGTGTTTATTTGTTAGTTTCCTTTATTGAACTGATAAACCTAAGTGGATCTAGATCCATTAACCCTGCAGTGGTGCAATTGACCAATATAGCCAAAATTTTGTCATACACTCAGTTCTAGATCCAAAGCCCAGCTCATATAACCTTCTCACATGGCTCCAGTGGCGCAA
The DNA here is from genome assembly GCF_022655615.1 of Tachysurus fulvidraco. NCBI lineage: Eukaryota > Metazoa > Chordata > Actinopteri > Siluriformes > Bagridae > Tachysurus > Tachysurus fulvidraco. Next base: position 38,797,944 of record NC_062519.1, read on the forward strand.
TCGGTTAGCGCGCGGTACTTATACAGCAGTACAGGTGGAGCAATGCCGAGGTTGTGAGTTCGAGCCTCACCTGGAGCACAAAATTTAAGAGCAGCCTGAAAAAAATCTAATCCACACTTTCAACCAGTCTAGAATCATACTTTGATGAGAACCTTGGCTTTCTGTGTGGAGTTGTTGTGCATGTACTTTATGATAGATTCCATCTACCTTGTCTTACGTAAGATAAATTACCTGGATGTGAATGAATGTTCAGTGTGCTCAGAGATAAGCTGGCATCCCAACCAAAAAATAACACATTTTAAGAAACTCTAAAAATGAGCTATAAGTACAAAAATAAATGAGTCAAGACACAAGACACAGTCCTTAATAATGCAGGGGTTATCAGTGGAAAATATTAAGTGACCTAGCTGAACTGTTAGGTAACATCTACACTTGAGAAGTAATTCTTAAGAAATGCTTTATGTAGTGGACGGCAACAAACAAATTAGCCAAATTAAATAAATTCTATTTTTAGGTGTCATATATATATATATACCTGTTCCTGCTAATGGTGAATACCATACCTATCACTAGCAAGTCTGGCTCCAGTGGTCCAATTGGTCAAAGCATGGTGCTTATATGGCAGTACAGGTGAAGTAATGCTGTTTGTGGGTCTGAGCCTCAAATAGAGCACAGCTTTTAAGAACAGCCTACAATGTTAACCATACTGTACCAGCTCCTGGATCTCTGGTTATTGCCTATTTAGAGTTTTCTATGGGTAAGTGGTGTCTGATCTGAAAGGTCAGTGTTTTTGCAAGTTTTCATTTCAACCACACCTGAGTCTAATAAAAAAACAATGTTAACTGATTAAATAGGAAGAATCATGTGTTGCCCTAGATTGATTGGAATGGAAACCTGTTCCTATACATCAAATCTGCCATGGCCCTTGGCGGATAAGCCGTCGCCCTTGCTCTGGATTCTTTGTTTTCATCTCACCTTCCAAAAACATGCCATCATTTGGATTGGCTAAAATATCTTACACCTATTTACAGTATGTATCACCACCCTACACACATTGGTGCTCATTCCACCCCAAACCCCAAATCACCATCAGTGTGACATGCTGCATGTGCTCCAGTGGTGCAATCGGTTAGCGCGCGGTACTTTTACAGCAGTACAGGTGAAGCAATGCCGAGGTTGTGAGTTCGAGCCTCACCTGGAGCATGTGTTTTAAGAGTACTGTTAAACCCTTAAAACTGTTGAGTTTTAAGAGTTCTCTGTACTTTCTAACAAGATTTTGTTTATTTTAAAACTCATCAGATAGATAGATCTTCAAGTGACAGATTGGTCGTCACTGATATACTTCACCATTCACAATTGTGAGATTGGTAAAGAGCTTTAAAATCTTCCATGGGAAGAATAAATTCAAAGGAATGAGCACATTGGGTTTGACTTTTTGAAAACTCAGGTGCAATTGACCTAAGCTAGACAAATTTTGATCATACACTCAGTTCTAGATCCAAATGCCTATAAACATGGCTTCAGTGGCACAATCGGTTAGGACACAGTACTTATAAAGCAGTTCAGGTGGAGTAATGACGAGGTGGTGAGTTCAAGCCTCACCTGGAGCAAGAACTTTAAGAGCAGCCTGAAAAAAATCTAATCCACACTTTCAACCAGTCCAGAATCATGCTTCAATGAGAACCTTGGCTTACTGACTGTGTGGAGTTGTGCATGTACTGTACTTAATGATAGATTCCACCTACCTTGTCTTACCTAAGATAAATTACCTGGATGTGAATGAGTGTTCAGTGTGCTAAGAGATGAGCTGGCATCCCAGCCAGGCTGTATCTCTTTATAATATTAAAATATAAGTTTTAATATTATAAAGAGGAGTTTGCATGTTCTTCCCGTGCCTTGGGGATTCCTCCGGGTACTCCGGTTTCCTCCCACGGTCCAAAGACATGCATGGTAGGTTTATTGGCATATCTGGAAAATTGTATGAGATTGCCTGAGTGAATGAGAGTGTGTCTGTGCCCTGCGATGGGTTGGCACTCCATCCATGGTGTATCCTGCCTTGAGGCCCGATGACGTCTGAGATAGGCACAGGCTCCACGTGACCCGAGAAGTTCGGATAAGCGGTAGAAAATGAATGAATGAATCAGTTGTTGCCCTAGTCTGACTGGAACAGAAACCTGTTCCCACACTAAATCTGCCATGGCCCTTTGCGGATAAGCTCGGACACGCTTGCTCTGGATTTTCTGGTTTCATCTCACCTCCCAAAAACATGCCATCATTTGGATTGGTTAAAATATCTTACTCCTCTTTACAGGATGTATCACCACCCTACACACATTGGTGTTCGTTCCACCCCAACACCCAAATCCCAAGCACCATCAGTGTTACATGCCACATGTGCTCCAGTGGCGCAATCGGTTAGCGCGCGGTACTTATACAGCAGTACAGGTGAAGCAATGCCGAGGTTGTGAGTTCGAGCCTCACCTGGAGCATGACTTTTACGAGTACAGTTAAACCCTTAAAACTGTTGAGTTTTGAAAGTACCCTATACTTTCTCTGTACTGGGTTAAAAAAAACTTTATGGGCATTTTATCACTTTATCCTGCTTATGGTTCTGATGTATCTAAGCTTATCCAGGGAACTCTGAGTGTGAATCAGGGACACACCCAGAGTGTGCTGCTTAGAAATGACATTCCCAAACTTGTACATTTTAACATTAAATTAATTCAAAAGAAAGTTAGAACTTGGTTTCTAGTGTTTCCTGTCTGCTTATAAATCAGCTCAGTTTTCAACTCTCAGGTTTCAACACAAATGTTTCCTTGGTGAAAGCACGCATTTGTATAATCTGATAGTAGTTAATAAGAAGTAGTTAAATTATGTTGGATTTATTGTAGTGTTATTATATTATCTTCACCATTACTGAAATGTGCATGACAAATGCAGAACATTCAAGAGATCTTTGCTTGAATAACATTTTATTCAAAAAAGTTACTTTTACATATATTTACATAACAGCTGATTGAACCCTGTACTCTGAACCCAGTTTTCTAACAAGACAATGGTGGTTAGGTCAATGTGATGAAGTGGCCTCCAATCCAGGGTGTGTCTCACATCCAGTATTTATGTGATAGACTCTGGATCTCCTGTGATCTCTGACCCGGATAAAGAGAATACTAAAGCTATGCTATGTTCAAGTTTCCAAATGAAAGATGCAAAAGTGCAAGACTTTCCAGGAACAAATGAAAATACTGTTTGACACCTTTATTTCTTATCATATATCGTGCTCCAGCTCTCGATGAAAAACTGTTAAAGTGAACAGTGGAAGTAAAAGTGATCAATGTGTCACAGTCATGAATAGTGCAGAAATTACATATCCTGCTTCTTTGAAATCCAAATAACTGATGGCAAAATAAGTTTAATTATCCAGGTGAGATCCCTCAGCAGATCTTTGCTCATGTAGTGCTTATTTTTATAGAAAGATTAATGTTATTAATGTTATTCCAATATAGTCACAGCAGTGTTACAGTACATTTGATAAAGGGACAATATGAACTGCATTATATATACATTATATATGAACATGACAGGCATAAGTTCTGGTGATTACAATAGCTTCAGTTACAATGTCTCAGGGTATTTAGATGGCTTGATTGTTAAGGCTTGTGGTTAATGTGCAGAGTGTTGGGCGTTCATGAGTATTTGCTTTCCATGATAGGAGTAAAGTCAAATAACTGCTTGTGTTTACATGTTAGTTTCCTTTATTGAACTAATAGACCTAAGTGGATCTAGATCCATTAACCCTGCAGTGGTGCAATTGACCAATCTAGACAAATTTTGGTCATACACTCAGTTCTAGATCCAAAGCCCAGCTCATATAACTTTTGCACGTGGCTCCTGTGGCACAATCGGTTAGCGCGCGGTACTTATAAAGCAGTACAGGTGGAGCAATGCTGAGGTTGTGAGTTTGAGCCTCACCTGGAGCACAAAATTTGTCAAATTTGTTTTATGTCAAATGACATAAAATTGAAGATCTAAATTCAGAACGGTTTATGGTTATTCTGGTTTTATTGTGTTTCTCTACAAAATGTTTTTTGAAGCGCACTGTGACTTCTTTTTTGGGCGCTAACCGATTTCAGACATATGGAGGTGGAGTGAAGGAGCATCTTTCTGAAGCAGAGCATAATCCCCTCCTTTTTGAGACTGGGCTGCAGGGCAGTAATTCATCAATTCATCAACACACCTCCAAGATGATCACTGCCTTGCTAAAGAAGATGAGGGTCAAGGTGATGGACTGGCCAAGCATGTCTCTAGACCTAAACCCTATTGAGCATCTGTGGGGCATCCTCAAATAGGTCTCTAACATCTACCAGCTCCGTGATGTCATTATGGAGAAGTGAAAGGGCAACCTGTGATGCTCTGGTGGACTCTATGCCCAGGAGGGTTAAGGCAATGCTGGAAAATAATGGTGGCCACACAAAATATTGACACTTTGAAAACTATTGACACGGTTTTGTGGCCAGGAGTTTAAACATTAATGGCTGTGTGTTGAATTATTTTGAGGGGACAGCAAATATATATAAGAACCATTGAAATATTAGGATAGTTATGCCAACAGTTGTGTTTTTATCATTTCTAATCAGAATTCACCTTTGTTCTTTAATTCATTCGGGAATTAATGGATTTAAGTTAAGGGCAGTAATACTACAAATGTAGATGCAGTGTAGAGTTCCTCTGGGTACTTCAGTTTCTTCACATCTCCCAAAAAGATCTCTGCATGTGCTCCAGTGGCGCAATCGGTTAGCGCGCGGTACTTATACAGCAGTACAGGTGAAGCAATGCCGAGGTTGTGAGTTCGATCCTCACCTGGAGCATGACTTTTACGAGTACAGTTAAACCCTTAAAACTATTGAGTTTTGAGAGTACCCTATACTTTCTCTGTACTGGGTTAAAAACACTTCACGGTCATTTTTATCACTTTATCCTGTTTATGGTTGTGATGTATCTAAGCTTATCCAGGGAACTCTGAGTGTGAATCAGGGACACACCCTGAACACAGTTGTTCACACCTGGGGCAGTTTTGGCATACTCATTCTAGCTACCAGCATGTTTTCGGCAAGTGAAAGGAATTGAAGTAAATACATAAGATAAATATATAAATAGTATATATTTATCTATGTATGTATACATAATATGTATCTGTATCTGCCTTTGGACATCCACTGAGCCGAGGCTGACTCTAAGAATCCTGAGACATCTCCAGTTAGACTCTGTGGTACTGAGGAGATCAGAAGTCCTTGATCCTTACACCAATACAACATTTAACTGACTGTATATTACAATCACACCCCCAGTGTCACCCAGATGAGGATGGGTTCCCCCTTGTGTCCGGTTCCTCTCAAAGTTTCTTCCTTTACCAATTTAAGGGAGTTTTTCCTTGCCACTGCTGCCTGAGTCACCTCAGACTTGCTCATAGGGGAATAAATACATACAGATTGTGAACTATATACAACTAATAATAATCTAGAATTTTTATTCTGTTAATTCTTATTTCTTTTATTATTCGTTAATTCTTTTATCATTAATTATGTTTACCTTCTGCTCTGTGTTCATGTTCTGTAAAGCTGCTTTGAGACAATGTCTATTGTAAAAAGCGCTATACAAATAAACTTGAATTGAATTGAATTGATATTTAATGTCATAATGGCATTAATGTCATGTGCAGAGAAGCTCAAGGACATTGGTGGTCATGAGTTCAGGGCTTTGGTGGATTGGGGAAAGAAGCTCCTTGGTGGTCTCTAAAGTCTTAGCTATGTGGTTGCAGAGACTTTTATCCGACAAAAGCTATAGGTACAGTCTGTGGTGGGTGAGATGCTTTTAAAAACTTTACGTCCATGTCCGTGCTCAGTCTGCTGTACTGAACGCACACTTGTGAATGAAACACACCAGTAACAGTATCTTCAATTTGAGTATAATTCTCTGATGTAACGGGAGGTTTGTAACTTCCTGCTTAAAAGTCATGCTCCAGGTGAGGCTCGAACTCACAACCTCGGCATTGCTTCACCTGTACTGCTGTATAAGTACCGCGCGCTAACCGATTGCGCCACTGGAGCGCTGGTAGCTAAATGATGATATCTATAGCTTATCTATCTGGGGTCCTAAGGCGCGCCGGCGCGCCTTTGGCACATTTTTTCCTTTCCATTGATAGTCATACACATACATGTAATACATCATTCGAAACTGTGAAGACTCTACTTTTATTTGAGTGCCTTCATAATAACAACGAAACGCTGTGCTTTTGGTAAATAAAGAAAATAACAAGGGTGTGCATTCAGACATCTCTGTCTCCTTGACTATCTTCCTGAACACGTTACAAACATGAACTGATAACTCCGCCAATACGCCTGAAATGTCTACCTTTAAATGAAATAATTAAAATCGAAAGCAAATATTGTCTTTTTGTGTAATCTGTATGTAAGTAAAGAGAGGTACAGTTTTTCTGGCTCGACCTCATTAGCACTAATGTGATCCCAACTACCGCGTGCGCGCCATTCATATGATGATAATTACCTGGGCGGGCTATGCAAACAAGATCGACGCCCCCCAAACAATGCTATAAGAAGCAAAAAGTTTGAACAGATTCATTCACTTATCGACTGAGGATATAATTTCTGAAGAGTACGTTTTACTTACATTTGTTGAAATCTTGTGTGAGGTAAAATTATATATAGGTACTGTACAGTATTCAGACTATTTGCAAGCAGATATTAAGAGCGACTTTATAGAAACGTCTCGTAATTGGCAACTTTTATTTACCTTAAAATGTTAGTTCTTATTAAGCTGTATGCTGATTAATGTAATGTGAATATACAATATGTTATATAGCAATATCACTATTTAGAATATATTTTGACTAGTGTTTATGCCTCGACTAGTCTTGTTTACGTGACTATCTGTTCGGGTGCAAATGTATCGATGTGGTGTCGATGAGCTGTAAATGTGCTCGGAGAGATGTCATGTGTAAATATGTCCGTTAATGGCCCGTTAACAAACATATACAGCGCATCTCTGTACCCAATTATCTTATCTCAGCTATGCTTAACTGCCTTAGTTGTTGCTTTATAAGTTTGTTACTGTGGAGAATACATTACATTAATTATTAATTATTATGTGTCTGCATCACCTTTACCTGCTACTCACACGTCGTAGGTCTCTTTCAGTTCTCAAAGCAACTGAAACTAATGTGTAAGTACAGTTTATTAAAGTGTCACTGCTACAGCAAAATACTGAGTAATAATTTTATTTTATAGTTTATTTTTACCTAAAACATTTTCTAACCCTAACCATTTATTTATTTATTTATTTATTTATTTATTTATTTATTTATTTATTTACAGATTTAACACTGACAGTGACAATGCACCTGTTGCAAAGAGACTCAAGACCAACATCCAGGCAAGCAACAGGCAGTCCGTTCTGTCATGGAAAACAGAGACTGATATTGATGTGGTTGCACACACTTTGAGTTTCTTTCCTGCACGGGAACCTGGACCACAGCTGAGTCCTGCAGATGCACACACACCCCTGAGTCTCTTCAAAATGTTTTTTAATGAGAATGCAGTTTCAACTCTTAGCCATAACACCAATGCTCAGGCTGCCAGGGCAACAGCAAAGGGTTGCAAATGGACAAATGGAAAGATGTCAGCGCCACTGAGATGTACCGCTACATCGGACTAACATTTTATATGGCCATGGTAAAGTTGATCTCCATCAAGGACTACTGGAGACAGAACAGTGTTTTCTCTGTGGCTTTTCCTGTCAAAGTAATGTCAAGAGATAGATACCGCACTATTTCATGGTATGTGCACATGAGTCACCTAGAAGAAGACAAGGTAAATGACAGGAAAAGGGGCACAGCCAATCATGACTGTCTTTTCAGGGTCAAACCTCTTATGGACACTATCCGTCAAGCTTGTATAAACCTCTATCATCCTAAAAAAAAACTTGGCTGTGACACAGTACATGAAAGCTAAACCAACCAAGTGGGGCTTCAAGTTGTTTGTGCTTGCAGATTCTTCCAATGGATATACTGTGAACTTTTCAGTGTACACCAGGAAAAATAACTTTCCCACAGGCTATGGACTTTCATATGATGCTGTTACATCTCTTTTGGACTGTAAAACTTTAGGCTCTGGGTACCATGTGTACACGGCAATTTTTACACAAGCCCAAAGCTCCTGACAGACTTGTTTGCTATGAAGTTTGGTGCTTGTGGGACTTACAGAGACTTTAGGAAGGAATGCCCACGGGATGGAGCAAATTCACTCTCCAAGCAATCTTCCAGGGGCTCAATCAGATGGATTAGGAATGGACCTCTATTGTTTGTGAAGTGGATGGACACACGAGAGGTATCTGTCTGTTCAACAGTACACCCTGCTTATACAGGAGAGACAGTGCAGAGGAGGGTAAAATCACAAGACACATGGAGCACAAAGACATTTCCATGTCCTGCACCTGTGACTGCCTACAATTAACACATGGGGGCCGTTGACCTTTCTGATCAACTGGTACAGTACTACACTGCACAGCACAAGACAATGAAGTGGTACAGAAAGATCTTTTTACACTTCTTGGACATTGCTGCCACCAATGCCTTCATTATGCACAAGGAGCTATATGGTAACATGACCCACAAACTGTTCATGGAACAGCTCGTTGTAGAGCTCTGTGGCATAACACATGAAGCAGAACCAAAACAGACCAGGAGTACCCATGTGCCAGTTCCAGTAGCTCGGCTGACCTCAGATGTAAGCAATACTGCCACTGTTGGTCGCCAGAAATGTGTGTGCTGCAAGACAGTGTAAGGTAAAAGACAGGACACACCTTGGAAATGCAAAACATGTAATGTTCCCTTGTGTGTTCAGTTAAATTGGAACTGTTTTGATCAATGGCATGACGACATTTAACTCCAATTTCAAAGATGCACAGTGTGTGATAGCTTACAAATTTATCTTATTTTTTATATTGTAAAGTATTTTTAGATGCACACCAAACTGTACATTTACAGCTGACATTTAGAATCATTCCATACAATAAAGCTTCTTGACTCTTGACTCTATTGTATTGTTCATGTTTTTTAACATTGGTAAAATAAAAGTCTTATTTTGTCAAGTACAGATATAAATAAAGTCTTTTGTACTTTATTGCACACTATTTTATTAAACTACTAGCAAAAGATTTTCTCTTTAAGTCTCCCCACATTCATTCTTTTGTCAACACAATCCAGACTAAGCCATTAGGGGGTTGGGCATCCTCAGGTGTGAATCATCAATATTCATGACCATTGACACTCCCTTGCATATCGCCTTTACACAACAAAAACTGTTTTACACAAGTTAAATCAATGTATTGTTTCATGTGAATGAGTGGGTAAATGGGTTTTACATCTTTTTGTAGCAAATTATCAACTCTACAAGAGCAGAGAACTTTATTGTTTGTGAACAAATGTTCAGTATGTGTTTCTTGGCCTTATTTCAGCAACTTTTTACTAACCATGCATAAACATCATTTACTTAAAATACAAACATGTACATACATTTTACTTACATAATATTGTAGCCCAGTTTGTGCTGAATACAGCTATTAGCCCTTAATATGTTTTAAAGTAACTGAAAAGACCAAATGTAAGAGCATGTCAGAACCTCTGGCAGTGTCCCAAAATGGTCAGAACCCAGAGGGTTAAACCAGTACATTATATTCTCATGCGATAGAGGACCACACCCCAGTGACGTCACTGCGAGGTAAACTAAAGGGCTTTAAAAAATAAATAAATAAATAAATAAATAAATAAATAGATAAATAAATAGATAAATAAAGAATCTGAAGCGACCTTCACACGACAAACGGACACGACTGTCGGATTTCGCCCCCTAGTGTCAGTCGCACGGGATGTGCAATATGATCGTGTAGACGTCAAAATGGGAGTAAAGCTAATTCTCGCGGTCTCGGAAAACCCATTAGTATATGATCGTGACACCCGAAAATAACCACGAAAATCTTCTCCATTAAGGCGCAACTCTTGCACTAAACGGTGATACTCCCCGAGACTTTTTCTCCTAGTCAGGTAGTGTTTTATTTACACTGATTTGCAATGTTTTCTTTTGCCTCTCCAGTAAAAGAGAGCGAAAGCAAGAGCCTGTATTCTCCCTCCATTTCTCATGGTGAATGAAGGACTGAATTATTGAAGGAGTAAATACAAACAATCAATACAACAATAAATACAGAAAGACCGCGAATACTTTTTGAGGAAACATGGACACAACATTAAAAATAATACTAATTATTAAATATTAAAAATTGATTACTTAACAATATTAACAATAGCAATGTATTTAAAACAAAATGATTGTTTTTGATAAAGTTTAAAAATGACTAAAGTTAATATTATTACTTTTACAATAATTCTCGCGCACACGAACCTGATTGGACAACATTGGAATACATCACATCCGTCGGCATATCGGATGCGGTGTAGTCGATCCAACCCTCAAAACGGATCGGCACCGTACGCAGCGCCTTTGCGACTCTCCATAGGAAATGAATGACTTCTGGTTTATCGGCCGTCGTTTGTCGTGTGCGGTGTGAAGGCCGCTTGAATCCCACCAGAAATTAATTTTAGGATTTTTTTTTTTAAATAAGTGCTGTCTGTTTTGTAGCTAATAGTGTAGTTAAATATTTATGTCAACTATTTCCAACAGAGGGCGCCATGACACTGTTAAACTGTTAATTGCTTGGGGGGGATGAAGTAATACTAATGGATCTAATTGAATGGAGGCTACCAGTACTTAACCTTTTAATCAAACAGCTTAATGTGTAGATATCTAACTCAGGTTTCCTCTAATGTCTGAACGAATCTGAGAGAAAATAAACACACATATTGTATGTTCTGGAAAAAAAAGAAAAAGAAAATGACTTTTTATATGGAGTTTACCAAAAAGTTTTATTTAAATCTTTAGATTAATATCTCGTGTTTAGTTTGTGTTTCAACAAATAAAATTGTCCTTGTTGGAGTTTTTTCATTGAAATTCTATGATGCACTGATAAAAACATTACTAATGGAAAGACTCTGCAGCATCTAAACTGTTTGCTCAGTCCTCTGTTTCCTCCTCCATATTTTGTATTTATTCATTGTTATGCATTATTAATTTGCATTTTAATCAGACAGTTTGACCTTTAATGCCCCTCTTTTTTTTGGTGCCTGTCACCAGAACAATCTCAGACTTTTAGGACAATATAATTTGCTCGCCTGTGTATGTTTTTTTTCTCCCTTTATCCATTAGAAAAAGGGACATGCTGATGTGAATCAGTTTCTCCTGCTTGGTTATAAAAGATGAACCTCTTCCTGGTTATGTTTTGAAAGGTCAGGTCCAAATGGAGGCAGATAAAGTTATATTTAATTGAATTGAACATTTTGTATTGAATTCTGCGTTTAGGGGCAGAAATGCACAAATCATACACTAAAAAGTGATCATGGTCTTATGTAGCTTTTACTATTTATAGTGTTATAAACCTCCATTATTTACTTTTTGTTAAATTTACCATAGTAGTAGTTCAAGTCAAGTCAGAAGAAACTGAAGAACCCAGAGGAACTCTACACTGTATCTACATTTGTAGTATTACTGTCCTTAACTTAAATCCTTTTATTGTCATTTCAACCATACTGTATATAGCTGTTGCAGTTCACAGTGAAATGAAACAAGGTTTCTCCATAACCAGGGTGCTATGTAAAACAAATACAGACTTAGTAAGGATTCTGTAAGTTAGTCCTAGATACATAAATTGGATCTGTGCAACCTGGTGCAAACAGTGCAGGACAAGACAAACACAGGGCTGTCAAGTTTCACGCATTGAGAGTGACAGTCACGCATTTTGGTCTTTTGTCACGCTCTCCCACCACACATTGTATTTCTCAGGCAGAAAAACTTACTATTTATCACATATTTAATATGCCGCAGCGTCCAAAATGTATCTGTCCGCACCACTGTCTCTATGGAACCGGGCAGGAATCAAGTGCGTCTCCCCTGCCAATCAAAAAAAGAGGCTACACAATAACTAATCAGAAAATAGCACTATTGTATATGGGTAAGATTTATGGAAATGTTACTTTTGCCTGTCTTCAAAACTTGAGAGCCCTGACTTTGTATTTGGTTAAAATGTGGTCAGTGATCCTGGTGAAACACAGTTGTTTTTTTTTTAGTTTTTTTTGGTGGGTGGTGGTGGGGGGGAGGTTTGCTGGTGGGTTGGAAATGTCACTCTTGCCTGTCCTCAAAACTAGAGAGTCCTGCAAACAAGACAAACAAGACAGTGCAGGACAAAAAATACAAGACATTACACAAAAGGCAATACACAAAAGGCAATAAACAGAAACAGCGCCAGTGTAAATACTGTATGTTCAACAATATTGCATGTGCAGAAACACTGGAATGAACACAGTGTTATAGCAGCAGTTACCTGAGATATTGTAAGGGATTGTGCAAAACAGCAAAAACAGTGTGCAAAAACAGCATGTAAACATATTGATGGATATATATTGGAATTGTGTGTATTTAGTGTAGGTCTGTGCAGTCCATACTGTTGATGTGCGTGTGTGTTGTGCTCATTAAAGTTCAGTTCAGTTATTAAGGAGTCTGATGGCTTGTGGAAAGAAACTGTTACACAGTCTGGTCCTGAGCCTCCAACATTTTCTTTACCGCACAGAGCTGCATTTCTGTCACCACAAAACGAGGTGAGCCCATCTTGAGCTCATCTGGAGGTCATGTAGCTGAATGGCGGTGTCCAGAACTCTGTCGCTGAGCCACGTCTCTGTGAAAACAAAGACGCGACAGTTTCTCAACTCTCGCCGTGTAGTGCGTTCGAATCGGATGTAGTCCAATTTATTGTCCAGGGAGCAAACATCGGAGAGTAGAATGGACGTGAGAGAACATTTTGCTTGAGGTGGAAATGCAAACTAGATGGGATGCCAGTCCATAACAAGACACCACACACAGTTATTTGTACCTGCTCATTAACATAGCCATTCCACCTACAGAACAGAAGCCTTTCTGGAGCCACATATAGATTACAGTACAGTGAAATTCTCTCTTCACATTTCCCAACTTTGGAGGTGGGGGTCAGAGCACAGGGTCAGTCATGATACCATTCCTCTGCAGCAGAGATGGGTAAGGGCCTTGCTCAAGGGCCCAACAGTGACAACTTGGCAGTGATAGGCCTTTAACCCCAATCTTTCAATCAACAACCAAGAGACTTAACTGTTTGTGTCACCACTACCCTAAAATCTATGCTCCAGGTGAGGCTCGAACTCACAACCTCGGCATTGCTTCACCTGTACTGCTGTATAAGTACCGCGCGCTAACCGATTGCGCCACTGGAGCACATGCAGAGATCTTTTTGGAAGATGTGAAGAAACTGAAGTGCCCAGAGGAACTCTACACTGTATCTACATTTGTAGTATTACTGCCCTTAACTTAAATCCATTAATTCCCGAATGAATTAAAGAACAAAGGTGAATTCTGATTAGAAATGATAAAAACACAACTGTTGGCATAACTATCCTAATATTTCTTAGATCTTATATATATTTGCTGTCCCCTCAAAATAATTCAACACACAGCCATTAATGTTTAAACTCCTGGCCACAAAACCGTGTCAATAGTTTTCAAAGTGTCAATATTTTGTGTGGCCACCATTATTTTCCAGCATTGCCTTAACCCTCTTGGGAATAGAGTCCACCAGAGCATCACAGGTTGCCCTTTCACTTCTCCATAATGACATCACGGAGCTGGTAGATGTTAGAGACCTATTTGAGGATGCCCCACAGATGCTCAATAGGGTTTAGGTCTAGAGACATTGGCCAGTCCATCACCTTGACCCTCATCTTCTTTAGCAAGGCAGTGATCATCTTGGAGGTGTGTTGATGAATTGATGAATTACTGCCCTGCAGCCCAGTCTCAAAAAGGAGGGGAATATGCTCTGCTTCAGAAAGATGCTCCTTCACTCCACCTCCATATGTCTGAAATCGGTTAGCGCCCAAAAAAGAAGTCACAGTGCGCTTCAAAAAACATTTTGTAGAGAAACACAATAAAATCAGAATAACCATAAACCGTTCTGAATTTAGATCTTCAATTTTATGTCATTTGACTTTAATAGAGAATTATCTACCTTCCTATCAACTTGATTGGATTTAGCACATCACCTGGAGGCTCATTGGATTTAGCACATCACCTGGAGGCTCAAGTGATTAAGGTTCAAGCCCTATTTGCTGTCACTGTCCTGACCCATAACCATCTCTGCTCCAGAGGTGCTGTATCATGACTGACCCTGTGCTCTGACCCCAGTCATATAAGTCGTGATATGTGAAGAAGACAGTGTGTCACTAGGTCACTTAATATTTTCCACTGATATCCCTTTCCTGCATTATTAAAGACTGTGTCTTGTGAATTGATTCATTTACTTTGTACTTACAGTTAAGTTTTACAGATTCTAAAAATGTATTATTTTTTCCAAAAATCCTTTATTTTTAGCAAGCATTATATTTTAATATTATAAAGAGATACAGACTGGTTGGGATGCCAGCTCATCTCTGAGCACTCATTCACATCCAGGTAATTTATCTTAGGTAAGACAAGGTAGGTGGAATCTATCATAAAGTACATGCACAACTCCACACAGTCAGTAAGCCAAGGTTCTTATTGAAGTATGATTCTAGACTGGTTGAAAGTGTGGATTAGATTTTTTTCAGGCTGCTCTTAAATTTTGTGCTCCAGGTGAGGCTCGAACTCACAACCTCGGCATTGCTCCACCTGTACTGCTTTATAAGTACCGCGCGTTAACCGATTGCGCCACTGGAGCCACGTGAGAAGGTTATATGAGCTGGGCTTTGGATCTAGAACTGAGTGTATGACCAAAATTTGTCTAGATTGGTCAATTGCACCACCACAGGGCAAATGGGTCTAGATCCACTTAGGTTTATCAGTTCAATAAAGGAAGCTAACATGTAAACACAAGCAGTTATTTGACTTTACTCCTATCATGGAGAGCAAATTCTCTTAGGGGCATGAACGCCCAACATTCTGCACATTAACCACAAGCCTTAACCACTGAGGCATCCAAATACCCTGAGACATTGTAACTGAAGCTATTGTAATCATCAGAACTTATGCCTGTCATGTTCATAAATAATGTATATATAATGCAATTCATATTGTCCCTTTATCAAATGTACATACTACATACTACATAAGTGAGGCATCTCACCGAAGGATCTCACCTGGATAATAAAATTTTTATTTCAAAGAAGTGTAAGAAGCAGGATATGTAATTTCTGCACTATTCATGACTGTGACACATTGATCACTTTTACTTTCACTGCTCATTTTAACAGTTTCTCTTTGTGTTAATGAGAAACACACTTTCCAATTTTTTTAAATTTTCAAAAACCCAAACCCAAATGTGCTCATTCCTTTGAATTTAATCTTCTCATGGGAGATTTTAAAGCTCTTTACCAATCTCATGATTGTGAACGGTGCAGTAAGTGCCTCTTGAAGATCTATCTCTCTGATGTCCCTGATTCACACTCAGAGTTCCCTGGATAAGCTTAGATACATCAGAACCATAAGCAGGATAAAGTGATAAAATGCCCATAAAGTTTTTTTTAACCCAGTACAGAGAAAGTATAGGGTACTTTCAAAACTCAATAGTTTTAAGGGTTTAACTGTACTCGTAAAAGTCATGCTCCAGGTGAGGCTCGAACTCACAACCTCGGCATTGCTTCACCTGTACTGCTGTATAAGTACCGCGCACTAACCGATTGCGCCACTGGAGCACATGTGACATGTAACACTGATGGTGCTTGGGATTTGGGGTTGGGGTGGAACGAACACCAATGTGTGTAGGGTGGTGATACATCCTGTAAAGAGGAGTAAGATATTTTAACCAATCCAAATGATGGCATGTTTTTGGGAGGTGAGATGAAACCAGAAAATCCAGAGCAAGGGTGTCCGAGCTTATCCGCAAAGGGCCATGGCAGATTTAGTGTGAGAACAGGTTTCTGTTCCAGTCAGACTAGGGCAACAGCTGATTCTTCCTATTTAATCAGTTAATATTGTTTTTTATTAGACTCAGGTGTGGTTGAAATGAAAACTTGCAACCACAATGACCTTTCAGATCAGACACCACTTACCCATAGAAAACTCTAAATAGGCAATAACCAGAGATCCAGGAGCTGGTTGGGCTTTTTATATTTATACTGAAGTATTATTCCGGCCACATTAAAGGTTTTCATTTGGTATGGTTAACGTTGTAGACTGTTCTTAAAAGCTGTGCTCTATTTGAGGCTCAGACCCACAAACAGCATTACTTCACCTGTACTGCCATATAAGCACCATGCTTTGACCAATTGGACCACTGGAGCCAGACCTTTAATTGCTAGTGATAGGTATGGTATTCACCATTAGCAGGAACAGGTATGCCACCTAAAAATAGAATTTATTTGCTAAGTCAGTAACCCAAGGTTCTCATCAAAGTATGATTCTGGACTGGTTGAAAGTGTGGATTAGATTTTTTTCAGGCTGCTCCTAAATTTTACACTCCAGGTGAGGTTCAAACTCACAACCTCGGCATTGCTCCACCTGTACTGCTTTATAAGTACCGCGCGCTAACCAATGGCGCTACTGGAGCCATGTGAGGAGGTTATACAGTATGAGCTGCACTTTGGATCTAGAACTGAGTGTATGACCAAAATTTGTCTAGATTTGTCAATTGCACCACTGCAGGGTTAATGGATCTAGATCCACTTAGGTCTATTAGTTCAATAAAGGAAACTAACATGTAAACACAAGCAGTTATTTGACTTTACTCCTATCATGGAAAGCAAATACTCATGAACGCCCAACACTCTGCACATTAACCACAAGCCTTAACAATCAAGCCATCTAAATACCCTGAGACATTGTAACTGAAGCTATTGTAATCATCAGAACTTATGCATGTCATGTTCATATATAATGTATATATAATGCAATTCATATTGTCCCTTTATCAAATGTACTGTAACACTGCTGTGACTATATTGGAATAACATTAATAACATTAACTTTTCTATAAAAATAAGCACTACATGAGCAAAGATCCGCTGAGGGATCTCACCTGGATAATTAAACTTATTTTGCCATCAGTTATTTGGATTTCAAAGAAGCAGGATATGTAATTTCTGCACTATTCATGACTGTGACACATTGATCACTTTTACTTGCACTGTTCATTTTAACAGTTTCTCATCGAGAGCTGGAGCACGATATATAATAAGAAATAAAGGTGTCAAACAGTATTTTCATTTGTTCCTGGAAAGTCTTGCACTTTTGCATCTTTCATTTGGAAACTTGAACATAGCATAGCTTTAGTAGTCTCTTTATCCGGGTCAGAGATCACAGGAGATCCAGAGTCTATCACATGAATACTGGGTGTGAGATCGGTTAGCGGCCAAAAAAGAGTGTGCTTCAAAAAACATTTTGTCAAGAAACACAATAAAACCAGAATATCTATAAACCGTTTTGAATTTAGATCTTTAATTTGATGTCATTTGACTTTAATAGAGAATTATTTACCTTCCTATCTATTTTGCTGTATGTGCTCCAGTGGCGCAATCGGTTAGTGTGCGGTACTTATATGACCGTACTGGTGAAGTAATGCTGAGGTTGTGATTTCAAACCTCACCTGGTGCATTGGTTTTAGCACATCACCTGGAGGCTCAAGTGATTAGGGTTCAAGCTGTCACTGTCCTCACCCATAACCATCTCTGCTCCAGAGGTACTTTCTGCATCTTTCTGAAGCAGAGCATAATCCCCTCCCTTCAGAGACTGGGCTGCAGGGCAGTAATCCATCAAGGTAAGGGCCCCAAACACACCTCCAAGATGACCACTGCCTTGCTAAAGAAGATGAGGGTCAAGGTGATGGACTGGCCAAGTATGTCTCCAGACAATAATAATCAGGTTAATTATATAATCCTGTAGTTAATTTTACCACAATGTTTACAAAAAAATGGCTAGATATTGTAGCACCACACAGGAAATGTATTAAATCTAAATATTTTAGAACAGTCTATTTTGCAAAGAATTTGTATATATTAAAAAAGAGAGAATACGAACTAAATACTGTGAATGAAACATACACTTTCCAGAAATCAAGAAAAAAGCAACGTCAAAAACAATAACACATTAGATACTAAATAAGAAAAGTTACAAACCAGTTAAATGCCCAGTAATCAGTATTATGGCACCTGCTGCTAGAGCTGTGTAGCACAAATACAGGCCTCATTGTTAACCGCATACTAGAACATTCAGCAGGAAGTAACAAATTTTAAGATCAAGATTTCTAACGGTTAAAAAGTGCGGAATTTAAAGTTTTAGGAATTCATTCATTCATTTTCTACCACTTATCCGAACTACCTTGTGTCACGGGGAGCCTGTGTCTATCTCAGGCGTCATCGGGCATCGAGGCAGGATACACCCTGGACGGAGTGCCAACCCATCGCAGGGCACACACACTCTCTCATTCACTCACACTACGGACAATTTTCCAGAGATGCCAATCAGCCTAAAATGCATGTCTTTGGACCGGGGGAGGAAACCGGAGTACCCGGAGGAAACCCCCGAGGCACGGGGAGAACATGCAAACTCCACACACACAAGGCGGAGGCGGGAATCGAACCCCCAACCCTGGAGGTGTGAGGCAAACGTGCTAACCCCTAAGCCAGTTTTATGAATTTAATAGTCTATTTTTTTAAATTACTAAGTTCAGCTCTCATTTCCTGCCCATGAAAACACAGCTAGAATTTTCAGGATCAGTTTCAAGTGCACTCAGTCATGCATATACTTGAGAGCCAAGTTATACCTTTATAAAACACCAAATCCCCTTCATAATAATTTATGAAAATGGTCAAGGGTGCCTTCACTGTCCTGTTTTTCTTTGTAATGAGATGTACTGTGTCAGCTATATATGGTTGAAATGACAATAAATGTTTCTTGACTTAACTTGATATCCATTATAAACATGGCTATACAAATAAAATTGAATTGAATTAAAAATTGAAAATCATTAAATTCTGCATTAATTAAACTCCAGAAACCAAATCTTGATATTGAAGTTACTTCTTGCTTAATGTTCTTTTGTTAGCTTATATGCCATAATTAACATATAAACTGTTTGCGTCACCACTGCCCTAAAACCTATGTTCCAGGTGAGGCTTGAACTCACAACCTCGGCATTGCTTCACCTTTACTGCCGTATAAGTACCGCGCGCTAACCGATTGTGCCACTGGAACAGATGAAAAGAAAATTTTGGAAAGATGCAAAGAAACTGAAGAACCCACACAGAGAAACCCTCTACACAGAGAAAAGATAAAAACACGAGTGTTAGCATATGGTACTTATACAGCTGTACAGGTGAAGCCATGCTGAGGTTATGAGTTTGAGCCTCACCTGGAGCAGAGCTTTTAGGACAGTGGTGGTTAAGGCTCTGGGTTATTCACTGTGGTTCTAGCCCTATCACTGCCAAGCTGTCACTGTTAGGCCCTTAACCATCTTTGCTCCAGAGGAACTGTAGAATGTCCCTTTTCTCTGACACCAAAAACTGGTAGTTCTGGTAGTTCCCAGAATATCAAACTCTACTAAAGGCGGTAAAGGGTTCTCGCTCCAAAACTCCGGAATACCTTTCCTGACTGTGTTGGTGCTCAGGATTGTGGTTGTGATTACATGTGGTCTTTGAGAACAACAACCTCCTAATCAATACACAACGGTCTGACTGTATCGGACTGTAAAAAAAAACCCATTATTAATAACACTCCCAGGGTTTATAACAGTTTATATTTACACCCTCCAGTGTCACCCAAATGGGAATGAGGTTCCCTTTTGAGTCGGGTTCTTTTCAAGGTTTCTTCCTCCTCCATCTATGGGAGTTTTTCCTTACCACAGTTGCTCCATTCACCTCAGGCTTGTTCATTAGGGATAAATACAAACACATTTAAATATAAGTCTAATATTAATCTTTAACTTTTGTATAATATTAATCTTTGTATAATTAACCTTTTGTACTATATTTATTATGCTCTGTAAAGCTGCCTTGAGAAATAATCACTATGTACTGTGTGAGCTATATATGTTGAAATGACAATAAACGTTTCGTGACTTAACTTGATGTCCATTATTAACATGGCTATACAAACAAAATTGAATTGAATTAAAAATTGCAAATCATTCAGTTATGCACTATTAAACTTCCAGAATCCAAATCTTGATACTGAAATTTTGTTTCTTTTTGCTGAATGTTCTTTTGTTAGCTTATATGTTATAATTAACCTGATTATTGTTGGGATCGTTTCAGAAACTGAGGGATTGTTCAATTTGGTTTTATACAATAGTGACACCAAGTGTTTAAATGAAGAACAAAAAAAGTTCTTACCAAATTTCATTCATTTATAATCATTATGCTCTTTACCCTGGTCAGGGTCATGGTGGACCCAGATCTTATCCCAGGAACATTTTGCTTGAGGTGGGAATGCAAACTAGATGGGATGCCAGTCCATAACAAGACACCACACACAGTTATTTGTACCTACTCATTAACATAGCCATTCCACCTACAGAACAGAAGCCTTTCTGGAGCCACATATAGATTACAGTACAGTGAAATTCTCTCTTCACATATCCCAACTTTGGAGGTTGGGGTCAGAGCACAGGGTCAGCCATGATACCATTCCTCTGGAGCAGAGATGGGTAAGGGCCTGCTCAAGGGCAGTAATAGGCCTTTAACCCCAATCTTTCAATCAACAACCAAGAGACTTAACTGTTTGAGTCACCACTGCCCTAAAATCTATGCTCCAGGTGAGGCTCGAACTCACAACCTCGGCATTGCTCCACCTTTACTGCCGTATAAGTACCGCGCGCTAACCGATTGTGCCACTGGAGCACAAGGAAGCATGTTTTTTGGAGATGTGAGGAAACTGAAGTACTCAGAGAAACTCTACACTTTATCCACGTTTGTAGTGGTTCTGCCCTTAATTTACATCCTGAATGAATAAAAGAACAAAGGTGAATTCTGATGATGATATGAATGATAAAAACACAAGTGTTGGCATAACTACCTAATATTTATCTCTGTTTATGTCACTACTGCCCTAAAGCCTATGTTCCAGGTGAGGCTCGAACTCACAACCTCGGCATTGCTTCACCTTTACTGCTGTATAAGTACCGCGCGCTAACCGATTGTGCCACTGGAACACATGTAGGTATCTTTGTAGGTATCTAGGTAAACATATGGTCAAGAAACACAATAAAACCAGAATAACCATAAAACGTTATGAATTTAGATCTTCAATTTCATGTCATTTGACTTTAATAGAGAATTATCTCTGAAAGCTACAATTCATATAGCTACCTTTCTGTAAGTGCTCCAGTGGTGCAATCGCTTAGCACACGGTACTTATACAGCAGGACAGGTGAAGCTATGCCGGGGTTGTGAGCTTGAGCCTCACCTGGAGCAGAGCTTTTAGGACAGTGGTGGTTAAGGCTCTGTGATATTGATTGGGGTTCGAGCACTATCACTTCCAAGCTGTCACTGTTAGGCCCTTAACCATCTCTGCTCCAGGGGAACTGTAGCATGTCCCTGTGCTCTGTCCCCAACCTCAAAAACTGGTAGTTTTGGTAGTTCCCAGAATATCAAAGTCTACTAAAGGCGGTAGAGGGTTCTCGTGTATGCTCCTAAACTTTTAAATATCCTTCCTGACAGTGTTGGTGCTCAGACACATTCTACCAGTTTAAATGTAGATTAAGGACGTATATCTTGAGACAGACGTACACGTTATACATCCTGTAAACGTGTGCTCCAGTACATCTGACCAAATGTACATTATCATGTAGTGCGGGTCAGAGGTGGGAAGTAACGGAGTAAAAATACTTCGTTACTGTACTTAAGTACATTTTTCTGGTATCAGTACTTTACTCCACTATTTATTTTTCGGACAACTTTTTACTTTTACTCATTACATTTTTACACAAATATCTGTACTTTTTACTTCTTACATTTTCAAAACGGACAGACTCGTTACTTTTAGTATTATTTCTTCTCATTGAGCGCTGTTTCCAGCCTATCATCCTATCATTGTGCGGCTTTTTCCCCATGTGACTGGTGTACTGTATTATTTACTGGCTATCAGACATAGACTAAGGATAGCGGAGCTAACAATGAGCAGCAAAAGGAATGGCTAATGTTAATTCAGAGGTAGTCACCGATGTTAAAATAACTAACAACGAGGACATTCCTGAACACACATGGCCATATATGAGGGAGATATATATATATATATATATAACATGACGTCCAGTTACCAGCATATGAGTATCTGTACTTCTACTTGAGTAAAGGATGTGTGTACTTTTGCCACCTCTGGTGCTGGTTAATATTCTGAACAGCAGCTACACTAATTTCTCTCCACATGCTTCTCTTTTTCTACCCATTCTGAGGCATCCGGAGGTTTTTCCAGCTCCAGTTGCGTTCCGCTCCATGAACACTTTCAGAACTTCAGTGAGAAGAAGCCAGCGCGATGAGGCGTCTAGAGATGTACCAGCTCCATTTGGATTCTGCTATATGAAGATTTTAGACATTCAAAGAGAAGTTTTGTGATTGTGATTACATGTGGTCTTTGAGGACAACAACATCCTAATCAATAAACAACTGTCTGACTGTATCAGACTATAGAACGGACATTATTCAAAATAACAGTTTATAACAGTTTATATATAAACCCTCCAGTGTCACTCAAATGGGAATGAGGTTCCCTTTTGAATCTGGTTCCTTTTCTTCCATCACCTTAGCCTTGCTTATTAGAGATAATTACAAACACATTTAAATATGTCTAATAATAATCTTAAACTTTTGTATAATATTAATCTTTGTATAATTAACTTTTTGAACTATACTTATTATGCTCTGTAAAAATGGAAAATCATTCAATTATGTACTATTAATCCTCCAAATTACCAATCGTGATATTGAAATTTTGTTTCTTCTTGCTGAATGTTCTTTTGTTAGCTTATATGTTATAATTAACCTGATTATTGTTGGGATCGTTTCAGAAACAGAGCGATTGTTCAATTTGGTTTTATACAATAGTGACACCAAGTGTTTAAATGAAGAACAAAAAAAAGTTCTTACCAAATTTCATTCATTTATAATCATTATGCTCTTTACCCTGGTCAGGGTCATGGTGGACCCAGATCTTATCCCAGGAACATTTTGCTTGAGGTGGGAATGCAAACTAGATGGGATGCCAGTCCATAACAAGACACCACACACAGTTATTTGTACCTACTCATTAACATAGCCATTCCACCTACAGAACAGAAGCCTTTCTGGAGCCACATATAGATTACAGTACAGTGAAATTCTCAATTCTCAATATATAACAACTTTGGAGGTTGGGGCCAGAGCACAGGGTCACTCATGATAGAGTTCCTCTGGAGCAGAGATGGGTAAGGGCCTTGCTCAAGGGCCCAACAGTGATAACTTGGTAGTAATAGGCCTTTAACCCCAATCTTTCAATCAACAACCAAGAGACTTAACTGTTTGAGTCACCACTGCCCTAAAATCTATGCTCCAGGTGAGGCTCGAACTCACAACCTCGGCATTGCTTCACCTTCACTGCTGTATAAGTACCGCGCGCTAACCGATTGTGCCACTGGAACACATGTAGGCATCTTTTGGAAAGATGTGAAGAAACCGAAGAACCCAGAGGAACTCTACACAGAGGAAAGATCAAAACACAAGTGTTAGTGTAACTATCCTTATATTTCTTAGATCTTTATATGTATAAATATATATGATAAGACGATAAGATGATTGTTTAAGTCACATAAGGCTGAGAAAACCTATTTGGTTTACTCAGTATGACAGTCTGGAATGCTTGGTTGTGTTTATAAAGATGCTCCTTCACTCCACCTCCATATGTCTGAAATCGGTTAGCGTCCAGCTATGTCAAAAAAAACAAAAAACAACTCTTCAAAAACATATGGTCAAGAAACACAATAAAACCAGAATAACCATAAAACGTTATGAATTTAGATCTTCAATTTCATGTCATTTGACTTTAATAGAGAATTATCTCTGAAAGCTACAATTCATATAGCTACCTTTCTGTAAGTGCTCCAGTGGTGCAATCGCTTACCACATGGTACTTATACAGCAGGACAGGTGAAGCCATGCTGAGGTTGTGAGTTTGAGCCTCACCTGGAGCCTCACCTGCTTTTAGGACAGTGGTTGTCAAGGCCCTGTGATATTGATTGGGGATCAAGCCCTATCACTTCCAAGCTGTCACTGTTAGGCCCTTAACCATCTCTGCTCCAGGGGAACTGTAGCATGTCCCTGTGCTCTGTCCCCAACCTCAGAAACTGGTAGTTCTGGTAGTTCCCAGTCTACTAAAGGCGGTAGAGGGTTCCCTTTTGAGTCTGGTTCCTTTTCTTCTGTCACCTCAGCCTTGTTTATTAGAGATAATTACAAACACATTTAAATATAAGTCTAATAATAATCTTAAACTTTTGTATAATATTAATCTTTGTATAATTAACTTTTTATGCTATACTTATTATGCTCTGTAAAGCTGCCTTGAGAAATAGTCACTATGTACTGTGTCAACTATATATGTTGAAATGACAATAAACGTTTCGTGACTTAACTTGATGTCCATTATTAACATGGCTATACAAATAAAATTTAATTGAATTCAAAATTGAAAATCATTAAATTCTGCACTAATTAACCTCCAGAATCCAAATCGTGATATTGAAATTTTGTTTCTTCTTGCTGAATGTTCTTTTGTTAGCTTGTATGTTATAATTAACCTGATTATTGTTGGGATCGTTTCAGAAACAGAGCGATTGTCAAATTTGGTTTTATACAATAGTGACACCAAGTGTTTAAATGAAAAACAAAAAAAAGTTCTTACCAAATTTCATTCATTTATAATCATTATGCTCTTTACCCTGGTCAGGGTCATGGTGGACCCAGATCTTATCCCAGGAACATTTTGCTTGAGGTGGGAATGCAAACTAGACACCACACACAGTTATTTGTACCTACTCATTAACATAGCCATTCCACCTACAGAACAGAAACCTTTCTGGAGCCACATATAGATTACAGTACAGTGAAATTCTCAATTCTCAATATATAACAACTTTGGAGGTTGGGGCCAGAGCACAGGGTCACTCATGATAGAGTTCCTCTGGAGCAGAGATGGGTAAGGGCCCACTCAAGGGGCCAACAGTGACAACTTGGCAGTAATAGGCCTTTAACCCCAATCTTTCAATCAACAACCAAGAGACTTACTGTAACTGTTTGAGTCACCACTGCCCTAAAATCTATGCTCCAGGTGAGGGTCGAACTCACTTTATCCACATTTGTAGTGGTTCTGCCCTTAATTTACATCCTGAATGAATAAAAGAACAAAGGTAAATTCTGATAGTTATGAATGATAAAAACACAAGTGTTGGCATAACTATCTAATATTTCTTATATATATATATCTCTGTTTATGTCACCACTGCCCTAAAACCTATGTTCCAGGTGAGGCTCGAACTCACAACCTCGGCATTGCTTCACCTTCACTGCTGTATAAGTACCGCGCGCTAACCGATTGTGCCACTGGAACACATGTCAGCATCTTTTGGAAAGATGTGAAGAAACCGAAGAACCCAGAGGAACTCTACACAGAGGAAAGATCAAAACACAAGTGTTAGCATAACTATCCTAATATTTCTTAGATCTTTATATATAAATATATATGATAAGATGATAAGATGATTGTTTAAGTCACATAAGGCTGAGAAAACCTATTTGGTTTACACAGTATGACAGTCTGGAATGCTTGGTTGTGTTTATAAAGATGCTCCTTCACTCCACCTCCATATGTCTGAAATCGGTTAGCGCCCAGCTATGTCAAATACTTATCCAAAAAAAAAACCTCTTCAAAAACATATGGTCAAGAAACACAATAAAACCAGAATAACCATAAAACGTTATGAATTTAGATCTTCAATTTCATGTCATTTGACTTTAATAGAGAATTTTGTCTGAAAGCTGCAATTCATATAGCTACCTTTCTGTAAATGCTCCAGTGGTGCAATCGCTTAGCACACGGTACTTATACAGCAGGACAGGTGAAGCTATGCCGGGGTTGTGAGTTTGAGCCACACCTTGGAGCAGAGCTTTTAGGACAGTGGTGGTTAAGGCGCTGGGATATTGATTGGGGTTCGAGCCCTATCACTTCCAAGCTGTCACTGTTAGGCCCTTAACCATCTCTGCTCCAGAGGAACTGTAGCATGTCCCTGTGCTCTGTCCCCAACCTCAAAAAATGGTAGTTTTGGTAGTTCCCAGAATATCAAAGTCTACTAAAGGTGGTAGAGGGTTCTTGTGTATGCTCCTAAACTTTTAAATATCCTTCCTGACAGTGTTGGTGCTCAGACACATTCTACCAGTTTAAATGTAGATTAAGGACGTATCTTGAGACAGACGTACACGTTATATATCCTGTAACCGTGTGCTCCAGTACATCTGACCAAATGTACATTATCATGTAGTGCTGGTTAATATTATGAACAGCAGCTACACTAATTTCTCTCCACATGCTTCTCTTTTTCTACCCATTCTGAGGCATCCGGAGGTTTTTCCGGAAAACCTCCTGAGGTTTTTCCGGAAAACCTCAATCTTTCAATCAACAACCAAGAGACTTAACTGTTTGAGTCACCACTGCCATAAAATCTATGCTCCAGGTGAGGCTCGAACTCACAACCTCGGCATTGCTCCACCTTTACTGCCGTATAAGTACCGCGCGCTAACCGATTGTGCCACTGGAGCACAAGGAAGCATGTTTTTAGGAGATGTGAAGAAACTGAAGTACTCAGAGGAACTCTACACTTTATCCACGTTTGTAGTGGTTCTGCCCTTAATTTACATCCTGAATGAATAAAGGAACAAAGGTAAATTCTGATAGTTATGAATGATAAAAACACAAGTGTTGGCATAACTATCTAATATTTCTTATATATATCTCTGTTTATGTCACTACTGCCCTAAAACCTATGTTCCAGGTGAGGCTCGAACTCACAACCTCGGCATTGCTTCACCTTTACTGCTGTATAAGTACCGCGCGCTAACCGATTGTGCCACTGGAACACATGTAGGTACCTTTTGGAAAGATGTGAAGAAACCGAAAAAAACAGATGAACTCTACACAGAGGAAAGTTAAAAAAAAAAAAAGTGTTAGTGTAATTATCCTAATATCTCTTAGATCTTTATATATATATATATTTATATATATATATATATATATATATATATATATATATATATATATATGATAAGATGATAAGATGATTGTTTAAGTCACATAAAGCTGAGAAAACCTATTTGGTTTACACAGTATGACAGTCTGGAATGCTTGGTTGTGTTTATAAAGATGCTCCTTCACTCCACCTCCATATGTCTGAAATCGGTTTAGATCTTCAATTTCATGTCATTCGCATTTAATAGAGAGTTATCTCTGAAAGCTGCAATTCATATAACTACCTTTCTGTAAGTGCTCCAGTGGTGCAATCGCTTAGCGCATGGTACTTATATAGCAGGACAGGTGAAGCCATGCTGAGGTTGTGAGTTTGAGCCTCACCTGGAGTTTCACCTGCTTTTAGGACAGTGGTTGTCAAGGCCCTGTGATATTGATTGGGGATCAAGCCCTATCACTTCCAAGCTGTCACTGTTAGGCCCTTAACCATCTCTGCTCCAGGGGAACTGTAGCATGTCCCTGTGCTCTGTCCCCAACCTCAGAAACTGGTAGTTCTGGTAGTTCCCAGTCTACTAAAGGCGGTAGAGGGTTCCCTTATGAGTCTGGTTCCTTTTCTTCTGTCACCTCAGGCTTGTTTATTAGAGATAATTACAAACACATTTAAATATAAGTCTAATAATAATCTTAAACTTTTGTATAATATTAATCTTTGTATAATTAACTTTTTATGCTATACTTATTATGCTCTGTAAAGCTGCCTTGAGAAATAGTCACTATGTACTGTGTCAACTATATATGTTGAAATGACAATAAACGTTTCATGACTTAACTTGATGTCCATTATTAACATGGCTATACAAATAAAATTGAATTGAATTCAAAATTGAAAATCATTAAATTCTGCACTAATTAACCTCCAGAATCCAAATCGTGATATTGAAATTTTGTTTCTTCTTGCTGAATGTTCTTTTGTTAGCTTGTATGTTATAATTAACCTGATTATTGTTGGGATCGTTTCAGAAACAGAGCGATTGTCAAATTTGGTTTTATACAATAGTGACACCAAGTGTTTAAATGAAGAACAAAAAAAAGTTCTTACCAAATTTCATTCATTTATAATCATTATGCTCTTTACCCTGCTCAGGGTCATGGTGGACCCAGATCTTATCCCAGGAACATTTTGCTTGAGGTGGGAATGCAAACTAGACACCACACACAGTTATTTGTACCTACTCTTTAACATAGCCATTCCACCTACAGAACAGAAACCTTTCTGGAGCCACATATAGATTACAGTACAGTGAAATTCTCAATTCTCAATATATAACAACTTTGGAGGTTGGGGCCAGAGCACAGGGTCACTCATGATAGAGTTCCTCTGGAGCAGAGATGGGTAAGGGCCCACTCAAGGGGCCAACAGTGACAACTTGGCAGTAATAGGCCTTTAACCCCAATCTTTCAATCAACCACCAAGAGACTTAATGTAACTGTTTGAGTCACCACTGCCATAAAATCTGTGCTCCAGGTGAGGCTCGAACTCACAACCTCGGCATTGCGTCACCTTTACTGCCGTATAAGTACCGCGCGCTAACCGATTGTGCCACTGGAGCACAAGGGAGCATGTTTTTTGGAGATGTGAAGAATCAAATACTTATACTATGTCAAATACTTATCCAAAAAAAAATAATAATAAATTGCAGTGTCCTTCAAAAAACATATAGTCAAGAAACACAATAAAACGAGAATAACCATAAACTGTATTGAATTTAGATCTTCAATTTCATGTCATTTGACTTTAAATAGAGGTTTATCTCTGAAAGCTGCAATTCATATACAGGTAGCTACCTTTCTGTAAGTGCTCCAGTAGTGCAATCGGTTAGCACACGGTACTTATACAGCATGACAGGTGAAGCCATGCTGAGGTTGTGAGTTTGCGCCTCCCCTGGAGCAGAGCTTTTAGGACAGTGGTGGTTAAGGTTCTGGGATATTGACTGGGGTTCAAGCCCTATCACTGCCAAGTTGTCACTGTTAGGCCCTTAACCATCTCCAGACAGAGGAACTGTATCATGTCTGTCCCTGTGCTCTGACCCCATCCACAAAAAACTGGCAGTTCTGGTAGTTCCCAAGATATCAAAGTCTACTAAAGGTGGTGGAGTGTTTTTGTGTATGCTGTAGAAAGGACATTATTCATAATAACACTCTCTGGTGTTTATAAAACTTTATAATCACACCCTCCCATGTCACCCAAATGAGGATGAGGTTCACTTTTGAGTCTGGTTCCCCTCAAGGTTTCTTCCTCTTCCATGTAAGGGAGTTTTTCCTCTCCACAGTCACCTCAGCCTTGTTTATTAGAGATAATTACAAACACATTTAAATATAAGTCTAATATTAGTCTTGTACTTTTGTATAATATTAATCTTTGTTTAATTAACTTTTTGTACTAAATTTATTATGATCTTTAAAGCCTTGAGAAATAGTCACTATGTACTGTGTCAGCTATATATGGTTGAAATGACAATAAACGTTTCTTGACTTAACTTGATGTCCATTATTAACATGGCTATACAAATAAAATTGAATTGATTCGAAAATCATTTTGGGGGCACGGTGGTTTAGTGGTTAGCACGTTCGCCTCACACCTCCAGGGTTTGGGGTTCGATTCCCGACTCCGCCTTGTGTGTGCGTGTGCGTGTGCGCCCTGCGTTGTGTTGGCACTCCGTCCAGAGTGTATCCTGCCTTGATGCCTGAGATAGGCACAGGCTCCCCATGACCCGAGGTAGTCCGGATAAGCAGTAGAAAATGAATGAAAATTATTTTTAAAAAGATTTCTGCACTATTTAACCTCCAGAAACTGAATCTTGATATCGAAATTTTTTTCTTAACTACTTGAGTCAAGAATGGCCCTAAAACCCATGCTCCAGGTGAGGCTTGAACTCACAACCTCGGCATTGCTTCACCTGTACTGCTATATAAGTACCACACACTAACCAATTGTGCCATTGGAGCACAAAAGCTTGGTATTGGGAGATGTGAAGAAACCTGGAGAACCATGCAGAACGCTACACAGTGATGTAAGGATTCTAACACAAATATTAATCTGCTGAGTGTTTAGAAAAAAAACCTATTTTTTTACCATAATGAACTGTGACAACAGTCAAGATACAACACATTCTCTTCTTTTTAATTTTTCATTTTTGCACTTCCAAGATAACAGATTCACATTTATATAAAATATTCTTAGAGTCTTTATCTGTATTCGTGTATACAAAATGTTATTCACAGCAATGAACAAATTATTCTGACTGGACAGAAAAAAAACACCAAGCATTAAGTTACTGGATAATTATTCATAATTAGTCCTTAGTGCAAATGTTATGTTTAGTGCAGTTATAATATGATCCAAAATAGAAATGTTGATTTTTGTTGTTCACATTAGTCTCTGATTTAAAAAATATACATAGTCAAGATGTAAATTATGGTCATTTTTTTTTCAGCATATTTATCACAGATAAAAGATTTTCAGTACCCTACCATGTAAGGACACCAGTGAATTGGGTTTGTAAGGCAATGCACCTCATCATAATTAAGCATTGCTTGAGTTTTTGGTGATTCCATGATTGTGGTGCCATGTGGGTTTTATTTTTTTTGTCATTTTTCAACAATGAATATCAAAAAAATTTAAACTAAAAACTGATCTCACATCAACTTCAAGATTTCTTGACTGTCAATGGCTCATTTTGCTCTTAAACAATTGACAGGGTTGAATTTTCTTGTAGCATAGAATTAGCAGGTTCTCAAAATATAATTAGTATAATATTATAACATAATGTTTAATAATTTATGTTGTGCTCTCAAAGTGACTTTCAATATCGTGGCAGTATCACAATATAATTGGAAATAAAGCAAAAAGAGCGAGAGAATGTACTTCACTTCTTTCCATCGTCCCCAGGAAATTTGTATTTACCCAACTGAAAGATGTGACCTGAAAAATTCCAAATATATTTAAATGGAGGGAAGATGTTCAGAATGTAACTGAAGTGTAAAGAAACTAAAATTTGCTGATTTGTCAGACATAAGACATTAAATGGATTCACAAATAAATAAAAAAAAGTGTTGGCTAGGACATATTAAAACATTTTTTAAAGCTTTTATAAAGGTTATTTATCAAATTTGTAAATGTAATATCACTGGGAAATCAATGGCACCCAAATCATGGAAACATTCTGATATCAGCTCAGGAAAGACTGATTTAAGTCTTATAAGGATGTGGTTCACTGATTTCAAGCCCCGGTAGCACTCACTGGCCTGTTTTGTTTGGTTCTGCTGACTCTCGGTGGTCAGAACCGTTTTCCTTCTGCTTGTCAAAGTCCTGGATGTTCATCATAGTCAGCTCACTCAGTTCCATATCGCTGGCATTTAGAGCAAGAGAAGATGATTTGACATCCTCTTCCTCTTTTTGTTTAAGCCCTATGTCATCAGGAATGATCTCCACTTCGATATCTGAGGAATCCTCGCTCTCTTTAAACCACACCGTCTTCTGTCCGTCCTTCCTTCTCTCTTTAGCTAGAATGGATCTGACTTCATCTTTAGATCCTTGGGCTTTGGGGTGGAGAGCTGGGCTGCTACGGTGCACATGGTTCGAGTGGATACGCATGCCACAGGAATCGCAGCGTCCTTGCCTCTCACGCGGTGTCACTCTCACTCTCCATTTCGACACCAATTCCTGCTTCCTGTCTCTCTTTTCTGGTCTCCTCATCGCCAACCTTCCCATGTCTGCTTCGTTCATGAAGCCATCATTGGTGAACTGCATGCTGTCTCTTGGTCTTAACCCGTCAGTGGGCTGAGTTTGCTGCAAGCATGGACCTAAACACTGAATTGGGTGTCAGATCAATGCCACTTTTTTCCTATTACAACTACATCTAAACACATAATACAATGCAGCATTTATTTTATTTGCCACTTTGATGCCTCTAGAATATGATCATTCAGAGCTGAACTCACAGAGCGATGATGAGAAGATGCTGACCTCTGATAACTTGAGAGTGTCTGGGTTCCTTTTCTTCAGACGTGAGATGAGATAGCCAATCACGATGAGGCAGAGAACCAGCAAGGCGGCCATTACGAAGCCCAGCAAGGCCATATCTCCAGCACGGTATCCCTCTGAGGGCGACTGGACACCTACGGCTGTGAAGAAGAACGGAGGAGCATTGAAAACAGCAATGAGAGCTATGAAAGACAGTTATTGAAATCATTACAGCCATAGAGAAATCACTCACGTGGTAGGACGATCACAGAGAGAGCCGCCGTCCCCGACTCACCAGTTGACACATCAACAGCCCGAACCTGCAAGCAACAAAATACATATTATTTACTGAATAATAGTCTGACGACTCCTGTATATGAGAAAGAAGAAGTTTGCAGAAGATTGTGTACTTACTTGTAAAGCAAAAGATTCGGTCCGCACAGGTTTCTTCAGAAGCACAAATCCGTCTGTGGTTACGTTGACATAACTGCTGTACTGTACTTCATATCTTATGTCGGGATTTATTCCCTGTCCATGCAAACACATTCAACTCACATAAAATACTGTAAGTCCACATATACAATTTACAATGCTCTACATTGATAATAACATTACATTCAGTTTGTTGAGTTGAGTACATTACATAACATTAACATTAGAACATACACTGGCAAAGTCATCATCCCTGGCTCTGACTCTGAAGGGTTTATTAGAAGTCCTGTCCTTGAGCACCATGTTCTCAGGGCCTGAGTTGCTGTATACATACGCCTCATATCGCTCTCGCTCGAATTTTGGTGGGTTCCTGCTCTTTTTCATCACTTCGATGTTGACTGAAGTGGCAGCGTACTGGTCACGGTTTGACACCTGGGAAGCCTGGATAAAAACACCACCTGTATTACAATGAAGTGCAGTATACAGTATGTTGCTCAAAGTAACCCTAGATGTGCATTGCCATCTTGCTCTCAGGAATATGCTCTGGATCCATGGAAGATGGATGGATGAATAGATGGATAAAGGGCTAATTCCAAAAGTCACTATCTGCTACGTTTTTAGTCTTTGACAGAGGATTAACTGCTTCATGCTAAATAGCTAATTGTTAAACTAGCCTCAATCATCGGCTAGTTTATATGTGCAAGCAATAATGTTCTCATAGCATGAACTCAGAGCGTACTGAGTGTTCATCCACCTATTTCAATGTTACTACAATTGAGTCACATTGGAGAAATTAGATTCATTCCGAGTACAAAGAAGAGACCAGTTTCCACCAAATTCAATGACTGTTGATGTATCAGTGCGGTAAGCTACAGCTTCACTTAATAATATTGCTAACTTCATCTCATAGCAGTAGAGAATCATACTGTAGGTACCAACAGCTGGTTAGTTAACTGATAATAAACTAGCTTTCTTTTACACCTATCAGAAAAAACATAGGATTTTATTGTCCAAGTTTCACTTTACAACCCAAATTTAGATTGAGAAATATTATTAAATATTAAATATCAATTTAGATTGAGAAATATCTTCACACAGTGAACTCACACTTCAAGAGTTGGAAAATGGAAAAATTCTAATTTAGTGATGAGAAGGTTGTTTTTTTTTTAACCAAATCGCAATTTCAATTACTGAATGCAAATTATTATTATTTTGCAAATATAATAGTAATAATAATGGCAATTTACCAAAACTGTGAGAAATACTGGGCCTGCAATATCTGCTGGCTTTAGCATGGTTATGTTTCCTGTGCTCTCATCTATTTGAAATATGTTGTCTTCATTTCCTACAAAAAAACAACAACAAGAGAGTAGGAAAAAATTATTTGGTACACTGGCAACCTACAAGAAAGTTAATCTGGATCTATCTATCCTTCTATAGATAGAGCCAGATAAACTTTCTTGTACAGTAAATAGCCTATAGATGGCTAGATAGATAGCCTATAGATGGCTAGATAGATAGATAGATAGATAGATAGATAGATAGATAGATAGATAGATAGATAGATAGATAGATAGATAGATAGATAGATAGATAGATAGGAAATTACCAAACATTTTTTTACCTCTAACAATTTTATAGCTAATCTCTTCATTCCTGCTTTTGTCTCCATCTCTTGCATAAATCGGCCCAGGTTGTAACTGCAGCGGTCCTTCCTAAAGGTTTATTATATTCAATTATTTTCGATGCAGTTTGGAAACACAAAATGTTAGAAAAATAATTTTGTGAAAAGGTGAATGAGGAATATGGATGATCATAAAAAAAAGAACTAAACCGTAGACATTCCTATGTCAGAAAACTTACTGCTCGTGACCACTGGAGACTCAAATAAATGACAGAAAATTGACTCAAATCCACAATTAAACATCTTTCTTTGTTAAATACCTACATGCTTTTAAACCTCTAGTCTTAGTGTACTCGGTGCATCTGTTATTCAAATCCAAAGAAATGAGTTGTTATTATAGAAATGACAAAGCTTTAGAACTTGTTCATTCATATAATTGTGATTCACATTTTAATAGCACTTAATTCTGGCCAATCAGAATCGAACGCCATAGTATAAAATTCTTACAATATGTTATGAGACATTATTTTTATAACATCATTGTATAAGGTATATCAAAAGCATGCAAGTATATCAAAAGCATATATATATATATATATATATATATATATATATATATATATATATATATATATATATATATAATGAATTATATCAAGAAGTCCTTTAATGGTTATATAGTGTAAGTTAAGTCCTACAGTATGTCTGGCATTTGGATCCTCATGGTTGGAATATTCACCCCGCATTCTTTTCCTTTTTATTATTATTATTACTACTTTGATTTTGTTCCAGCTACTTTTTTCTACTACAAAGTCTGTTGACTTTTTTTTTCTTCAAAGGAGAGGTGGATTTGAAGGATAAATCCTTTACCTGTTTTTCTGTTAAGGTGACTCTACCCTTATACCCAACACTCAGGCATATTTTGGCAGTACCAATAGTTATTCTCGTGCATGGCTGGAACCAGGGTGGACGGTTGTCAATGTCTTTTATGTTGATTACAATCGTCGTGGTGGCTGTGTAGGTGATTTGGCCTGGCGGTGACAATGGTGGAGTATCCTGAAAAAAAAAAATACCAGTTAGGTTTTCTAATTGTAAGTGTATTAGCATGTCAGCAATGGAGTACAGAAAATAGAAGGCTTTGTTTTTGTCATATATACATATATAGCAGTGTGAAATTCTTTCTTCACATATCCCATCTTGGAGGTTAGAGTCAGAGCGCAGGGACAGCCATGATACTCAAGGGCCCCAACAGTGGCAGCTTGAACCTTAATCTGCCAAGCCACAACCCAGAGCCCTCTACCACTTTAACCACCAAGATTCAAGATTCTTTTATTGTCACTATACTGAGTACAGTGAATTGAACACAGTCCTTACAGTGCAATACACATGCAATTTGATATTTGAATTAAAATAATGTAAACATTAAAAAGAAAAGTAAATAACAAATAAAACACAATTGCAGTCAAGGCTATAGTTATAAATAAGTCAATTATTGTAAGTTATGTATTGTGTTATAGATAAGTATGTAAATATTTCATATACATAGAAGTACAGTATATAGATATTAATAACTTTATATATTTTTTATATAAATAATACAAAAATACTACAAAAATACCTAGCTACTCATTTTTCAGAATTTCTACTTTAAGCCAGAACTATAATGTATATTTTAATAAAGAAAATTATTTCCTTGCTATTATTAATAAGCCATGCTTAATCGGGTCTTCAAACTCTTCTGTCCTTGCATACCTGCACATATAAGGTCAGTGTCACCTGCTGGACGACTTCGTAATCCAAGGTCTTGTTGACGAGAATATTTGGTTTGTACATATTTTCCAGTCTGAAATATGGGTTCTGCAGAAAGAGACAGGACTCATAAATCATTCCTGCATTAAGATCAGAGAAAGACAGTAATACAAGATAACCTAGTTAACTGCCTACCAGAGCTGGTTCCAAGGCGTAATATAAAACTCCTGAATCATCATCTTTTGCTTCGATCTGGGCCACGCTGGTGTTAACAGGTGTAAGCTGTGAATGAGGATAAAATGAAAATTCCTCCTCTCTGAGCTCATGCATAGATATATTGCAGGACATTAATGCTCTATGTTCCTATAAGTAATGACATCACACTAACTTTATTATAAATGGAAAAGTTCTCAGTGGCTTTATAGAGGCGCAAAAAGTTCTCACCTCATTAACATCTAGAGTGTATTTACTCTGGGCAAACAAAGGAGGGTTGTCATTAATGTTTTTGACTTGAACAAGCACCGTCAAAGTAATCTGTGGATTTAAACAAATAAATAAGGTCAGATATACTTATATATAGATTTAAGACAGCTTTTGGCAGCAAAAAAAAATGCTGCAAATAGAACAAGCCCCGAAATAGAGATTCAAGCTGTTCCTTGTGCTAAATTCATTAACAAAGAATTAATTTTGTTGTAAGTGTGACAAATGAAGCACCATGTGAGACACTTACACTTTTGGATCCTGTTTTATTACAGCGGATTTGAACCGTGAGCTCCTCAGGATTTAACAGAGTCTGAAAAAGGAAATTAACATATTGATGTCAATCTATTTAGAGTAGTTGAAGATATTTTATTTTTCAAGCTCTCATATCTGAGGTGGTGGAAGGTTCGAAAAGGGTGGAAAGATTTCGAGAAATGTTCTGGGAGCTTTGACCTTTATCGTAATTGTGGGTGTAAGTTCAGACATGCAGAATTCAAACTCAATGTGTTGCTGTGTCACTGGTCAATAAGAGGAAAGGATAGTTAGAGTCACATTTTGGAAAGAGAAACCAAAGGAACCATACTTCAAAATCCAGGCGTTTTTTCAGGATCAGATCCAAGCCCCTCAGGTCAAAAGCATTGTCTGGATTCTCGGTGAGAGTCAGAGTGACGTTCTTTGTTGTTGTGTTAATACGGACAACAACGGCATCGATTGTGTTGTTCTCTTTAATAATCACAGGCTCTGAGGGAACTGAACAAACTGAAGAGAGAAGGCAAATATCATCGTGTTTAATGAACCACAACCCGGCCTATGAGTAAACAACGAAAATAAACAACACAACAGAATTAGTCCAGAATTAGATTTGAACATTTCTGAGCATCAGTACACAAGATCGTGTTGCATTTCTGAATTACCGAACAGTCAGTTTAGTACATTTTCTACAGCCTGACTTGTTTTTAACATCCAGTTCAATAAGACATCAGTTAGACAACCCAGATAAAGCCATTTATTATTTATTCAAATACACCAAACCAATATGTAAACCAATAAGCATTATAAAGTCCAAGTCAAACACGTCAACAGCTGACTCGAACAAACTCAAAAACAAGCCGTACTTACTTTTTTCAGCAAGGCAGAATTTATGAAGAAGAAACGCTAGAATGCAGCTGACGGCCGTGTTCAGGGATTTTAGTTTATATTTCCTTTCCATGTCCCAATATGTGATGAAGACAAATAAGTATGGAGGACTAGAAGGGACCGTGGCACCAGCTGGTACTTCTTCACATAAAGCACTGACTGTGTTAGGGGATGAGTGGGAGTCAACTCTTGTCGCAATGTTTGTGACTTCATCTTACGGTCATATATTGCCTAAAGAGCTTGCCAACAACGGACTGCTCCCTCCTACAAAAAATACTTGCATTTGCTTTTGAGGGGGGAATTTTGTATTAGTGCTCAGCATAGCAAGAACACAAGAATGTGCCTGCAGAAAGAAGGATTTGGGCTGTGTTGTTTTTGTGAGGAACACATTAGATTTGTCCCACTTTGCAAACTGCTTTTCAGAATGTGGATTAGACCTGATCAGGAATTCAAGTGATATACTGTATTTCAAAGATATTAGAGCACAGAGATTTTAAATCTGATTGCTGTTGGATCATTTTCCTTAACAGCAACCCTGAATGTAGCGTATGTTTCAATACATTATCCGTAAGTTCAGATCATTTATTGTGTAAACAAATAATAATAACAAATGAACAAATGGAACTATGGATACAAACGGAGGCAAGAAATATACAGATTCAGGAATAAGAATATTGCAAATATATAAACAGCTAACAAAAACAAGATTGAAACTGGGACAGAGAAATACTAGAACTTGAATAATGGTAACGAGACACAGGTGAGGAACTTTCACAGGGATTTGCGTATATGGAGCTTGATCTACATAATTTAAGTATAAATTATAATATAATATACAGTACAGACCAAAAGTTTGGACACACCTTCTCATTCAAAGAGTTTTCTTTATTTTCATGACTATGAAAATTGTAGATTCACACTGAAGGCATCAAAACTATGAATTAACACATGTGGAATTATATACGTACATAACAAAAAAGTGTGAAACGACTGAAAATATGTCATATTCTAGGTTCTTCAAAGTAGCCACCTTTTGCTTTGATTACTGCTTTGCACACTCTTGGCATTCTCTTGATGAGCTTCAAGAGTCACCTGAAATGGTCTTCCAACAGTCTTGATGGAGTTCCCAGAGATGCCAAACCATCTCGACTTGGTTCAGGTCCGGTGACTGTGGAGGCCAGGTCATCTGGTGCAGCACCCCATCACTCTCCTTCATGGTCAAATAGCCCTTACACAGCCTGGAGGTGTGTTTGGGGTCATTGTCCTGTTGAAAAGGTGGTGTGTCCAAACTTTTGGTCTGTACTGTTATAAGGAGTTTCCAGTGTCAGTGCTCAGCAAGTTTTTGGATAGAAATACCCAAGATAAAATGTAACTGTAAACCAAAAAATAATACAAAAATACAGTGTGATGATAAATGAGTCATAAACAAATAAAATCATGTAATTGTTGGCAAAATCTTCAGTATGGAAACTTCAGAAACTTCAGTATGGAAACTTCAGAAACTTCAGTATGGAAACTTCAGAAACTTCAGTATGGAAACAGTACAGTGACTCTGCTTTGTGTTGGCCTGTGTGGCAGCACCTGCTTTTTCAATCATGTCCTGTAACAGCGCTTTCACAGTTATGTTATAAAGGTGCTAGAAAAGATCCCATACAGCAACCTTTGATTGGATGAGACTCAGTTATGTTAGACACGCTTAGAGATAAGGAGAGTCTCACTATGTGATGCCGCCTCGCTCGCACCCCCCCTCCCCCTCACTCCTCACCCTGCTGCTGTGTGTGGGAACAACGGATACACACATACACAAGAAACACAC
This sequence comes from Tachysurus fulvidraco, assembly GCF_022655615.1. Classification (NCBI taxonomy): domain Eukaryota; kingdom Metazoa; phylum Chordata; class Actinopteri; order Siluriformes; family Bagridae; genus Tachysurus; species Tachysurus fulvidraco. The sequence goes on from NC_062519.1 coordinate 38,837,582, forward strand.
ATTGTGCATCCATGTAGATGCCTGCTAATGTCATGTGTTCAAGACCCGCATGCTGCATTGTTTCATGAGATTGCTTCTGTTGAAGAATAATCCTGACACTAGCCTTCGTTATTTATAGCGATGTAGGAGTCTCGATTGTAATTGGTCAAAAGGTGTTAATTATTTTTCTATAACAGCAACTCGGACAGTAGTGCTGCCGGTGAGCCTAGAATAACAGCTTACAAATGGCTTTGGTAGATGTGTCATATAATCTAATCTAACAATAAATAGAATTAAAGTGTCTTGTTATTTGTAATTGATTTATTGATAAGGTGAAGCTCTGTGTTAATTTATAAGGTGAGTCTGTAGTGTCAGCTCCATTGTCAGCACTTTGTACCCATCCTGAGGTCATTTGAATTCATTGTATTTGTATACCAGCTTTACATAAGTATGGACACAGGGAAAAAAGGTTTAAAACTAAGTTACTATACGTATATCTCTAACAATTTTCCCTAATGATCAAGCCTGAGGTGACAGTGGCAAGAAAAAAAACTCCCTGAGATGATATGAGGAAGAAACCGTGAGAGAAACCAGACTCAGAAGGGAACCTCATCCTCACTTGGGTGTCACTGGAAAGGAAATAATGTAAATGTAAATAATGTCCTTTTTACAACAGTTTGTAGTCGAGTGGAATTAAGCATGATGAGAGTTAAGGGTGATGAGAGAGCGAGTGTCTGTAGCTGTTATAAATGAAAAATTAAACTCAATAATGATCCTGATGCCCTACTTCTGGTTTTAGTCTCAGTCATTTGGAGGCCGCTCGCTGCTGATGGCCCACATGGACAGTCTGGATGTACAGGGGATTGCTTTGGATGTTACCACTTAGAGACCATGAAGACAGCATTGCAATGCAGTTGATACACAGTTGCACTTTTTGACCATATAGTACACAGTTATAGAAGGGAAATGATTTATAAAACTATCCAATGTCACCCAAACGAGGATGATTCTCAAGGTTTCGTCCAGCTCTGGCTTGCTCATTATATATACATTAGAATTTATACATTTCTAAAAATGCTTTAAAAACAAAATTTAGTTGAATCAAATCAAATCACTTTGTCTCTTTGACATTCCACAGTATTAAATGTAACCATAACACAACACATAAAAAATATACCGTGCCATTGTTTAATAATTAAATTTCTTTCTAAAGTTTTGAAGCACATAAAACACTTTTCGACAAGTTGTTAGAGAAAAATAATCATTGGTCGTAGTGCATCACACCACCCTGTTGATTATTTTAAAATAGCATCATGTCATACTTTAATCCTTGCTTGACTCAGTCCCAGGTAATACAGAATATATGCCAAATAATTCAACAAGTCAGAAAAAGGTTTGACATGAAAGTGATATATATAAAAAAAATTTTCCAGCTCCTTCCTATTTGGGGTCACCACATCAGATCACTAAGAGTTCTTGTAGCAACTGGTATAGTACCATGCCTGGTAACCAAACCCAGGTCGTGGCAATGAGAGCATGGGATCCTGCCACTGGACCACCTTTCTTTGCACAACCTATCTTCAGAGGTTGGGGTTGGAGCACAGTGTCAGATATGATGCAGCAAGATGCGCCTGGAGAAAGAGGGTTGATGGCCTTGCTCACAGGCCCCACAGTGGCAGTTTCATAGTCCCGGGGCTTAAACATTAACCACTTGATCTACCACTGCCCCTCAGTAATGATGTCTTTCAACAATATGTGTTATTTCACAAGAAAAAAATGTAGCATCTGTATTGTAGGAAGGTTTACAAATGGTTTTATAACAGAATCTAATCTGGATATCATACAGTATGAATCAGCACAAAGAGGAGTTAACATTGTTAAGGAAAACCTGTTCAGGGACTCATCAATACATAAGGGAGTGAATGGCAGGTGGTTGTTGTTCTGAGATGAGTCAGGTTGTTCTGAGATACTGTAGCAGATTTGGAAATATGTGCTTTAATACAGTGATTATTGTATAGATTCATCTGAGATGGTCAGGAGATCTAGTAAAGGCTTTTCTAATGAGGCAAATCTGCAGCTTTTGCAGTATTTACACCAGCAGACGGCAGCATTGTCCCTTAGAAGGAAGAGGAGGAAACCTTGAGAGGAACCAGATTCAAAAGGGAAGCTCATCCTCAAAATATAAATTATTATAAACACCAGACAGTGTTATTATGAATAATGTCTTTTCTAGAGTCATATACAGTCCAACAATTGTGTACTGATTAGCAGGTTGTTGTCCAAGACTACATGTAGATGGCATCTTCTCTTTGAAGAACACAAATGGAGCTGGTGGAGAGGGATTAGTGTAGCTGTTGTTCATAATATTAACCAGCACTACATGATATTGTAAATTTGATCAGATGTACTGGAGCACACGGTTACAGGATGTACAGTATTATGTGTATGTCCGGCTAAAGAGATATGTCCTTAATCTACATTTAATCTAGGAGATTATTAAATACACCTATACACCTGTTTATTCGTGCAGTTATCCAAGCAGCCAATCACGTGGCAGCAATAAAGTGTATAAATTCATTCTTGGAGACATCTCTCAAACATTTTTCATTGTTATATAATGACACATTTTTTGTTTATCACTGAGAGAAACCGTTCGAATGGAAACCATTTAAAAATATTGTATAAGTACAAAAGTTCAACACATACTGTACGTTCCGGTCTACATGTTTTACTGTCCAAACAAAAACACAAAATATTACTACTATGAATTACATTTAACAAACATAAAACTGCTCCTAACCAATGAAAAGTGTGAATTTCTGACAGAAATCATTCATTCATTTTCTACCACTTATCCGAACTTCTCGGGTCACGGGGAGCCTGTGCCTATCTCAGGCGTCATCGGGCATCAAGGCAGGATACACCCTGGACGGAGTCTCAATCCATCGCAGGGCACACACACACACACACACACACACACACACTCTCATTCACTCACACACTACGGACAATTTTCCAGAGATGCCAATCAACCTACCATGCATGTCTTTGGACCGGGGGAGGAAACCGGAGTACCCGGAGGAAACCCCCGAGGCACGGGGAGAACATGCAAACTCCACACACACAAGGCGGAGGCAGGAATCGAACCCCCAACCCTGGAGGTGTGAGGCAAACGTGCTAACCACTAAGCCACCGTGCCCCCTGACAGAAATCATATATCAGAAAATTTTTAAATATAGTGGGAGTAAAATGGACTTATTCTCCAATATTACTGGGATAGAATTTATATATTTTATATGATAATTCATCTACTTTTTTTTTATTTTTTTTACAGAAAATGAAAGGTTGCATTTTGAGATGGGAAGTGCCTGTTGGCTTAGTGGTTAGCAAATTTGCTTTGTTTCTCTGGACTTGGTGGCTCAGTTCACACCTCTGCTCCGGGTGTGTGGAGTTTGCATGGTCTCTCTGTGCTTCTGGGGTTTCTTCACGGTATCTCAGTCTTCCTCCCTCAGGTTATTATACTTGTGTTGTAGGCTTTAGAGATTGGCATCTCAAATTGTCTGTATTGTGTGAGTGTGTGTGATTGCCCAGGGTGTTTCCACCTTGGTATCGTAAGTCTGTAACCTAGTAAACCAGTGTTAAGGTATTCATTGCGAGAGACTTAAAAGCATTTGTGTACATCGCTCTGGATAATGCATCTGCCAAATGAAGTAAATGTAAATGGTTTCCACCTTTGTGTCACATGTCTCCTGTGACCCCGTATAGGATAAACAGTACAGGAAATTGATGGACGGATAGATGGATAGATAGATGAATGGGTGGATGGATAGATGGACTCTATTTTGAGGTTCAGGGAACAAAATAATCAACTGGAAATTTCTAATAAAGACTGGTAGAGCATTCAGAATTTAATTGCTTTTATTTTTTTTCTCCTATTCACCTCAAACAGAAGGTGAAAAAAATCCCCATGTATTTCAAGTCATTCACTATTTTTAGATTGCAGTTTTACCCTTCAATTTACTTTAAGGAACAATTTGCCCGTTCTGCTGTCTTGACACACTTTGGTCATTTTAAGTTAAGAATAAGGGTAAAATTCTGGCCCAGTTTCAAATATTAAAGTGACATTGACATTGCTGGTGAATTTTCTGTGATTTGTCTGAAGGCCTACGTTTAATAGGAAGATCTTGGTATAAGCGGGCTTTGAATACAGATAGCTTTAGACGAGAGTTTATGAACAATATAGTTGTACTTTGTGTGTGAATGTGGGATGAGGTAAATTATCTGGCCATTTCTTTGATAAAACCATTAAGCAAAGGTCGGAATTGGACAAAAAAATGAAGCTACATACAAAGCCTATAAACCACATGCTGTATTTGGGAAATTATCTGCTAGAATGCAAGTTTTAGAAAGATTTCCTATGCGCTGATTGTGATGGACATGTCTGATTGTTTTGGTTCCGCCGAACTAAAGGTGACTAATGATTTCAGTTACAGGGTCTTTATGTCATGGTGACATCATTTAAACCCTAAATTAGATCCTATGATTGGCTTGATTGCAAACACATACCCATATTGATTGTGCTGTAATGAGCAATGACTTCCTTAATTCGCTGTTATTATAGCAAACACATGCATTCCCGATTTTGGCAAAAGCAGCAGAAATATCCATTCTTTAAAGTTCCAATGAATGATTGAGATAACAGAAAATTAAGAGCAGCTGTTCACTCTTTTTTTTTGCATTATACAACCATTATTTTTTTTGCATGCATCCATGCTCTAAAAATCCATTCCAGTAGTTAAAGCAGTTCATATAATCTGATTTTGGTCTATAGTAACACAGTAATAGACTGACATCAAACGGGTTGTCAAAGATTGTTGGTGTAAATAAAGCTCAAACATCACAAGGGTCAGCCATGATAGAGCACCACTTGGCAGTGCTGTGGCTTGAACCCAGATACTCTGATCAACAACCCAGAGATTTAACTGCTTTAGAAAGCGATAGAGCTATAGACAATTGGACACAGACAGATAAACAGATCAACAAAACCTAACCCTTAACAACCTAAATACTCCATTTTCCATTCTGAGCTCAGTGGATTAAATAAAACCGCGACTTCAACACATACAATTTCTTTCCTAAGCCTGAAACCCTTCTCAGCAACAGCACATACAGATCAGTTTAGCACTATTATTGAACTATTACACACATATCACACATATTATGCACATTAAAGTCTTATCAAAGCCTTATTTTCAATCCACTAAGGTTTCTGTGTCCTCTACAGTGTGTAAAAGATGCTGATGTAATGACAGCATGTACTGAAATCCGTACATGTCTATACTGCGTATGGGTAGTTGACAAATGACCAAGAAAAAGTACTTTTTTTGGAAAGCATAACTTTTTAAGATACATATAAGTTACATATATTTGTAAGTTACATATATTTGTGGAGTATGAAAACTGCAGTTTCAGAAAATAGTACTGGTCACTCATTTGACTTCAATGACTTCACATATTTTTTTTCACTTTTTCACTCAACAATACTGTAAATGTTTCCTATGGTGTGACATTTAAAAAGTACTAAGAAATTATATTAAATAACATAAAATAAATACTTGAGACAGAATTGTTCACATTATTAAAACATTATTTTCTTAAAGTGATATTTATTTTACATGAAAGTACTTATTAGAATCATTTTCACCATGAATAGATGAATGGTGTCACATAAAGGACAAAAAAACTTAACAACTTCAGTGGTCTTAAAACATAGTTCAATATTTAAACAATTCTGAGAGAAATACTTACCATGTGCACTTCTCATGGCCTTCATAGGGGTCTTCAGTCACATGACATTGAGTGGGGTCTTTCAATTAAATGTAGTTGTCCATGATATTGCCCAAATTAAAATTAGGTTTTTGCATAACACCAAAGGACATTTTTTTCTGTGACAAACTTTATGAAATTCCTACACTTTTAGAAATGTATGTATATGAAAAGTGATGGCCACTTAGTGAAATAGACACTTGCACAATTATGCCAGGGGTGTTCATTAAGATCTTTAAACATTATTTTCTTTATTTATAAAATGTAATATTTATGAAATAATGTTGTCTACCATCACACCATAGGACAATTTTGAGATTTGGCTCAAAGTTCTAAAAAAACTAACAATAACTTGGGTATTAAAACAACAAATTCATATAAAACAAGAAAATGTTTAACCATTTACAGTATTCTAAATTATGGAAATGTGAAATAAATTATGTTTTATCTTCTGGGACAGTGAAAAAGCCATGTCACGTCAACTACCCGTATTCTGTTTTGTATATACTGCAATAACCAGTATAGTAATATGAATCAGTACTTTTAATGCTTGCACTCGTATTCATTGTGAAGTCTTGCCAGTACTCTCTTGTAATGGCTATTAATGTGATCTCAATCTCTAGCCTTGTCTTTCATTGTTTGAATAATCTTCTGATCTGCTCTTTGTCTAGCATTTTTGCTGTGCCTGTGTTTGACCTGCTTCAATATTGTTCTCGGGCTCTTATTAAACCCTCTGTGCATGGATTCACAATAAGTCCTGTTCCTTACAAACAGATAAGTCATAGGGGCTTTTATGGTGGACTGGATCATCTGGATTCATCCTCCTAATCAATACGCAATTGTCAGACTGTATCTGATTGTAGAAAGGACATTATTCATAATAACACTCTCCGGTGTTCATAACAGTTTACTATCACACCCTTCAGTGACACCCAAATGTGGATGAGGTTCCCTTTTGAGTCTGGTTCCTCTCAAGGTTTCTTCCTCTTCCATCTAAGGGAGTTTTTCCTCCCCAAAGTCACCTCAGTCACCTCAGACTTGATCATTAGGTATAAATACAAACAGGCTTAAATATAAGTCTGATATTATTCTTGAACCTTTGTATAATAAACCATTTGTACTCTATTTCTTATGATCTGTAAAGCTGCTTTGACAATGTCCACCGTTAAAAGGGCTATTCAAATAAAATTAAATTGTATTGAATATAAGGCTAATAATAAACTTCATAAAAACGTGCTGCTTAACAAAGAGATGTATGGTAAACTTTCTGTAAGTGGAATTTAGGAATCTCCAGTTTTCTGTCTGTCTTTTTTTTTTAGTTAAATTTTTAAGACAGAGAAAAAACCAACGCGATAACAGAACCGAACTTACCAAGAGAATATTACACAATATTAAATATAACTTTGAATGATTAAAAAGAAATGAGTCGTTCATTAATAAATTAAAAATGATTAATGGTTGCAAATTGCTATGGTGTTAAGCAGTGAAATGCTTCAGGACGAACTGTTATTGGAAAATAATCAACTCCTTTGTGTTTTGTTTCATGCAAAATCTCAAGATCAAACATTCTGATGTAAAATATGAGGAGATGAGCAAGTGATTTGTTACTTTTACACATTTTAAACAGTCCCATTATAACCTTAAACTTAAACTCAAAAGTTGAAGTTTAAAAAGTTGAAGATCAAACTTAACTCAAAGCTAGCTATATATCTGAATTGGGGGGGTTTCACATAAGTGATGATCCACACCACTCATTAAAATAAGGCAGCCAGAAAATGATCTCTTTGCTTAGAGTTATTTATATGAACTCTCATTTACTTTACCCTCATTGCATATGATACCACAGTACACATTACAATGTGACACAAGTCATTGAACAACATATCTTAGAAATTCCAACTGTAAAACAAAACCAGTCTTATCTAGGGTAGATGTCCAGTTTTAAAGAGGCTCACAACACTGAAGACGAAAGCAAAAGGGTTCTTGCAAGGAATTGTTAAGCTTATCCGTATTGTGTTGTCTTCTGAGTGCTTTATGGCATATCCATCACCACCTCCTCAAATAAGGTAGCTGCATTCTCCAGTCACCGTTTTAATCCATTGTCCATGTTATACTTTTAAGTATGCAATGGGGGTGACACAAGAGGCCCTTCTATAAATACAAAATTAACTCAATTACAAGTTTGCATTCATTAAGAGTACACTACAAACAGTGCCAGAGATATAACAGTCATTCATATAAAGTCAAAACATTGCAGTAAATATACTCACAATGGCAATAGAAACAACTGTTTCCCATTAAGAGGCCTTTCACTGAAGCCAACACAAACCCTGATAAACCTAGACTCGGGTGGAAGCCATTTTCTTTTCCTTTACTAGTCTATCCCCTTATAAACATTCAACATCAAGGTTGCCCCATATAGGTAAGGAATAGAACAACTAGTAACAGGCTAGACCTGTTACATACCCCTCCCGTCAGAAAAAGTTGGGACATACCCATGGTAGCTTTTCAAATTCTGTACGTGATAAGTGTCCCTATTTTCAGGATCATCAAGAAATGATACTGCGTAATTTACAGGGCCCAAACACTTCTCAATTTTGGCTGGACCTTTCCATTTAGCAGAAAGTTTTGCCATAAAACCTTCCTCTGACTTGGACGATGGATGACTACATCCATCTATACCCAAACTACATCAACTACTTGGAAGTGTGTCGATTTTCTTTTCTGATTGTAATAATGTTTTTGTTTAGTCTGAGCTTTTCCTACATTCTCCCTTACCAATTGGATCAAGTTTTGCTGTCTTTCTAATACTTCATAGGTAGAGCTGCTTGGGTCAGTTGGATAACGGATGGCCCTTTCCAGAGGCCCCTTTAGTTTCCTTCCTAGGGCCACCTCGGCAGGTGTAAACCCAGTACTTTCATGCCATGCCGTGTTAATTGCAAATCTGAACTCCGCCAACCATCTGTCCCATTGTCTGTGGTGCTCTTCCACATAAGAAGTGATCATAGTTTTAATGGTACAATTAATCCTTTCAGTGAGGTTGGTTTGTGGATGGTATGCAGTTGTTAATTTTTGGACCACTCCCCATTGTTTGCACACTAGGTTTATTAGTTGCGATGTAAACTGTGCTCCACGGTCGGATACAAGGTAAGCCGGAGTTCCCCATCTAGTAAAAATTTCTTCAACTAAGATACGAACTATTGATGGTGCTTTAGCTGTACGTAAGGGAAATAACTCAACCCACTTTGAACAGTAGTCTACCACCACCAACAGATGTTCATTCTGCTTTCCACTCTTTGGAAAAGGTCCCATCAGGTCTACTCCCAGCATATAACCTGGCTCCACCACTGGTGTAGATTGTAAATGTCCTGAAAGTTTAGACAGGTTAGGTTTGTACTTTTGACAGACTTGACAATTCTTACAGTACTTCCATACATCTGCTCTTACACTAGGCCAATATGCAACTTGTAACAGCCTGAGAAGTGTCTTCATTCTCCCAAGATGTCCACTTAAAGGATTGTCATGGGCGTATTGTAAGAATTCATGGCGGAGAGAAGTTGGAATAATTAATTGTAGTTTCTCCCCTTGAAGACTGCTGGGGACACTGTGGAACAGCAATCCATTCTCATACACGTATCTTACCCGTGTATTGTCTCCCTTAACCTGTGCATCGACTTTCTTTTCCATCTCTTGTACTTCAGGGTCATTCTTCTGTGCGTCAGTAAGTTGGGAAAGGTCGACTGGTAAGTTAGCTGGTTTTATTGATGACTTCACAGCTTTAAGCACTGTCAACATTCCTGATGGTTCTATACTTCTAGACAGAACATCTGGTACCACGCTGGTTTGACCTTTTCGGTACTTGACCGTAAATTGAAAGCCCTGTAACCGAATGGTCCATCGCGTAAGTCTTGAGGATAGCTTGGGGTGTTGGAACACTCAGGTCAATGCGGAGTGATCCGTAACAACTTCAAATGGTCCTCCCTCCAAATATGTTCTCCATTTCTCCACTGCCCAAATCACTGCCAGACATTCTTTTTCAGAGACAGAATAGGTTTTTTCTGGTCCTCGCAACAACCGAGAGGCATATGCTACAACATGTTCTTCTCCTTCAGCATCTTGCGTTAGCACTGCTCCCAAACCGATTTCACTTGCATCCGTCTGAACCTTAAAAGATTTCGACAAGTCAGGGGGAACAAGTACAGGGGCATTTGTGAGGTCGTGCGTGATGGTTTCAAATGCTTTCTGACATTCATTTGTCCAAGCCCACGTTGCATTCTGTTGTTTTAATGCATGGAGAGGAGCAGCCTTTTCAGAAAACTTAGCGATAAATCTATGGTACCACCCTGCCAAACCTAGAAAACGTTGCAAATCTGGGAGTGATGAGGAACAGGAAATTCACGGACTGCTGAAACTTTGGCCGGATCAGTCTTTACTCCTTCACCTGAGATCACATGACCTAAAAATGTTAGTGACCTCTGGAAAAAATTGCACTTCTTCAAATTCAATGTCAACCCTGCAATAGAAAGGCAGCTAAAAACTTGGAGGAGGTGGTGTTGGTGTTTTTCCTCATTCTCAGAGTAGATCACCACATCGTCTATATAAATCAGGCAGCATTTTCCTCTTAGTTCCCTGAGCACATGCTCCATCAATCTCTGGAACAATGCGGCAGCATTTTTAAGGCCAAACGGTAAACGTAAGAATTCAAATAATCCTGCAGAGGTAACAAAAGCTGTCTTCTGTATACTGTCTTCTTCCATCTCCATTTGCCAGTAGCCAGTAGCCAGTCTTAAGGTCAAGAGTACTAAACACTGAGGCACCATGTAAAGATTCCAAGATGTCTTGTATCTGTGGCATTGGGTAGGCATCTAGGTGAGTTTTTGTGTTTAGCCCTCGATAGTCAATACATAATCTTGATCCTCCATCCTTTTTTGGTACCATCACTACAGGGGAAGCCCATGGGGAAATAGAAGGGCATATAATTTTCTTATCCAATAACTCTTGGATTTCTTTGTCAACAAATTGTTGCTTTTATCTTGACAGTCTATATGGTCTTTTTCTCATAGGGACCTCGTCTGTGGTAATAATGCGATGTTTAACTATACTCGTTCGACCAATTTCATTTGTGCAAACTGTAGGCCAGTTAAGCATCAACTCCTCTAACAAACTCTTATTCTGTTGGTTGGTGTTGGTTTTTATTACCAAATCACGTATAGATTGTTGAGTGTCTTCTGAAACCCCAGGCAAGGGTATAGCAAGATAGAAGTGTAGGCTTGCACAGGATTCAGGTATCATCAAAGGAAAAGTTACCTCTTCATCACCACCCTCTTCTAACCTTGTTAAGCAATATTGGGATCTTCTAAAGTCAAGAACAATCCCAGAAGACCATAGAAAATCCATTCCAAGGATAAGAGGTACAGTCAAGTTAGTATCACGCATTATATGTGACATCCATTTTCTTTTCTTGTAATTCACACTCCCATACCACCTTGCCAATGACCTCCTGTCTATGACCATTGGCTAACAAAAATGACTGACCATTGCTGGTTTTACAAGGTTCTTGCCCTCGTAACTGTTTCCAGAAGGCTTCTTTAATAAGAGATAATGTGCTACCTGTGTCAACCATTGCTTGAAAGAATCTGCCCCGGAGAATAATAGGGAGAGTAACCATTTCTGGTTGATCAACTCTCTTTACAGGCTGCATTACCCGAGTGTTAGGAAAGACTGCAAGAAGACTTCTTTGAACTGCTGCCAAGATTTTACATTCTTCTTTTCAGCCAGCCACCAATCTTTAGCGGTACCTTTCAGCACAGAGGTAAGGGAAGCAAGAATCTCATAATCACAGAGAGGGCGTAGAGCGAAATATTCTTCACACCTCTCTAAGAAAATAACAGGATCTTCTTCTTCACCATTACTAAAGCTTGGGAACTCCAGTTTCACTGGTGGAGGCAGAGGCAAGCTGGACATACCTTCTAAGCATTGCGTAGGATCGTTAGAAACACTGTATGTTTGCCTATCAGCTACATATCTTGGAGCAGGCGTTGAATATTTTGGCTGATGCTGTATGGGGGTAGGCATTACAGAAGCAAGAGATTTCAATTTATGCTCAATTTGGACGTCTCGCCTTTTTAAGCAATCCGCAATTGTTTTGCCCAAATCCTGCAGTTCAAGCTCTGTTTTCTTTTGAATTCTTTCACTTTCTCTTTCAGACCGATAATTCATCCTTTCTTCAATAGTCATACACTGGGTTTCAATTCAGCCATGGTAACACATTCATTGCCTTTCTGAATCCATTCCTCAAAACGACTCTCCAGTTTGTCAACTCTGTCATTTAGCTGTTCTAATATTGTAAAAAAAAAAAAAAAAAAAAGGTATTTGGACTTCTTGTTCTTTAACAAGTACAGGAGGCAAAGTTGTACTATCCTGTTGCTCAGGTCCTTGCTCAACCTCAATCCTCTCATTTTCTTCTTCAGATTCAACATAGAGCTCACTAAAGGTATTAATTAGTTCTTTTATAGGTTCTCGTCTACTCAGAAAAGCTTCAGAGGTAAAATCAAGTTTGGGACCTTGCTCTTCCTCGCCACTATTCTCTTGGCTTGCCATCTTTAGTCAGTGGTCCAAACAATCTCTCATACACAAATGTGTCCCTGTTCGGGCGCCATTATATAACCTCTCTGATCAAACTTAACTCAAAGCTAGCTATATATCTGAATTGGGGGGAGGGTTTCACATAAGTGATGATCCAGACCACTCATTAAAATAAGGCAGCCAGAAAACGATCTCTTTGCTTAAAGTTATTTATATGAACTCATTTACTTTACTCTCATTGCATATGATACCACAGTACACATTACAATGTGACACAAGTCATTGAACAACATATCTTAGAAATTCCAACTGTAAAACAAAACCAGTCTTATCTAACGTAGATGTCCAGTTTTAAAGAGGCTCACAACACTGAAGACGAAAGCAAAAGGGTTCTTGCAAGGAATTGTTAAGCTTATCCGTATTGTGTTGTCTTCTGAGTGCTTTACGGCATATCCATCACCACCTCCTCAAATAAGGTAGCTGCATTCTCCAGTCACCGTTTTAATCCATTGTCCATGTTATACTTTTAAGTATGCAATGGGGGTGACACAAGAGGCCCTTCTATAAATACAAAATTAACTCAATTACAAGTTTGCATTCATTAAGAGTACACTACAAACAGTGCCAGAGATATAACAGTCATTCATATAAAGTCAAAATATTGCAGTAAATATACTCACAATGGCAATAGAAACAACTGTTTCCCATTAAGAGGCCTTTCACTGAAGCCAACACAAACCCTGATAAACCTAGACTCGGGTGGAAGCCATTTTCTTTTCCTTTACTAGTCTATCCCCTTATAAACATTCAACATCAAGGTTGCCCCCTATAGGTAAGGAATAGAACAACTAGTAACAGGCTAGACCTGTTACACCATGATTAAATTATCCTAGTAAAATTTCAGGAACTTACACTAAAACATAATAAAACTCAATTATAACATCACATACTGTCACGGTGGATTAAACTCCCAGGTTATTGTGCAGTTATTCAGCATATTATTTGGTAACTACTATGAAATATTGAGCAACTAGAGTTGTAATATAAATTCGGTTCTGCTGAATGTTCCTGAGAGTCTAACAGCTTGCACAATCCCCACATATTCCATATCACTGTCTTAGAGCTCCATTCATTTGCAGCTGATTTGAAATAAAGTTCTGGACTTGCTGTTGTTACTATAATAAATCCACTTGAGTTATAAGCCCAGAATAGCATGGGTAGGAGACGCTGTCATATGCTGTGAACAGTTTTTACTAATTGTGCCATAAACTATTTTTGTTATTCAGCAATTAACATCAAGCAGAGACACAAGTGTAGGAAAATGCAGCTGTGAAAAGGAAGCAATAATACATTTAACTCCTTAAACTCCTTGCTTATTATTCTGTTATCGTTTTTTTTATCTTAAGTATTTTATTCGGTAACTACAATGAATTATTCAGGAACTACAACATAATTAACATCTTTTGATCCTCACACAGAAGAAGAACATTAACACATCAAAGATTTTTTTATCTGGATTTCTTTATGATTGTGAGCGGATGGACTACCTGTAGGAACATGGCTTTAAATAAAACTTCTACAACCGTCTTGATCGTATTAAACGTCGGCCCTTTAATATCCTGTAGAGTACCTTAGAGATTTAAAAAGCCTCGAAGGAAAAGTCAAATATGAGAGGATAAACGTAGGCCGAGTGTCTACTCAGTGGGATTCTTCTGTGTCTCGTTATTGCATTATTGTTTTCCTTACGTTTCTCTGAAAGCATGTGTAAGAGCAATATTTATAAAAAATCTTTTTACAGAGATATTCTAATGGTACTCTTCGTTAAAGTCCAGATTGTTCCAAGCACAAAATGATGCTGATTACAGGGGTCAGTGTTTACCTGAGCTGAAAGCACAGTCAGATATCTAAATGAACATACATCACAAGAGAAACATCTGACTACAGCAGCTGTGTTCATTACAGAGGACCAGCTGGTTTAACAGGGTTCCACTCAAATATATAAGAAAAGAAAAAACATACATTAATGATGTTTTACATTTTACGGTAGTTACAGTAGAACAGTTTTCTTTCTGTGTTGGAAAGGAAACATAGTTTGTCTATAGAAAAATCACATGAAAAAGTCATTTTTTTACACATATACTGTACATGAAAACTTTCACATGAAAGAAGAATAGGGCCAGGACTTTAATATAGATAGTTCTTTAAGCTAGATCATGAACCCAGACACATCTCCCAATGAACTAAAATATTTATAGGACACAAAATTTAAATTTCAGGCAATATGCCCTCCATGCATTCAACCCTCTTGGTTTAGCTCTTTTAACAAAGAAGCTTTACAGATATGCAAGATACTGTATAGATATAGATTTATCCCCAATGAGCCAGCCAGAGGCCTATAAATGAGTGACCGAACAAACAAATAAACAAACAAAAATATTATGCAGTTATCTTTGGTATATCAGTTTCCACTATCCGTTCTGACATGTCAAGTATCTCTTGCATTGTAAGACCTATAATTCTTTCAAGGCTCAAATATTTAATGTAAAGGTGTCAGTCATAGTGAAATTTACAAATAAACGATTGCACTAAGTGGTTAGTGGTTAGCACGTTTGCCTCACACCTCCAGGGTTGGGGGCTCGATTCCCGCCTCCGCCTTGTGTGTGTGGAGTTTGCATGTTCTCTCCATGCCTCGGGGGTTTCCTCCGGGTACTCTGGTTTCCTCTTCCGGCCCAAAGACATGCATGGTAGGTTGATTGGCATCTCTGGAAAATTGTCGTGAGTGTGTGAGTGAATGAGAGTATGTGTGTGCCCTGCGATTTGTTGGCACTGCGTCCAGGGTGTATCCTGCCTCGATGCCCGATGACGCCTGAGATAGGCACAGGCTCCCCGTGACCCGAGAAGTTCGGATAAGCGGTAGAAAATGAGTGAGTGAGTGAGAGAGTGTCAGTCATAGTGAAATTTACAAATAAATGATTGCACTAAGTGGTTAGTGGTAGCACGTTTGCCTCACACCTCCAGGGTTGGGGGTTCGTTTCCCGCCTCCGCCTTGTGTGTGGGGAGTTTGCATGTTCTCCCCGTGCCTTGGGGGTTTCCTCCGGGTACTCTGGTTTCCTCTTCAGGCCCAAAGACATGCATGGTATGTTGATTGGCATCTCTGGAAAATTGTCGTGAGTGTGTGAGTGAATGAGAGTGTGTGTGTGCCCTGCGTTGGGTTGGCACTCCATCCAGGTTGTATCCTGCCTCGATGCCTGATGACCCCTGAGAAGTTCGGATACGCGGTAGAAAATGAATGAATGAATGATTGCACTAATTTTGGGGTTATAAATATATATTTTTTTAAAACCTATAACTATACACTATTTCAATGTGTTTCCTATTTGTTAAGCTTAAAACATCACTTATTGCTCTTTACTGCAGCTTAGTGGTTAAGGCTCTGTTTTGCTGATCTGAAGGTCAGAAGTTCAAGCAGCCACTGTTACGCTCTTGAGCACGGCCATTACATGTGCTGTGCTCCGAAGCTGGGATATGCAACAAAAATAATTTTACTCTATTGCAATGTATACTCTATATGTGACAAATAATGGCTTTCTCACTGTATTTTAATTTTTTTTTATTATTTAATGTTCACATAGGGGGAATTTGACAGATTATCTTTTCACTATTTCAATTACCCACATACAGATTATGACTTCTGTCATAATCCAACAACATCAGGTGATTTTTACATGACTTTCCAGATCATTACAATCCTGTCTATTGCTCATATGACCTCCTAAAAGCCACCGCATATCATCCTAATTGTGTCTAAGCTGTTATCACAGAGGTTTTATCTTAAGACAACACACACAGTAATTACACAAGATGTGCTGACCAGCTGTCTTGCAGTACCAGCTGTACAGTGTGTGATGTCCGTCCTGAGAGAAGTAAATAAATCGGACAATTATACTGATTTTTCTGCAGTGCTGGAATCACTTTGTAGAGCCATTTGATGTGTAAAATGTCAACGTAATCATGATTTATGTAAAATACATCCTATATGAATATGCATTTAGACCCCCCTCTCAACTTCTTTCCATGATTAGCTTCTGACAATTATCCTGCTCCTGTGGTGAAACTACGAAAGAATGACAAGTCATCATTATTTTGTCATCAGGTCCGTTCAGAATTTGTACAAAGTAAGGGAATATTCATTCATTCATTCATTCATTTTCTACCGCTTATCCGAACTTCTCGGGTCACGGGGAGCCTGTGCCTATCTCAGGCGTCATCGGGCATCGAGGCAGGATACACCCTGGATGGAGTGCCAACCCATCGCAGGGCACACACATACTCTCATTCACTCACACACACACACACACACTCTCATTCACTCACACACACACACTACGGACAATTTCCCAGAGATGCCAATCAACCTACCATGCATGTCTTTGGACCGGGGGAGGAAACCGGAGTACCCGGAGGAAACCCCCGAGGCACGGGGAGAACATGCAAACTCCACACACACAAGGTGGAGGAAGGAATCGAACCCCTGACCCTGGAGGTGTGAGGTGAACGTGCTACCCACTAAGCCACCATGCCCCCCCCCATAAGGGAATATTTAACGTTTAAATTTTTTTTTTTTTTTTTGCTGTTTTGTTCTGCCTCGATTGGATTAGATGTGACTTTGTTGTAAGTAGGTGACATTGGATAATATCATGCAGGAATTAGGTCTCAAAAATAGTTATCTGTGCAACAGAAGGACGTTCACAGGTTACTAGGTCTTGATGACGCATGTGAGAGTAAAAGAAGTCTGTTATTTAGAGCAACATTAGCCAATTGTAGGGCTGTGTAAGGTCAAGTTTGAACTAGTGGGCAGTTAGTGTCTCCAAGTGTGGTGATGAGCAGCGCTTTCGGAAAAGGAAGGAAGTTAATATTTAGCTTTCAGTCTTTTTGCTTGGTAGCTTTGAGTGCGAGAAATCGCCTAGTGTGTGGGAATGGCCAATAAAATGAGAAAACAGTGGAAAAATATAACAAATTATATACTTATATTACTAGCACGCTCAGAACCCAAACACAGAATTCGAAGACATCTTCTACTAGCCCATACATGATTTTTAGTGTTATATCATTTTGTTATGTTAAGAACTGTGTGCTAGGAGTGAGAACAGTGACTGGATGACAAAGAGATAATGATCTTCATCAGTAAAGCTGTTACATTTATGGCATTTGTCAGACACCATTATCCAGAGCAACTTACATTTGTCTGAATTATACAGCTGAGCAATTGACGGTTAAGGGTCTTGCTCAGGGTCCCAGGAGAGGCAGCTTTGTATCTCTCGGGTTCAAACTCACAACTTTACAATCAGCAGGCCAACACCTTATATTTACACCTTATTAGTATAATATACATTCTATAGACTTTTCTGGCAAAACGCTTCAGGATCTTGATGGTTGTAATCTGACTGGCTTCAGTATTATAGATAAAAAATGTGGGATACTTTTTGGTAGATGATTATAGTCACTGGATTGGTAAAAAAAAAAAAAAGGCTCATATTGACACCTTCTCTAAAAGTTATTCAAAAGTTTTATTTCAAACCCATTCGTTTGTGGACAAATGAGATATCCAAGTTTACATACTATGCAAAAGACTAATTGCCTTACTATGAAAATAGGCAGCTTTTAATATCCATTAATGACTACAGACTAGAAAGTCTGATACATTTTGAAACAAAGCCAAGAAACACATGTTTTCATAGGAAGTGGAGATTTGCCTGGCCTATTCCACAGCATGTCAACAATATGCTAATATATCTTATTGACCCAGTAAAAACAAATGGTTTTCAAGCAAAATGGACCAGACATTTGATAATATGCAAATGCACTAAAGCTTTGCGGGAAAACATACTGTCTCTCTTTTCCATCGATGGCACAAGGTTGCTTACACGGCCAAAGAGTCACCGCAGCCAATCGTTATGTAAACTGACATTCCCGCACAGGAAGGAAATAAATTTTATTACCTTTTAGAATAAAATACAGACTTTTATATTTAGTCCACAGCAATCTGCCAACACTAGCACTTCACTATCTCTACCACTACTCTTCTTTTTTTTCCTGAATTTGTTCATATAGGATGTTCGCCTGTAAGTTACTAAGATACTGATTGAAAGCAGCTGTTAGAGAAAATGAATCATCGCCTTCTGAGAATTCAGCAGCAATTTGGAATCTTATCTTATCATCACAAATAACTGAAAACATTGAAAAAAGTCTATTTGTGTTCTTAACCCAATAACAACAACGACTCCAATTAATTAGACCTTTTTAATTCAAATTTATCAGAGCATAGACAGTGAACAGCACTTATGCCTATAAACACTCTTCACACCATCTTTTTAAATCTTAAAACAAATGTCAGCGTGCTTCGCTTGTGTACTCTTGGCGTGTATATGATTACAATGACATTAGTAGCAATCAGTCTCCCACAGGCCCCAGGCGAGGCGGATAGACAGAAGCATCTGCCGGGTCCTGAAGCAAGCAGAGGAGAACGACAAATGCAAATGAACAATAGCGCAGATGTTCAGCTGGCAAAGCTCTCAAAGGCGTAAGGGGGTAAATGAGAACTTTGCTCGGGATTTGTAAAACCCGATCTGCCTCATCACTCATGACAGTCGTACATAAACATGACAAATTTTTTTTTAATTTTTTTTTTAAAGCAGTTATTAGTAATGCAGTAATACAGTTATTAGTCCAACATGTCTGTCAAAGTAAAGAATGAATTTTCCAGGCTTTAACAGTGTATTTCAACAAGTTTTATACTGTAAGCACTACAGTTGTGGACTACAGTTATTTATCTGTGAAACCACATGTGAATGTAAGATTCCTATGAAAAACAAATGGATCCTAATGATGCCCAAGGCATCTTTTGGCAAATGCCCTTATTTCTATACAACTGAGCTTAATTGAACTTTTAAAACATTTCAGATGCAATCCATAGTATTTTTAATTATTCGATAAACACAGGCATACCTTTGTATACGGTGTGTTCAATAATCCATAGCGCAGTCACCGACATAAGTTCTGGCAAAACTTTGATCCGTGATGAATATAATGAAGACAGGAGCTTTGTCTTACTTTTGCTCGATCGCCACACGAATTGCTGGATGTTAATACTTCAATATGAAGTTTATTTCCAAAATGAACTCATTCAAAACCGGCAGTTTGAAATTATAATCATAATGCTCGATCAACAAAATACATGTTAAATAAAGAAAAAAGAAATATAAAAGAAAAAAATGTAAAATAAAAATAAAAATAAAAAAGATGGAAAATTAAATACAGCATTTAAAAAATAAATATCAGAAATTTGTATATGACTCTTACAAGCCTTGCTCAAGGGCCCACAGTCAGCTGGACATAGTGAGATTTGAACATACAGCCTTCCAAGGTGCAGTCCAGCAGCCTCAGCACTGTATTACTGAGCGATGGCTTACTTCCCGGGTCAGCCAGTGATACTAGCCGATTGAGGGCGTCTGTGATTGATATGTTGAGCGATTAAAAGCCTCTCCCTCGGCGGTTACCGAGTTGCTGTAGTGATGAAAGAGCTATAATTAGCATTTGACTGAAACAAGAGCAGACAAGCATAACTATTCAAATGTGACTTACTGTATGCGTTTAGCTCGAAGCATTTCTAACTAACAGCGATCAATTATTTGAGTCAGATGAGTGAAGATGCTGCAATACAAAGAGGTTTTATTCCGTAAGACTACTTGAAAAACCTGTAGCACTCTTGAGTCACAGATCATTGGGACAATTTGAGGCTAGAAGTTACCTTACTTGGAGAAAAAAGGGTTGGAGAAAAAAACCCAGACCAAATCGTACTACTTCACAGTATAAATGTGTATCACTGATGCAGTACAATCATTACAGTCCAACACAGTTTTTTTTTTAAACTTTGGTCTGAATAATAAAATCTATCGTTCACCTCGAGAAAGCGGCCTTTAAAGGTCATTTTTGGAATATAATTAGAAATCATTTTTGAAGGATACATTTACAATGTACATAACCTGAGCAACTAAAATGTTCTTTATTTCTGACAGCGCTGGACATAATCATACCATACTATTCATCATAATTTTATGCAATTAGATCACAATAGGCTCACCATAGGCTCACGGTATGTGACCCTTTCCAACTTAAAATTATGAACACATGGCAACCATAGCAGCAAGCTTAATATTTCATATATACAGCGGATATAAAAAGTCTACACATCCCTGTTCAAATTGCAAGGTTTCATTTTAATGTGAGATCGTTGTCCGGATTTTATTTGATACCTGTACTATTCTGTATTCTTTGTTGTAGATATATTTCAATCCATGATAATGTATATAATAAAATGTGTGTTATTTCATTACTGATGTTAATTCCAGGCTCTGTAGATTTTGAACCATTAATTACCATGTGAAGATGTAGGTAGAATGCAAATGCTGGAAGAGTTGGAACAGTAATGTGTTAATTAAAGGTTAGAAGATGTAGCATTGTAGATTTGACACTGAAAGAAATAGCAGAGATGTGTACTGTAGGTATTCATTAAATCTGAATGCAGGAAGATTCCATTCATTTTAACACTAGTAATTCAACTATTAATTCAGGTCATAATTTACCACTCGAAGAAGTAATCAAGTTTCCTACTATGGGTGTTAATTCAGCACATAAATATGTTTTAAGTATGTGTACGAAATGTCAAGGACAGTTGTATATACTGGGATGCTTTTTGTGAGACTCAGGCACTTGAGAGCATAATACAAAATATATACATAAGAAAATAATGGAAGAAAGAGAAGAGTGAAGATTATGTAAAAATTCAATATACAGTACATGCAGCATCCACTTGAGGAATCACTGTGAGAAACCTGAATATTCAAGCACGTATTTTATCAGTTACTAATGTATCAGCAGTGCAATGCATGCAATCATAGAGATACAGGGCAAATGCTTCAGTTAATTTTTTAATCAAACTTGAGATAAAAAGAAAAGTCTGGTCTCTATGACTTTAATCATGGCATGATCGTAGGTACCAGATAGGCTCGTTTAAGTATTTTATAAACTGCTGAGCTTCTGGGATTTTCACACATAACATTCTCTAGAGTTTAAACAGAATAGTGGAAAAAAAAAATATATCCTGCAAACCAGCGAAAGAGAGATCTGAAAAAATGGCCAGATTGGTTTAAACTGCCAGAAAAGACTCATTATCATTTTTTACAATCCTGAAGAGTAGAAATACATCTCGCTATGCAGAACACCTCAAATCTTGAGATGGATGGATTACAACAGCAAAACATAACACCATGCTTCACTCTTGTCAGCCAAGTACAGATATCTGAGGCTATCGTGGGTGCAGAAACTGAACAGTTAAAGGAAGATTAAGAAAAAAATTATCTAATGCTTAATTAATGCATGTAGACAATCTTCTCCCCTCAAAGGACTCTCTATCCACTTCACATGAAATCACCATCATCAGCATCAGCATCAGCATCATCACCTGCTTCTTCTTCTTCTTCTTCTTCTTCTTCTTCTTCTTCTTCTTCTTCTTCTTCTTCACAACGTCATCACTGGATCACATGGAACCGTTAAATGATGTAAAGCTGTTCCTCCCACGCGGCGCACCTGAGCAGGATGTCTGAAAGCACTCACAACTTAGTGTGAGGGCGCAGAGTCTTCACAGCCCTCAGTGAGAAGCTTCTACGCGGTTCATACAGCAAAAAAATCGCTTGCCTTTCACTGGACCAGCATATTCAAAATATAAAAGCGCGAGCAACGATTATATGTGACTTTACGCAGCAGTGCGTCAGGAGACATGGAGACATGGAGATCTGCTCCTGAGCTGCTCCGTTAGACATGGGGTAGTTCTTTCCTCCCCTCCCCCCAAAAAGCGCGTCAGAAAGATGGTTGCGGATGTACCAATTTAAAGAACCTGATGTTTGGGTGAAGAAGATGCACTGGTGTGGATAAGAAAAGTTGTCCATGTCGACGAGGTTTCAGGATGAAGAACCTGAGCGAGCTGAATATCACCGCGCCGCACATCACCGTGCGCAACTTCCCGGCGCTTATATTCGGCATTTTACTCATCGTAGTCATCATTTGCGGCAATGTCCTGGTCTGTCTTAGTGTTTACAGGGAAAAAGCTTTAAAGACCACGACCAATTACTTTATCGTGAGCCTGGCTGCGGCTGATCTTCTGCTGGCTGTCTTAGTGTTGCCGCTGTTCGTGTACGCCGAGGTAAGAGGCAAATGAGCAAATTTATGTATATATGTGTGGACCTGTAATGCACAGGGTGAAGATAATAAAAGTTTGGGTAAATTGTCCATTATATATCAGCCAAAAAAAACTGCATAATATTCTAACTAAATGGCAAGGCTCCATTCATTTTCAATTATGTATTTTAAAAGCAAAGTGGTTTCTTTCTTTTTTTATTTTAATAGAGAATTTTAAATCTGATAAGTGCCCATTTCTTTCTTAGATGGCTCCTCTTGTCCATTAGTCCATAAGCACTCTAAATGCAGAAGATTACTGGAAGATCTCTTAGAAATTCTTCACAATACCTTCATGAGGGAAGCATTAAAGCCAACCTTATCTTCTTAAAATATTAATGTGATTAAAAAGGCTATACTTTAATGAGAAATATTATTTGCTTATAAACTCTATGGTCTTTTTTATTATGTCCATACTTTCTTTGGGATAAGAATACATTTGGAATACTAAAAAAATCTGAGAATGGAAAGAACATTTTTTAGTATGCTGAGTCCATTGGTTACCGTCATATCCGGCCTGACTGTTATGAGACCTTGAACATGTGCATGAAGGGGATTCGTGCTCTGCTGGTTTCATGTTCCTAGTAACTGCAAAAGAGCCACTGTTGGGCCCTTTCCTGGGTTGTGTCCTATGTCACCTGTATTGCAAAAATGCCAGGTGAATAAACATTTACATTTACATTTACATTTACAGAATTTGGCAGACGCCCTTATCCAGAGCGACGTACATAAGTGTGTATAACATAAACGTGTATAGGCACACAAAGTGGATATTGCGTGTCTGGTGCTTTAACACCAAAGTGTTTCAGACATTACTACAATTTTTGTATCATGACTCATAAAGAGTGGATTGTCAAGCAAAGTAATATTTATAGAGCATTTACTTCATTTATGAATCATGGTCAAGATGAATCTGTAGCCTACCCAAAGAACACGGGTACGTGGTAGTGACACACATTCTAAATATTACAGTAGTTCATTGCTGAACACACTCACACACACACACACACACACACACACACACACACACACACACACACACACACACACACACACACACACACACACACACACACACACACACACATACACACACATACACACACACACCAACACACACACACATTCATGTACTCTTTCACACATACCTGCATGGTTTTGGAAGGAAACCGGAGAACCAGAGCGAAACCCACACAAGAACTCGGAAAACATCCAAAATTCCAAATAGACACTTCCCCACACTCACGATCAAACTAATTACCATGGAGCTTTATGTGTAATTTTATTTTACCTCATTTTTTCCCGTTTACCATTTTGTATTGTTCTTTCTAGACTGAACTCTTACAGTAATGTGTTAAAGTTTACACATAAAGATCCATACATGTTTGTCCTATAACCCTTCAATCTTGGACAAATATTACAAGATTCAATTCAATTCAAGTTTATTTGTATAGCGCTTTTTACAATGGGCTTTGAACAGAAGGTAAACATAAGGTAAAAAATTCAAGATATATATAGTTCACAGTGTGTATGTATGTATGTATGTATGTATGTATGTATGTATGTATGTATGTATGTATATGTATTTATCCCCAGTGAGCAGTCTGAGTCTGAGGTGACTTCAGGCAGCTGTGGCAAGGAAAAACTCCATTAAATTGTTAAGGAAGAAACCTTGAGAGAAACCAGACTCCAAGGGGAACCCAACCTCATATGGGTGACATTAGAGGGTGTGATTATAAATATACAGTCAAACAAATGTTGAATTGGTATAAAGATCACATGGAGTTCAGATCTCCTCATGGTATCATAGAGTCCAACTGGAGCTGGTAGATCTGTAGATGTCCCAGGATTCTCAAAGATTGACTCATTCGTTCAGTAAATGCTTTAAACCTTGTCAGGATCATGAGACATTATTCCAGGAGGCCAGGCTATCGTACATCACCATGTGCAAACATTTGTACACAGATTGATGTAGGGGCAATTTAGAACAGCTACATGCATGTATTTGGATAATGCAATAATGTTATAATTTTTTATTTTTTATAATAAATTGGACTGCATAGGTAACATTTTTTGACAAAGGACCAAGAGCGAGCGTCTTAGTAATTTAAAAATAATATACATGGTAAAATTGTGACAGTGGTGAAACAGTGATCGCTCAAAATGCCTATATTGAACCTAATTAACATCTAATATACGATGCAAAATTTTGCATACCCTTGGGACAAAAGACAAGAAATTTGATACAATGTTAAATTTCAGTACAGTTTCAGAGATGTTGTTTCTTTCGATCTCACAAGTAAAACATTTATTTTTTAATTCTTAAATTATTTATCATTTTAACAGTCACAATAACATGTTTAAAAATGTATCTCCTTTTACCAGCTTCAAAGTAAAACGGGAAATAAACTTTACTTTTGTTATTTCCTCATATTTTGGATTGTTTCATGTTTCACCATGCACCCATATTGTATTTTTTATTTGCAAATTGTATAATAGAGACCAGAATCCATGTGTACAAAATTTTGCATTCAACTATACAAATGACTAGAGACAGACAGACAAAGAGAGATGCCTGGAAATACCTCTGTCTTGTTACGTGTTTATAATTTAATCCACTTATCTGATCTCATTAACCTTGGGTCACTAGCACAGATTTAATCTGTCTGCCTTGTTGCATAAGACAGGAGTTTAGTAATGCCTTAACAGACAAGATGAAAGTCAACCCTACTTTGAGGCTCCTTACAGTCATTCCACACACCTTTATGTATTACAAAGATTCAGACAAAAACCGAGAAAATCCCTTAAATGGGGCATGAATGAAAAGATTAACCTTCACCCACTTGGTGTTTGTACACAGACAAATCCCTTGAGTGGCGCCGATACCTGCAAGTTTTATATAGCTAGGTTCTTAGAGTGAGAAAATTAAACACAGCAGGACTTAATAACACATTGTAAGTCTTAAACGTGTTGTTCAGGGGGAAAGAAAAAATATACAGATTTGACCTTTCCTCAGAGATATTTAAAAAGTCAAGATAAAGAGCATCCAAATGGAGTTAAGACACCAACATTAGACACAGCAATATGTAGGATAACGAAAGAAGCTGCAGGCAGAAGTGATCAAACACTTTTCCTAAACCATGTTGAGGTGTTCGGTATAAATGAACCAGTAGTATATAACTTAGCTGAAGCCTATAGCAGAAGCCCAGTTTAAACTTGGAAACTGTTGATGTATAGTATATTATATATTATACAGTAGATTGTATACTCCGTATATTATATGTAACTGTTGGACCATATCCCAGTAAAAAGTATTTAATCAGCTCAAACTGTGTACCTTGAAAAATATACTGTAGCCTAGTTGACTAAAATATGACAAAATGTTCCAGGGTTCCGGCTGTTTCTGCAGCAGATCCTATATTTTATCTATTCATAGGCACCCAGCTCAACGCAGCTCTTCAGACCTCAGAGGATGGCACATAGAGTTTTATTTTTTCAGCTAATTTGGTCTGATTAGAAAATTGATAACATGGCTTAGTGAATATAAGGTGACAATGAAAACAGAATGTTCAAATGATTGAACAGAGAATGGAGTATGGGTTCATTCTCTGCTAGTCGAAATGGAACGATACAAGTAAATAACTATAGCCATGGTCTAGTCACTATTTCTTAAGCTTTAAAATGATAAAGACGTACCTCTGTTGTAGATGAATGCATTGAGGTGTGCTTATGGCAAATGGTTTTAGGAAAGGAACTAGTTTTAGATTAGACTATATTCTGTCTAGTTTCAGGGTGGTGTCTGGTCCTTGAACATGGTCATCTGTGATGGGTTGATGGCTATGGATGTGATGCTTTGCACAGCCTCTATATTCAACCTATGTGCAATCAGCGTTGACAGGTTTGCATTTTCATTTTATTTATATCTAACATATACAGGAACATATTTTCTTAGTGTTTATGAATAGCTTAAGTGGCCATGGAAAAGTTCTGCAAAATGTCTATAAACATAAACACCACTGTTTAGAAGTTGAACTGTATGGGAAAAATTTGAATTTGTCATAATAACCCCAAACAGCTCTCTCTATATGTGTATATTGTAAGGTCTGGTTTAACGTCTGTGCATTATTGACAGGTTCATCGCAGTGTCTGTCCCACTGAACTATAACCGAAGGCATGTGGACCATCGGCAAATCGTCTTACTTTCGGGCACTTGGCTCCTTGCCTTAGCTGTGGCCTCCCCCATAATTTTTGGCATAAACAATGTCCCAAACCGTGACCCAACAGTGTGCAAGCTGGAGGATGACAACTATGTAGTGTACTCTTCTGTCTGCTCTTTTTTCATCCCGTGCCCCATTATGCTCCTGCTGTACTGCGGGATGTTCTATGGCCTCCGTCGCTGGGAGGAGGCCCGTAAGGCCAAACTGAGGAAGAGTATCCAGGCCTGCTGTAAGCTTCAGCATGCTGCTGCTGCTGCCGCTCTTCCACCGCTGGCAGCCTTGCCAACCCCTATGCCTGCGTTGCCTCGCGTCATCCAGCAGGACTTGGCTCAGTGCAACGTGGACGAGCTTGATGATGACATGCAACCAAGCTGCCCCTTACCACCGGAGTACAGCACCATTCATACTGTTGCCTACGCTGAGATTCAAAGTACAACCCAAAGAAAGAAGAGGGCCAAGATCAATGGCAGAGAGCGGAAAGCGATGAAGGTCCTACCTGTCGTCGTGGGTAAGTGTTCAAACATAATCAAGGATGGCTTTAAACAAATATGGGTAATGCAGATCTCACCACAGAAGTACAGCACAATCACTGGCTTTTGATGTAGACGGGAATTCCATTGGATGACTTGTAGTCATGTCTTTCAGTAGAGCAGATATAGCCCATATATAGATTCAGGGACCTACCAATAAAGCAGGGATCTTCAAACTTATCCACAAATCCTATGGCTATAGGCTTTCATTCCAGCCAAATAGGAGGCACATTTGACAGCTGATTGTAAACCAAGATGAGCTGAATACACAAGTGGATTTGGCTGAAACCTCTTCATAAATAACTATACTTTTAAGATTGTGCTTTCCCCAAGAATGTTTCCTTTTCAGAAATATTTTGTCATGTTAGCTTAAATGTCTAGCTGACATACATAGTATTTAAAACACAATATTATTTTTAACATTTTAACCATTAATGACTAAAAATCCTTTAAGATATTCTACCAGGTTAGCATATATTAGCTAGCTGGCAATTTTATCCCCAATATTAATGAACATGGCTTAAAATCCAGTCTGATTTCCTTTTTTTGCCAGCTGGATTTTTACTAGCAAATATTATGAACATTTATTATGAATCAAAAATCCAGTTAGCAGTTATCTCATGTTAGCCAGTGCTAGCAGTAAAGAGCATTCTCATCTGTGAGTATGAATTAAAAAATTGTATTTGAAATCCTGTCACTTGACTCACTTTATTTCATGTTAGCTATTGCAGTAAATATCATAATATCAGTTCTGAATATAATTTTTAAAATCTCCTGCAAACCCTTAAAACCCTTAAAGGTTAGTGCATGTTACCTAGCATCCTACTAGTGAAAATTATATATATAATTAGGTAGCTGGTTAGGTGTAGCATTGACATTATGAACATTTATTGAGTTAAAAATTGTCAGATTATCATTTAGTTCAGGTTAGCTAGTTTAGCTGGGCGTCTTAGCAGCGATGAGCATGAACGTTTAAAAATGACACACATCCTGTCAAGTAGTAGTTAGCTACTTAGTAGTTGTTACCTAGCTGCCTAGCTGAATAGTGAAGGTTATAAACATTTATGAATGAATAATTAATTGAAAATAATCATAAATTCTGTCAGAATGTTCTTAAAAGCTTGAAGTTCTTGAAGCCTGAAGCTCTTGAAAGTTATCTGGATACAAAATATGCGGAAAAATAAATAGCAGCATTTATCTAATAGAAGTTATCCATATATGGACGCAGAGCTGCATACCCTTTACCATATATGGATTTAATGGCACATTCACATTTCCATATATGGACTCAAAGACATGACTGCTTTAGATTAGATTAGATTAGATTAAATTAGATTCAACTTTATTGTCATTGTGCAAGGTATATGTACAGAGCCAATGAAATGCAGTTAGCATCTAACCAGAAGTGCATAGAGAGCTTATTTACAAGTGGCAGTGTAATAAATACAGAAGGTTATACAGAAGGTGTAGTGATATTTACATATAACTGAATAAGGGTATATATAGTGTGGTTTTTATATAAGTATGATATAGTATGAAGAAAGATACTGTTTTTGTTGTTGTTTTTTTGTACTGTACCATGCAACATAAGTTTTTAATGACTCTTTAATAAAGATGTCAGCTGACAATCATTTCTTAATAAACTTAAAAAAATATCTTGATAAACTACCAGAGGCAATGCGCAATTTTGTCTAATGTAATCGTGAAGCTATATGCAGATACTGTGATGGGCTGGAAACCCGGAAACTCTCTGCATAAATAATTTGAGTCATTCTGTGACTCATGTCGGCAAGATAGATTAAATTTTTTATGAATACTGCTTTGAGCAGATTTTGTATACAAGCATATTAGTCTTTCACAAAAATTATATATATATATATATATATATATATATATATATATATATATATATATATAGATATATATACAAATATAACATTGCTGACTGTAGAACCCAGATGTTAAATGTCCCATTATTTCTATTTCTAAATGGATTAAACTACTAACTATGCTATAGACTAAACTACCTGCAACCTGTAAATACCTTAATCTTACCTCTTACCTATTACCTTCATTATCCTTGTTTGGGTTTAAAAGGTAAAAATTCACATCATTACTATCCAGCCATCACTCACTCGCAATATTAACCCAATAGCAAGGATAAACAAAGTTAAATAACAGGTTACATAATGCCCCAGTTGGATTAAGTAGGTTAAACAGTTTGGTATCATTTCAGTGAAAAACATATACTCAAATATTCACTCATCCCTAATTCTGATCCTGGAAACGTTGGCTGTGTCTAAAGAGAAGCTGAGTGATGTTCACTGTAGAGAGAATAATAAACACACTTAATGAAGACAAACCTGAAAAAAACAAAAAACAAACTAACTAACACATACACCGCAGTGTACTCCTGTTATTTTCTTTATATTAAACCAGTCTCCTGACCCTTGTCTTCCCACAGTTCAAATCATCTCATAATTCAGAATGAAAAAAAATTGTAATCACACCTATGACACCTTTAAATGAAACACAGACCAAGCTGTCAGATTCAGATAGCGTGTTCTGCATTCACATTCCTCACCATTTTCTACTTAAAGCTACGTTTTCATGGTGTGTCGAACTTTTTACAACCTGGAGCCATTTAAACAGCTTTTTCATTTTTACCTTATTCATTTTTTAATAAGTAAATTATCTGATTATATCTAACACTTCATTTTTCCTCGTAGGTCACAATGATGCACTTTTTTATAATAAGAAATTAATACTTGGGCCTGAGGTTATTGAGGTCTCCCTCTACACAAGCTCTCGAGTCTGTTTTACACACTATAGTTAGTCGGTGCGTTGTAGTGCCATGCAATACAGAGTCCAATATTACTTTACTTTCAGTATACCTAAAAAAAAATCATGTCACTGGATGCAGGATGTATAAGATACCTCTCCACATATTTCGAAACATGATCTTACCTTTTATACAAACTGATGCCAATAGATATGAGACAGATAGCATTTGAATCTTTGATTTAGCATGAATTATTTGAATAATTCCCCCAAAAGGCCTGAAGCAATTCTTCCTTATAATACATGATACCAGATATATACAGCATGCATTACATCAAAATGGGCATCCATCCAGTTTAATCAACGATTTCATTTACAGCTCATATACAAAAGATGAAACCACTGAATGCTAATAATTTGTGTCCGAACCCTGGAGATTACTTAAAATACGTCATATTTCAACGTCACATTTGCTGTATCAGAGTTCAACCCCATTAGTGGATATTTATAGGAATCCCATCATCATTTTTTTAAATAATTTAGCATGACATACATAAGACTCATTCATAAATCCAATTCATGCATACGGACCATGCTTTTCATGGCATTATTTGAATTTGGACACTAAGGTCATGTTCACAATGGGCTCATGTGCCGCAGTTGCATAATGCAGAATAAAAATGTGTGTCGCCAGTGGCATTACTGAATTATCTAAAGCTTTTTGTGCAAACTGTGCTGTAATGCGGGCTAATTCTAAGACTCAGACTTCTCATCCTTTATAAGAAGGGTAGAGGGGCATACTGCGGTCAAAGCAAAAAATGACAATGTGTATCTCTTTCCTGATGCTTGACTAAATAAACACTCAGAGTCTTTCCATGACTTCAACTGAACACAAATAAACGCTGTGTATTCAAAGTTTAGGGATTAAGTCTAAAAGGTACAGTACATCAATATTAGCATGAGGAAAAATTTACGCATAAATCAATGGAAGTACGACTGGCTGAATCAGTGTTATGAAATCATGATGTAAGTTATTTTACTTATATTTTATATTCACATTTCCATATATGGACTCAAAGTGAATCACATTTCATTTAATTCTCTTTGTCTCCAGGTGCCTTCCTTTTCTGTTGGACTCCATTCTTCGTAGTCCATACCACACGGGCCCTGTGTGAGACATGTGAAATCTCACACTACCTAATGAGCACAGTGACATGGCTGGGATACGTGAACAGTGCGCTCAACCCCATCATCTATACCGTCTTCAACACTGAGTTCCGCAGGTTTTTCCAAAAGTTTCTACAAAGCACCTGCTGTTACTCGGCTAGCAGAATGGATGAGACTATAATGATGCCATGAACTATTGTAAAGAACGTGCATACTATATAATATTAAAAACAAAAAAACCACACATTTTTATGCACGTTTAAAAAGCGGTGCCAATTATCATGTACACACGACTACGAAGCTATACACACTGGCCATTTTATCAGGTCCTACAACCAATTCCAATAATAACCAATTATATTGTATCTGATGATATGCAGAATTAGTCAGCTGCCCTTTACTCTGCCTATAAATATTATTCTCAGTGCTGCAGTGGTGATGGTCATGTGGTGGTTCTTCACTGATGCAACAAAGTATAAAAAGGGAGCTGACAACTATTCAAATATACAGAAGGTTTCTATTATAAAATCGATAAAGACGGTAAGAACTAAAAAACAGAGTGGTTGCTGTATTAAGAATCATCTTGCTGTAGCTAATCCCATTTTGTTGCTTTTTTTTTTTTTAAAGTATATCGGACTGTTGCCAATACTTTATATGCCTTCGAAAACAAACTGTATATTTGGCCATTGAATTAAATGTGCCTAATATTTACCAGGTCCACATTTCCTGTGGAGATCATTTTAAGTAAAGATACATATGATGTATACTCATCTGATGACTGAGATTTGTTTTATTCGATCTTTGTTGTGCTTGACTAGCTGATTTTAATTAAATAAGCATTGCGGCACTTTTATTAGATGTCCCTGAAGGATAGTATATAAGGAATAAAATACTTGAAGCCATGCTGCTACAGAAAAATAAAAAATACATATATATTTTATATATATATATATATATATATATATATACAGTATAAATATAATAAAAAAAAAATTAAAAAAAATAACACTAGCTCAACGCAAAGCAGTGTAATCAAATATATGTCATGTTGCATTAAATGTTAGATTAGAAATTTAGTAACTTACATTATATCAGCTGTAAACAATCGTTTCCTCACCAGTCTCCATTTTTTTTTCTCTCTCTCTCTTGAAGATAACATGCAACTGGTCATGTTACTGAGAAGCCCTCCTGAAGATTTTCCATCGGTGCTAAAACTTACTGACTTTTACAAATCGCTGACACTGGAGACTCCTTACCTCTGGAATGTTACCTAAATGTCTTTTTTATAGTGAGCTTATTGATCACGATACAATTTCCTGTTAAATAACTATGTTTTTGTATTAGTATTGGTATTATTAGCATGATGTGCCATACAATTGTTGCTCTAGAAACAATAACATATTAGAATGAGCGCATTAATATAAAGCTGAGATTTGAAATAAAGTCAGAGCTGGTTTTAAAGCTAAGATTTTAAATAAGTCAGAGCTGGATTTATAATCAAATGAAACCCCCTTCGGACCAATCGGAGATGAGAATTCGGCAGCATGGTTTTAAATATTTATGTATAGAACCTGAAGAAAAAAACTGTTACATGACTGAATCCAATACTAACAGTTTTAGCTGTTCATACTGTGAAATGAAAAGGGTGAAAAGGTATGAAAAGATATTTGGACAGATCTGACTGGTTACAACTCTGTAATGAGGTTTTTAAAATTGGTTACGTGCGTTCCAAGACAAGGCTTAACATGCAGTATGGATGCAGTAAAACATCAGAAACTGTCTAATTAACTACTCTAAAAGTCTGTCACATTTCCAGTGGAATGTATTAAATGGCATATCGTATTCTGAGACCGGGAACCTTTGCAGAAGCCACACATTTTCATTTCTTGTTGAATAATAGATCAAATGTCTGATCAAGTGAAGCAATGTCAGTTTGCTGAACTGGCTGGTTGGAGAAAATGTGACCTCGAGCCACGTTTCACAGTTTCTTTGTGAAGTGAGGAGCTTAATCATATCCCAGAAGACATTTGTATATAACCTTCATCTATTTACTACAATTCTACACTATTATTATTTTCAAAAGTGCCGAATAAAGCTATTTATTAAACCCTGCTATTACTCAAATTTGCAACTGAGAGACCGTTTGGTACTGTATAAGCTTAGCATATGTTACTTACTCACTTCCCAGACTGGGATAAAAGACAACAAAGTGGAGTGAATACCAGGCTAAGAGCTGGTTAGACAAGCTAATCAACATGCTAAATTCTAGTAAACATTTTTACTGATCGTCCTTTAAGGTTACTTAATAATAATGATAATAATAATATGTTTAATTTATATAGTGTCTATATTCAATAGGTGAACATGTTTAATATTAAATGTCACTAATGTTAGCTTCTTTGTTCTTGCACTAACGTAGCATCTAACTCTAGAACCAGCGATGCTTTAATAGACTAGTGCAAAAAATCTGTAGTGTACAGTAAGTGTAAAATTAGTGTAAGAACTAGCAACAACTAGCAACTTCTTTACAAGTGAAGTTAGCACGCTGGTGAATCTTGAGCTTTTTCCTTACAGGAAACAGATTTTACTGTTTAATCTCGTAAACAACATAACTGTGAACCACAAACTGAGTTTTTACTAAACTGAAGTAGAGCATTAGCAGAATATTGCCTTCCTGGAATGCAGTTTAATGTATTTTAAAGAGTACTTACTGTACTGGATGAACAGACTGTTTAGACATGTGCATTAAGATGGCTGGACTTCTTAATGATCATCAGTTACTGGATGTTTGTACCTATTTTAATCCTAAGAACCAGCTTTGCCAGCTGCATTTAGGCTATTTGTGTGATTCCTTCTACCTTTATGTCACACTATAACAGCTAGATCAATACAATTAGTGCTTTTATGGACATTTTCACACTTTAACAGCTAATATCTTGGTTCATGGAGAAGACAGATGTAAATGATTCTGTACAAAGGTTGTGTTACGTCCTGGATATCTTTTTTTTTTTTTTTTGGCTGTTTTTTTTTTTTTTACTTATCCACCCACCCATGTGTAATGACACGAAGTTTTCAAGCTTCTCAGTGAAGTGTGAAGGGAGCAGGTCATGCTTTTGTAGCTCATTAAAACCTGACATATCTGTGAGTCAGTTATCTGTGAATAGATAAACACAGATTTCTCACTTCCCAAAGCTCAGCTGCTCCATCTTAAGTGCTTCGGATAAATTTAGAGTGTTGGCTTGTGAAGTGCAAAATCTTTATAACAACTTGTCAGTGTATGATGTCAATGGTTTATAAGGTTGAAGAGGGTCTTTGTAGTCGGTAACAGTCTACAGGTTTTGTGCCTGTGGTAATCAGTTTGCGTTTATGTTGCTCAGTGAAAATTTCAGAGAATGTATGTCAATGGCAGTCAATAAAGGTTAGAGACTTATTGTCTTTAGTAGCCAGTGGTAGTCTAGAGTCTTTGGGTCTAGGTTAGTCCATTTAGAGACTTTGTGTCTATGGTAGTGAAATGGAATGGAAAATAGAGAGATTTGTGTTTGTTTCTCAATGAAAATGAATAGAATTTGTATATATGGTAGTCAGTAACAATCTAGAGGCTTTTTGTATTTGTTTCTCAATGAAATTTTAGAGATTTATTGTCTTTAGTTGTCAGTGGTAGTCTAGAGTCTTTGGGTCTAGGTTAGTCCATTTAGAGACTTTGTGTCTATGGTAGTGATTGATAGTGGATGATAAGGTATCAGAATAACGATAAGACCTCTCTTACTGTCCTTAAAGTAGACTTCAAAGTAAAAAATAAATCATAGACAGGTTTTTTTGGTGTGGTGCAATCTGATGAAAAGTGGAGTAAATGCTAACACGGTAACGTGCTACCATTTCTCTTATAAAACAGCATGGACTGGCATGAAATCTAATGTAACCTTTATTCCGTTTCGAGCTACATTTAATGTTGTGGAGTATCTGTTAGTCCCTGTTTTCACTTATGGTATATTTGGTTTCCTCACCAACTTTTGCTTTCTTGAAGATAATAAGACAAAAATACATTCTAAACTCTAAACTCTTCTCTCCTGAAGTCTTTCTACTGGTTGAAATATTTTACCTTTGACTGTTAGAAATCAAGGGGGCATGGTGGCTTAGTGGTTAGCACGTTCGCCTCACACCTCCAGGGTTGGGGGTTCGATTCCTGCCTCCGCGTTGTGTGTGTGGAGTTTGCATGTTCTCCCCGTGCCTCGGGGGTTTCCTCCGGGTACTCCGGTTTCCTCCCCCGGTCCAAAGACATGCATGGTAGGTTGATTGGCATCTCTGGAAAATTGTCCGTAGTGTGTGAGTGTGTGAGTGAATGAGAGTGTGTGTGTGTGTGTGTGTGCCCTGCGATGGGTTGGCACTCCGTCCAGGGTGTATCCTGCCTTGATGCCCGATGATGCCTGAGGCACAGGCTCCCCGTGACCTGAGGTAGTTCGGATAAAGCGGTAGAAAATTAATGAATGAAAAATGAATGTTAGAAATCACAGAAACTGGAGCCTCTTTCCAACTGATGCGTCTCATTCGGCTCAATCGTGTACACAAGTTGGCACATTGGTAAGGACCCTGGCTCATGACACATTGGGACACTCATGACTCATGGGCACGTAGTGCATGTATTTTATTTTCTGACATGTATCAAGTACATTATGAAAAATAATTCCAAACAAACCAGTCAGTGAAAGTCAGCGAATTTAAAAATCAGCAACAATGACAGTCTACAGTACTTAGATTTGTAGAGTCAGTTAACTGAGATTCTTCAGAAAATATGAAGTCACTTCTAATAATGAACATAGCAGTGCATTGTGGGATTTTCTTTGTGGGATCGTTCACTGGATGGATTTCGTGATTGAGAGAGACAAGCGTCCGAATCCTTGATCAGTGCCCTGGCGACTGAACTACTTATTGAGAATATGTTTATTATTAGCTGTGGATTATACATCCGCCAAGTATAAGTAGTGTAGAAGTGATAACATATCCGAATGAACGCATTAATATACAGCTGCCAGTTGAAGTCAGTTTGTGTTTAGATCAACACGTTCTCATTCAGTATCGAGAATTTTTTATAACAAACCTTTAGATTTTGTTTTTTACTGGACAATCTAAGCAAGAGATACTTTTTCCTTCAAACTACAAACTCTTCGAATGGAGACACGGAAGGTAAAAGCACGTCATGGCAGCACTCCTGACAGCTTAAGCTGCCTTCCTCAAATCTGGAGTGGTGACTAAGGAGCTTTATCTCAAAGCAGCAGAGAGAAGAAGTGGTGATATTTATCTGTCTTCGGTCCACTCAAGTGCGATTTAGCTTAGGTGCTCAAAGACCCCGAGTCAGAGGTGGGTAAAAGTTTGTCATCTGATGATTTTTTTGGTATATACTGTTGAGTGCAACTTTGAAACGAAACAAAGAGCTTTAATACCAGTCGCATTTTACAGAAAATCATTTTAATGAGTAAGTAATAAAAGGATCGAAAAGTGTATAATAAGATATTATCAAAGGCGAAATTTCATCTAACTTCAATAAAAAAGTTAGACTAAACTACTCACTCTCTCACCCACCCACTCATTTTCTACCGCTTTATCCGAACTACCTCGGGTCACAGGGAGCCTGTGTCTCAGGCGTCATCGGGCATCGTGGCAGGATACACCCTGGACGGAGTGCCAACCCATCGCAGGGCACACACACACTCTCATTCACTCACGCAATCACACACTACAGACAATTTTTCCAGAGATGCCAATCAACCTACCATGCATGTCTTTGGATCGGGGGAGGAAACCGGAGTACCCGGAGGAAACCCCTGAGGCACAGGGAGAACATGCAAACTCCACACACACAAGGCGGAGGTGGGAATCGAACCCCCAACCCCTGAGGCAAACGTGCTAACCACTAAGCCCCCCATTAGACTAAACTAAATCCTCTAAAATCATATTTTTTTATACACAGAAGTTTTGTCTCGGATTTCTGCATAATCCCGTTTTCCAGTTTTTTTTTCTATTCCCAAATGACACTTAGGAGCTTTCAGTCTTCTTTAAATGAATGAATTATTGAAAGATTTTTAACTGTATGACCTTTGTCATGACTAGGGTCTGACTTAACAAAGCAAACAAATGTGTTTGAAATTATTAGACACCTTAAATGAGGTACATTCAAATCAACTAACTAGAACAGGCCCACTTCCAAAGAAATAACAGTTATTATGGCTATTATTAATTGCTTTCACGTTTAAACTCTATGCAGTAATATTTGCTACTCAGTAGGAAAATAATTAAATGAACACAGAGGTATATTTTTCATGCAAAAACCATTATATCTACACATACCCAGATGAAAATGGTGATGCAACGAAGTAACAAAAATGTGCACAGTCTACACATATATATTACACCCTACTCGCTTCATTGCACGACTTTATTATGTTGCTTCTTGGAGTGACAGAAGTAGAGCTCCTATTTTGGTGTATTTTAGTTTTTTAGGGCAGTGCTGTGAATTTTGCTGATATTCAGCTTCTTTTCTTAGTCCACCCTAAATATAGGCCAGAATTCCGCTTTGGGAAGGAAGAAGACAACAGGAAAGTGACAACTTTCAGAGATTTTAATATTAATATATAGGAATAAAAACATTTCCTGAAAACAATGTCACATTTAAAACAGCTCATCGTTCACACCATTATCAGTTCCATATGAACTCCGAGGCTGTAAAACATTACAGTGTTCATTAAACTTCGATTCTGTAGAGGCTGTTATTGTGCCGTGGACGTCGCGCTGAGACACATCACAGCCACGAAATGACTGAGAGGATGCGACAAATGAAGCTAGTCTCTCACGTCCGCGTAGTCATTCCTCTCTCGTCTTTGAAGCCTGTAGAAGTAATGGAAAGCTCTGTAGGCTCTGTGATGTCTGATAGGCCTCTCTCATTTCCTGCCTTTTTCACACCAGAGAAGCTTCACATCCACTACGTTCTTTACAAGCATCCATCCTGAGTGCTGTGTAGCTGAGCCTTATTATTATTTTATTTTTATTTTGTTTGTTTAATAAGAGTTTTCTTAAGATGCGTTGTGCTGTTAAAGCTATAAAATTGGGTTTAGTGTACAGAGATAATTTCATTTAATTAACTATTTAAAGTAAATCCCTGGCTTATTATTATTTAACTAATCATAGCTAAAATAAATTAAGTGAATGATGAACACATGAATACTATTCACTATTATTGTTCCTTTTTTAATTGTATTTATCTCTTTACTTTCTACAAGTATAGATAGATAGATAGATAGATAGATAGATAGATAGATAGATAGATAGATAGATAGATAGATAGATAGATAGATAGATAGATAGATTTGAATTTAATTTAATGTATTATAAAGATAGAAACAATAATTGTAAATATAATGCAACACCAGTGTTGTTGTTGTTGGTGTGATTTAATGATTTATTTAATAGTTTATTAAAAAATTTAAATATTGCAAGTGCCATGAAATTAAAATAATGACTCTGATGGGGAAAATTCTGCTTTTCTTTTTCATTCATTTCAGATTTAATTACAAAATTGTTCATTAGGAATTATATTTAATTATATTAGCAACTACTTGAGTAAAATTTTACTCAATTTATAGAATTTTTGACATATTTACATAAAATTTAGAGGGTGTAAGTATTTGTTCCATTCCATTTGTGCTGCACATTTGAACACCTACAGGCTCCATAGGTTTGTGCCGAATTAATTTTCATTTACTTTATTTATTTTGTTGGATTAAACGTTTCATCTGAACATGTGATTCAATGAAAGGGATATATTGTTCTATTACACAATTGGCGTGGGAACAAAGAAATCCTGAATACTATAAATTTAAGATATTGAACATTTCTTATTTTTTTGTTAAAATTGTTTATCACTGACCTTCTGACCTTCATCAGCCATAAGAGTTTCCAGCTCAGGCATCCAGCCCAAAGCGTCTGCCAGGTTCCTGACGCCACTCACTACATCACCCAGCTCAACCACGTCACTGGGCCGTGAAGAGCCCCAGGCAAAGGGTCCCACCAGATCACGGTTTATAAGGAGGCGAGACACAGAACCTCGCACAGCTCCGGATAAGCTGGCAAACGGTTCGACCTGCAGAGAAGCGGCGGTTAGAAAGAACTAAACTGTGCCATCTGCCAGCCGAACTGAGTAACTACACGGCTTGGCCCTTGGGGCAAAAAGGCATACAATCAGCAAAAAATCATACAACTGAAGCATAAACAGTATGTTTGCTCCTTAAACCAAGTTTGACTGTTTTTATCTGTTTTTACAGTTAGTGGAATTGTGGATTTATCCAGATTCTACGGGGTATCTGTATTTTAAATGAATAGTATATTTAATTTATATATATATATATTTTTTTTTTTTTATTTAATTTTTTTTAATGCACATACAATCTTCTCAGAAAACAACAAAAAATGCTCAATTTTAAATATTGTGCTACTACATGATGAGAGGAAACGAATAAAATGTGTTATTTTATATTAAATATACTATACAAATAAACTATTTGTTTAAAATACAGATACACAGTAGAATCTGGATAAATCCAGATATGTATATATATTTGGTTCAGACAAAATGTTTTTAAATTTCTTTCATTTCTAGTTAATTCCTTTCTACGTCATACTACTTACAAGTAGCACTTGGTGATAAGTTCATTTTTATATGACCTTACATATTGTTAAATTATATTATGCAGGATATTACACTGTAGTATATTTAAACAAAATTTAGATATATAAAAAGTGTTAAAAAAAATTAGACGTATATAAACAGGAAAACAAACAAATAAATACAAACAAATAGAATAAAGAGAATGTCAGAATTTAGTTAAGAAAAATGTCAAATAAATTATATTACTGTTTTAGTATAAAAAAAAACAATACATAATACTAATAATACTAATATTACAATGAGTGCAAATAATAGTATATATGCAAAATAAATTATATATTAATTAACTGATATGAAAAAACCTACAATTATACCATCAGAGTAAGATTAACAAATAGCTAGAATTACAAAATATAACAAAAACAGAATCCAGTATTATTAAATGAAGCATCGATAAATAAAAAAACATTTCAAATAAAACATAATAAAACAAAGCAAATCAAAATATAAGATTAATGCCATGCAAAACAAATCAAAATCTTCTAATAAATGAAATCTCATATAAAATAAAATTAAACCAAAAAATCAACATAGGAAAAAAGGAAAAGAATATATATTTTATAAAAGAAAATAGAAAGATCACTGGAGTACCAAAATATATAGACGGTGGATTTTTTAGACGGTGGATTTTAGTTTTTTTTTTCCCCAAAGTGAGATTGCAACCTCACAACACTGACACTAGAAGCTCAAGAAACAGTTTCCCTGTAAACTCAGAAGGAAGGAGTGGTGATAACATGATGACATAGTCTTCGCTCACCTCTAAAGATGTTCCCATTACAATCAGTAAGTCTGCTATGGGGAAGTCGGTGAGGTAGAGGAAAAAGTTCTGCGGCAGTTCTTCACCAAAAAACACGATGTCAGGCTTAATGACTCCTCTACACTGGGGGCAGTGAGGAACTGTTCCTTCCATTATATCACTCTAGGAAAGACAACAATATTTCACACAACCTTCAAACGTCAAATTATCTGTTTTTCTCTTTATAACATGATGAATTTACAAGGTAATACGATGTAATACGACACTCACGCGTAGCTCTTCACCTTGGTATTGTCGTAGGCAAACCGTGCACGTGGCTGTCGCAAAGGTCCCATGTGCTTCCACTAACTTCGTAGCTGGGATTCCTGCCACTATAGATGATAGATAGATAGATAGATAGATAGATAGATAGATAGATAGATAGATAGATAGATAGATAGATAGATAGATAGATAGATAGATAGATAGACAGACAGACAGACAGACAGATAGATAGATAGATAGACAGACAGACAGACAGACAGACAGACAGACAGATAGATAGATAGATAGATAGATAGATAGATAGATAGACAGACAGACAGACAGATAGCTCTATCTGTCTGTCTGTCTGTCTGTCTATCTATTACAGATAGCTCTATCTGTCTGTCTGTCTATCTATCTATCTATCTATCTATCTATCTATCTATCTATCTATCTATCTATCTATCTATCTATCTATCTATCTATCTATCTGTCTATCTATCTGTCTATCTAGCCCTGTTTTTACATCAATCCGTGCAGGTGTTTATCACTGTATGGGTCTATATTGTCTCAATTTAATAAAGAGTGTTAATAATTCTGGAGCTGACTGTATATTAAAAGTCTACAAACTCACTTCTCTCTAGTCCATCAATGTTTTGAGTGTACATCCTGAGCAGCTGGCCTTTGTCATGAAGCAGCCGGATGAAGTAATGAGTCAGATTGGGACGATAATTCCCTGGATACAACTCTTTAGCCAAGGCAAAGAAAGGTTGAGGGTTGTGATGGAAATAGTTAATCTCAAATATGGCCTCTGCATAGGGAAGGTTATACTTTTGAAGGTTGTCATAAAGGCCACTTCCTGGTGACCTGTCAGAAGAGATGGATAAAGGAAATTAGAAAAATAAGAATGCAGTTGTAATTGGACTTGATGTAATCATGTTATAGTCAGTGCTTCTTCAGATAGTTACCTGAAATCTGGAATTCCACTTGGAGTACTAATCCCTGCTCCAGCCATCACCACAATCCGTTTGAACTCCCGTTCTCTGATTCCTTTCGCAATGTCCTCTAAAGCCATAATCTGTTTGGAACCGTCATGGCCTCCTCCAAAAAAACGTCTCAGGAAGCTTTTACTACACCAAAACAATAACAAAGATTATAAACTATTAAAGATTCCAAACTGAATCTGTTATAGCACAGATCTCCATGAAGACACGGTGTGTTAATGTTGGAGTGGAAGAACTTGAGTGTCCTACACGGAACCCTGACTCTGACTCAACCCCACTGAACTGAACACCTTTGGGATGAACTGGAATCACTGAGTGAACACCAGACCTCCTCACACTTTTACAACATCAGTGTCTGATCTCACTAATGCTCTTGTAGATGCATGAAAACAAATCCACACAGACTCGCTCCAACTTCTAGTGAAAAACCTTCTCGGAAGAGAAGAGTGGAGCTGATTGTAATAACAACTCTAGAATGAGATGTTCATCAAGCACATATGAGTGTGAGGGTCCTAATAATGTAAAG
The DNA here is from genome assembly GCF_022655615.1 of Tachysurus fulvidraco. Lineage (NCBI taxonomy): Eukaryota > Metazoa > Chordata > Actinopteri > Siluriformes > Bagridae > Tachysurus > Tachysurus fulvidraco. The sequence goes on from NC_062519.1 coordinate 38,880,203, forward strand.
CTTAGTGATTAAGGCGTTAGACTACAGATCGGATGGTCATGAGTTCAAATCCCAGGTCCACCAAGCTGCCACTGCTGGGCCCCTAAGCGAGACCCTTAACCCATAATTGCTCAGTTGTATAAATGGAAATAAATTGTAAGTCACTCTGGATAAGGGTGTCTGCTAATGACAGAAATGTACATGTATTTACCAACATCCCAAACCTGGGTGTACATGTCCTTCCTGGTCCAGCTTTTGAACACTGAGAAATTTGTCTGAAACCTTCCTGTGGTCATGATGAATCCATGATAGACCTAAAAGTTGAGCAGCCAGTAAACACAGAACATTTCCCAACAGGAGCACAACAAAAATTAAGGTTTACCTTACAAATGAATTATGAAAATATTAAATAATTAAATGTTTTATTATAATTTGTGGCATGTTTGAGAAGACTAGGTCTAGGTGTTGAAGATGTTATAAACATTGTCTAGGTGTTGAAGATGTTATAAACACAGTCTAGGTGTTGAAGATGTTACAAACACAGTCTAGGTGTTGAAGATGTTATAAACACCGTCTAGGTGTTGAAGATGTTATAAACACAGTATAGGTGTTGAAGATGTTTATAAACACAGTCTAGGTGTTGAAGATGTTATAAACACAGTCTAGGTGTTGAAGATGTTATAAAAACACAGTCTAGGTGTTGAAGATGCTATAAACACAGTCTAGGTGTTGAAGATGTTATACATTAAAGATGTTATAAACAGTCTAGGTGTTGAAGATGTTATAAACACAGTCTAGGTGTTGAAGATGTTATAAAAACACAGTCTAGGTGTTGAAGATGCTATAAACACAGTCTAGGTGTTGAAGATGTTATACATTGAAGATGTTATAAACAGTCTAGGTGTTGAAGATGTTATACATTGAAGATGTTATAAACAGTCTAGGTGTTGAAGATGTTATAAACACAGTCTAGGTGTTGAATGAGTTATAAACACAGTCTAGGTGCAGAAGTTGTTATAAACACAGTCTAGGTGCAGAAGATGTTACAGTATAAACACAGTCTAGGTGCAGAAGTTGTTATAAACACAGTCTAATTGCAGAATATGTTATAAACACAGTCTAGGTGCAGAAGATGTTACAGTATAAACACAGTCTAGGTGCAGAAGATGTTACAGTATAAACACAGTCTAGGTGCAGAAGTTGTTATAAACACAGTCTAATTGCAGAATATGTTATAAACACAGTCTAGGTGCAGAAGATGTTACAGTATAAACACAGTCTAGGTGCAGAAGTTGTTATAAACACAGTCTAATTGCAGAATATGTTATAAACACAGTCTAGGTGCAGAAGATGTTACAGTATAAACACAGTCTAGGTGCAGAAGATGTTCATTTATTTATAACTTTACCTTTGCCTGTAAATATTCCTCCATTATTTTTCATATTTAGAGTACACCGTCTCGGTAAAATCAGCAATGAGGTCATGATGTTGGGAGTAACAAAATAATAATCCAGATTATTACAATTTATACATTTCACACAGTATTTAATATATTACAAAAATATCACTCAGGTCCAACAGAACTGTTGTGGTTATTCCAATGACGCCTAATGACGCTTTACCGTAATACCTGTAATAAATACACAGCTATTGATAAGAATAGGTCTAAAACATCGACAACAAACAACATTACATTTCTTTCGGTGTTTCAAAATCATGTTATATTTCGACAATTTTACAACAATAAGTTATATTATTATGTAGTAAAAAATACTATAAATTCATTTTTTATGCGCACGTATTACACTGTTATAGGTAGCTGTAAAGAGTCCGGCATTACATTTATACCCATGATCTTTATTAAATAAAACAATATATATCGTATATATTATTTTTATATAAATATTTAATTTCTATTTTTTTACAATATATTACTTTTTTTACAAAAATATTTCCTACGTCGCTGCTCCTTAGCATTAAATGACTTTTATTATGCAACTAAACTCATGTGACTGGCTGTGTTTTATTCCAGGTGCTACAGCACTAAAGAGAACTAGATATTTCAGCTAGTGTCCTTACTACGTGGTGCTGTTTGTAACAGAGCCCTTTTTTGCAATTGGTTAACAGAATCTTTTTTCTTGTGCTATGTTTGGCTAATAGGTATCCCCTTACGAGCGATTGGATTGTGCCAGTGATTGACAAACAACTAACCAATCCCAGAGCCGGAGGCGGGACTTGTCTTAACACTAGTGGGGAAACAACGCCGGTGACAGCTAGGGATACAGTGTTAAGAGAATCATCAAGTGCATCGAATTCCAACACTAGTTTAAATTAAGTACCGGTTAAAAAATGAAAGATGTTCAGGGTTATTTGGTTCTTCAGCAAAGCATGAGCGCCAGCCCTGAAATGGCGGCACAGTGGCACGCGCTTGAAGATTTGTACAACAGAAAGTAAGGCTGCTGTTAGCATTTAGCATTAGCCAAATATTGTCATTGTCTCCCCCCCCCCCCCTTCAACATTTCACACGGAAATAAAACTGCTTGTTCTTTACACATGATTAAAGTGTTTTACATCATATCGAACAATATTATTATTGCAGCCTGTAAAATGGATTTAATAAGAAATATCAAGTTACCATGGCAATAAAATTAATAAAAACAATCCTATTGATGCTTATGTTATCAATATCTTCATGGCATGTGTTTTATTTTAAATAAATTATTAGATTGTGGCATCAGTTAACTTTGAAGTTGACCGAGTTTGTGAAAGACCCTTATTTTCAATCTGGATACACTCTCATCCAGGTGAGGATGTTTCCATGGTGACCAGCTTTGTTTTTTTTGTTTGCTTGCTTGCTTGCTTGTTTAATGTCTTAGCGATTCAGATCAGACTATTTTTCCTCTGCAGCTTTATGAAAACTTTATCTGCGATTTTGAGCACAGGTAGGATGAACACGTAGATAATTCCTAAAAAGAGTGTAATCCTTTTGTCCCTGATAGACTCTCTCTGGAACATACATTTTTATTTGATTCAGGCTTAATCAAAATACAAGGTGACCCAAAAATATATTAGATATATAAGAGAAATAAACCAATTTGACTAAAATGATGTGCTTGCTATGTTTCTTGTTCAAGTTCAACACCGAACACCACAAAACCTTCCTGATCCACCACCAGAATGATTTCAATACACGAGGCTCATAAAAAAATGTAAGGACATTTGACAAAAAAATAAAAAAATAAATAAATAATAATAATTTCAGTTTTTTAGTTATAAAAGATCATTTTATGATATAATTATATCTTGAAAACTTTTGTTACATTTTTAAATAATTTGAATACTGTTACTTAGTTGATTTCCTTGATTATTTCTCATTACACTGGTTTATATTTACAGAATAAACCCTCTCTCTCTGGTTGAAATTGTTCTCTATGTTATCAGTCAAATCACAGGTGAGCATAAAGCACACACAACACCACCTCTGTTTTATTGTGCATGATACAAGTTACGCATAAGTATATAAATTATATTTATATATATTTATAGATATATAAACTACAAGAAGGTATAGAATAAAAAATCCCAGAAGCATGAATTGCTTTGGATAGATAGATAGATTCAACGTTATTGTCTTTGCATAGTACAGGCACATAGCAATAAAGTGCCATTTATTAAAAAATATGCAACAATAAATAATGTTATGGTGACTCGATGTGCATATAGTATAATATAATGGTATAAAAATATAGTGTGTACAAAATAGAACAAGAATATCTTGCAAAAGAAAATATATATGTCCTGTTTTTAATTATTGTTTACATAATAAATGCAAATATCTATATATTTTTAGGTTCTATGGTAGATTTGCACACATTGTGACACAATCATCGTCCGTTCTATTGGGCTTCAGACTACAATGCCATGTATGCTTTTGTATAATAATAATAATAATAATAATAATAATAATAATAATAATAATAATAATAATTATGATATTAATTAAAAAAATTAATCATTGGAAGAAATGTGGCCGATACACACTCAGAGAAAATGTTTTATTATTATTATTATTATTATTATTATTATTATTATTATTATTGTTAATAATAATAAGTTTGGATCATCAACCTAAATTAAGTTCATCAATGTTTGTAACAGTAATACAAATGCTAATATTCCCTTATATTTACACTTCATCCTCGACAGACCCGAACGATGCGATTACCTTTCTTGAAAAGACAAAAGAAAAGGTAAGAATCTTTATAAGAGAAGGTAAGAAATTTATAAAGGTTTTGTAGACCAACAGAAATTTTCATTCGTTACTACTGTATGCTCTAATTTGTTGACAGGTTAAGTGCAGCGACGAAGCAGTGATCTTATGCAAAACGGCTATTGGGTGTCTAAAACTAGAGGTCAATGAGCTTGCTGTGACAAAGGTACATTATAACCAGAAGAGATGGAGGAAGGAATGTGAAAGCTATTCATTAGATATTAATAGGATACTGATGGATACCTATTTGTGAATATTTAAATAGGTTTTTGGCGGACACCCTACATTTTATCTCATTTATACAACTGCAACTGAGGCTTGCTCAGGGGCCAAGTTTGATTAGACACTGTTTAGCATCTAGGGGCGGAGCTTTGGATACATGACATAGTTTGTAAACTATGAATGGGGGTGGGGATAAAGGAGTCAAGAAGTTTACTTTTTTTTATTCAGCTAACTCTTAGAGAGCTTATCTTGAAAAAAGTGGAATATTCTATCCTGATACATATTTAAGTGTAGCACCATGGTGTTGGACCTGAGTGTGGGCGGGGCTTATTTAATTTTACAAAATACGCTCAGTCCAGGGTTAGTCCGAGATGAACAATCATCCAAACAACCAATGTATTGTCTTAATATGTAGCTTGCAAAGCATCAGTATGTATAATAATTTTTTCTGTAGGTTTATATTATTTTCCTGAATGTAGCTCACAGAAACCAGAACTAGCTTAACTGGAATAGCTTCATTTGTTCAACAGTATTTAAGATTATATTATATCACTATACCATCTGTAATAACAGTATGTCTTCATCACTAATTAGAAAAACATCTGGCTTAAATAATCAGACGTTACTGAAAGCAGCAGTTAACCAGATCAGATGTTTAATCCTAAACAGTTATGAAACTGAGCTCAGCAGGTGGGTGTCACACGCTGGCACAGAGGGTAGCACTTCTGCCTCAACGCTCCAGGGTTTGATCCTGATCCCAGGATACTGCATGATGTTCTCCCCATGCCTCTGTGGGTGATAGACGATACACAGCGGATATCATAGTACATATTTTTTTTTGCAAACAAACCGCCAATGAAACTGCAGTATAAAAAAAATTATATCAATCATACTGTATTTTAAGGTCTAAAGAAATAAATTAACTCAGAAAGGGGGTAAAAGTTGTTTAAAAAATATATAAATAAAATAAATGACAAAAAAAATTAAATATATTTATGTGCTTGTGATATCTAAGAATTGTGTCAATTTTTTTTATCAATTATATAAATATATATTGCACTGTACAAATGATCAGCATTGTCAAACCTTTTTTTATTTCTATAATTTTTTTAATGATTCAATTTAAAAAGAAATTGCAAACAGAATGGAAGAAGCTGACTTTGATTTTTAAAATGTTTATACTGAATTTTTACATTTGTTATTTAACAATTAAAAGGATTTTGCACATTTAAACATTTTAATCATCGAGTAGGATTAAAATGTTTAAATGTGCAAAATCCTTTTACATTTGTTATTTAATCATCGAGTAGGATTTTTTTTTTTTAAGTTTGTTCAGAGATCTATTTTTCATATTGTGGATCGACATTTCTTTAAGGTATCATGATAGGATTTTTTTTGTAATTTTGTCCACTTCTTAAAGGTGGGGTCTCTGTTGTTTGAGAAATGCTTCAGAAAACTGTGTTGGGCCACCAAACAAAATAAAAACAAAACTAACGTGTAGCTTTCCAGCGCTGGAGAGAACTGAAGGAGCGGGAAGTTGGCCACATATTCACAGATTCAAGTTTCCCGAGTCAATAACTCCTGAGCTAAACGCTGTTACTACACAAATAACACCTTTTCTGTTGTAGTAATGTAGAGAGGCAGCTACAACCGTGTTTTGTGTAGTAACAGCATTTAGCTCAGGAGTTATTGACTCGGGAAACTCCAATCTGTGAATATGCGGCCAACTTTACTTAAGACGCCGAGGCGCTTTTTTCCTTCTCGATAGGTGAGTAACGTTGGTTTTGCTTTGTTACACAGAACTAATATATGCCATCTTTTGCATGATTATGTATGCATGATATTGTTCTTCCCTTCAGTTATGAAAAAGACACATTTCTTTCCATTAGTTGCCTGGGTTACGTATGTATGTATGGGCGGAGCTATCGATACAGGGGTGGGACCCATTTGAGTTAGGGGCGTGTTTGTTTTGGTGATTTCAAATGTCAACATTGGCTTTCAAACAACGTAGACCCTACCTTTAAGCTTCTGGTGGATCTTTTTGTTTTTTGGCTATACAAAAAAAAAAATATTCCCAGTCAAGCCAAATCAGCACAAAAGGCATATATATGTGACACATTAAGTTTTTTTCCCCACATTTTCCCCACATCTAGACAGACACTTTATTGACCCTGGAGGAAATTCAAGCATCTGTTAGCAACATACAGAGAAATAAGTTTTCACTAACACAGTAAACCTATCCCACCTTCTCACACTAACATTTGCAAATAATAATAATTCAGGTACTTTAAAAAAAAAAAAAAAAAATATATATATATATATATATATAAATATATATATTTATATATATATATATATATATATATATATATATACCACATACAAATGTATAATGTCTAGTAGCAGCAAATAGACAAGTAAATACAGATAAAAAAAAATGTACTGTCACTACTCAGTTTGTGTGTTTCCAGCCTGTCGTACCTGAAACACACAAACCGAGGAGTGACTTTTACAATTTTTTTATTAGGCATGTCCATGTACTTCATAACCATTGATCAGTGAGATCATTTTTCCAAAGCATTATGTAGATTATCTGAGCTTCAGTAGAAATCCTGACAGGTAAATGTTACTTGAAAACGGAGTGTTTTACAGATAAGAGCCTGACTTATCATACATTGATTCAGCGTTTCATTGTTTACAGAAACAGAGGAAGTGGAGGAGATGCTGAATAATTTGCCTGGTGTAACATCAGTCCACGGGTGTTTTTTATGATTTATCCAGCAAATACTATCGATTTGTGGGAAACCACGTTCTGTACTACAAAGACACGCTGCAATATCTCGGCTGCATAGACGTTAAAGATTTATCTGGTAAGCCATGTAATTATTTTTGCATTGCGGACATTGATGCCATTTAACATTTTTTGGTATGTGTACTATCACCTGGCGATGCCTCAAGTCATTTCTCTTTTTCAGAGACAGAGAAACAGGAGAGAGTGTTTACACTGGGGCTTGCGGGACTACTCGGTGAGGGAGTGTATAATTTTGTAGAGCTCGTAAGTCCCTTGGGCTGTTTTCACCGTGCCTCTGTTCCATGGAAAACCTTCAGTCTCATGGTTTTTCACAGTGATCGGTGTATAACACTTTTTTCCTTTGTCAGCTGATGCATCCTGTGTTGGAGTCTTTAAGAAACACAGACAAGCAGTGGCTCAGAGAAACGCTGTATGCTTTCAACAGTGGCAACGTCATCAAGTTCCAGGCTTTAAAGTCAGCCTGCAGGTCAGCATGACAGAAAGAAAAAAAAGATAAAAATCATCGATTAGTTCATAAGAGCAGTGATGGACACGTATTTTGTTAAAGTAACACAGCTGGAACGTTTGCATTGCAGCCAGATCTTGCAGCTCATGAGGTCAAACTGAAGCAAAAGATTCAGCTACTCTGCATAATGGAGGTGATTTTATTGTTTGTTTGTTTTTTTAATTAAAATACATTTCTGTTTTAATTTCATGAGTTGCTTGTGTTTTTTTCTCCTGCTAGATGACTTTTGCACGGCCCACTAATAACAGACAGCTCTCATTCCAGGAAATCGCACAGAACGCCCAAATTCCAGTGAACGAGGTGATCAGCGTTAGCATGCAAATACACTTGTGGGACAAAAGGACGTTGAATTTACTCGATTCAAATACTTTCATCAGGTCTACAGGATTGAATTGTGTAGCATGAACATGATTCGTTTTCATACATCCAATGTAATTTGAGGGTGTATTTTTAAAACCCTGAATAAAGGCAAACACAGAGCTACGTTAATACTACAGGAATTGATCATTATTATGTAATTATGTAAACTATAAATAATATATTCTCCTAAATTCATCCTCGAATCTCACTTGATATTCTTATCTAAATGTAATCTACAGTATGTAAGTCAAACAGCACCTTTAGGATCCTTTAGGACATTTTACACTATAATGCAGAGGTTTGAGCTCAATATACAGTGTTCATATCAAATGAAATGGGAATGAAAGGCAGGATTGGATTTTTTTTTTTTAATTACATGCTAGATATTATATAAGATTGTCTCTTGCTGTAACCGTTGCCTTCTTTCATTTACAGTTAAAGTTGGACTGGCAGCTGCACGTCACGGTGTAATGTTAGCTAGGAGGTTATTATTTAATAGTAGACCCACTACTGCTGACATTTAACTCCATTAAGAATCTTGTACAACACTGCAGGCTCATTGGACTCACAATATATAATAGTCACATAAGAAAAACTCATTTTTATATTCTGTCAATCTTTATTTACTCTGATTATAACATGGTTAATTAATTAAAAAAAAACAAGTATTTTCTAGTAATTCATTCAAATTTAACACTTCAATTGAACATTGAGATATTTTAAGCATTGCTCCAATGGCATATATAAACTGTTGTGATTTTATTTTTAATAATTGGTTACATTTCCAGCATCTGGCAGATGCCCTTATCCACAGCAAATGTTTTATCTCACTTTATACAACATAGTAATTGAGGGTTAAGGGCCTTTCTTAGGGGCCCAGCAGCGGCAGCATGCTGGACCCAGGATTCGAGCTCACAACCTTCCGATCTGTAGTCCAACACCTTAAACTCTTAAGTCACCACATCCCACATTGGTTCATTAATAATTATATTATAAGGTGTTCCAGGTCCAGTAAGCTACCACTGCTGGGTCCCTGAGCAAGGCCCCTAAATCCCAATGCTTATATTGTATAAAATAAAATAAAATGTAGCTCACCCAATTAAACGTCTGTTGTGGTGATTTTGTAACTTAGTGGTTAAGGTGATGGACCACTGATCAGATGGTTGTGAGTTTGACTCCCAGATCCACCAAGCTGCCACTGCTGGGCCCCTGAGCAAATCCCTTAATTGTTAATTGTCCCTTAATTGTTCAGTTGTTTAAAATGTAAGTCACTCTGAATAAGGGAATCTGCAAAACGTAATGCATTGTTTGTATAGTTACAGCGTTTACAGGGCAGTCCATATAATAAGAATGTAATACTAGAGAAACACTTTGATATGGTGTATCTTTCTCTAAGAAAATGTTTATTTAACATGAACGGAAGGAGTCTCCAGTGTCGGTGCTTTGTAATCAAAGTGATAACAGGAACTGGAAAATGAAAATAGGATAGTAACAGTAGCTGTGCTTCATGTCAGGACACATCACACCATCTTGTTGTCGATTTTTTTTCCTTTAATTGCATTTACCGATTAATGGACTTGGATTATGGATGATGTGTGCAGGTGGAGCTGCTTGTGATGAAAGCACTCTCATTTGGATTGATAAAAGGCAGCATTGATGAAGTGGATCAGACAGTTCAGATGACATGGGTTCAGCCAAGAGTACTCGATTTACACCAGGTACTGCACCACTTAATTTATTTTCATCATTTGTCAGAATCATAAGATTTTCTATGTACACACAGTGACCAAAAGTATGTGGACACTTGACAACTATTTTCAAAAGCATAGGCACAGAGTTTGTCTTGCCTTTGTTGTTATAATAAACTCCACTCTTCTGAAAAGGCTTTCCACTAGATTTTGAGGATTTGTTTTTATTCGGTGGCTACAAGAGCATTAGTGAGACCAGACATTGATGTCAAGTAAGAAGGCAACGTATTTGAAGAACCACATATGAAAGTGACGGTCAGGTGTCCGTATATTCTTGACCATATTGTGTATTTGAGGGCTGATTTTGTTTCTCTCAGATTAAGGGCATGAACGAACGTCTGGACTCGTGGTGTAAAGACGTGAAGAACATGGTGGTGCTAGTGGAGCAGCAAGCACTGGACATCTTAACACGATGCATCGATCCAACACAAATCATTTTACTATTACTTTTTTCTCCGTTTACACTATATGTCATCATTGAGGACTTTTATTTCCACGCTTCATGTGAGCAAATATTTATTATTATGTTCTGTAATATTTGAGCTTCATGGGTTTTTCCCATAATGTATTTTACTAGATGTATTCAATTAATCGAATACCATGTGACCTAAATATGTGTATTTATCATTCCTGAAAATACACATTTAATCCAGAGAAATAAATATTTTATATTAATTTACGAAATTAATGTGGAAAAAATACAGGTCAAGAAAAAATTCCTTCCATACTCAGAAATACTCCTATGAATTAAAGCGCCGTATTAAATGTTATTGTCAGGAATTTCAGTTCTAATATCATTTAAAGTACAGTATTCATTTCCTCTTTGCCACAAACAAAAAATTGAAACCAGCATTTGGATACATAAGTAATATGTCTTATATGTGCCGTGTTTTTTAAACTTTGTCCAGGACAGGGTAATATTTCCATAAAAACAACTTGCTATCTGAGACTTAGAAACTGTTGCTTGTGACAATATATTGTGATAAAATTAAGAACAAGGTGTTAATATATTATTGACATCACACATCCCTACATTGCTTTAGTGAGTGAAATAATTTGTAGTTTGTTGCTGTGCAAGTCAAAATTATTATGCTGCTAATTCTAAATATCTCATATTATTACAGATTTTAAAAAACCTATAAAATATCCTGAGCAGAAATTACACTGCTGAAATACAAATAGGACCTCTGTTATGCACTAGGGGTATTTTTTAATTTTTTTATTTTACTGGCATGGTTTAGCTCTGTTTAAAAATGGTGCCACTGCATTTATATTCTAATGGATTTTTTTTTCCTGGATGATCTGCTGCCTGTTCACGCGGCTCACGGAATGCCGAAGATGAAGATTAAGGCTATTGGCTCAACACCTGATTAACACCCTTTTTAAAAATGTTCATTTAATTCATTTGTCACCTGCCTGTATGCATGCTTATGCATATTGTACTGCATTAGTGACTAAAGTCAAATTTATAACCTGAAAGTCTTGGTATGTTTTTTTTTTATTCCAGTTTACACTTTATATGGAACAAGCATAAAACTCAATATTCTACTTCATGTTTTTGTACATTATTATTTTAATGATTTCTGCATTTTGGTGGTGGTGATGATGATGATGATGATGATGATGATGATGATGATGATGATGATGATAGTAGTATGCCAGTGTAAAGTCAAATTAAATTACTGAACTGTTTTCTGCTTTTTGCATTGATGTTGATTTTTTTGTTTATTTGGTTTGTTTTTTACTTAAGCCAGAATTGTGTGACCAAAATAAAACAAAAGATCAACCTCTACATCATTTAAATATCAATGCAAAATAATTCGAGAACGTGAGCTTACCTTTCACAAAATCATTCTCATTCTTCTTATTTCAAATATTTTACATTTACTAAATAAACTGAAAAAAAAATCTAATTCAAATGCAACAATATTTCCTAGCTATCAGTAACAATTTTTAAAGGTTTTTTTTCCCCAACAGAATGGCAATTTCTTAGCATGCATTTCAACTGTGTGATGTCTTCATGTGTAAAAGCACAATATTTCCCTCAGTACAGGTGGTATTTCTTATATATTTGTTTTTGCACCTCATCCAAGACTTTGCCAACTAAAAACAAAATCTGCTATAATAATATTTTAGATTTGTTTGCTTTTTATTATGATCAACGATGTTATGTAACTTAATGAAATTGCAAATGTGTTCAATTGTCTGTGTAAATGACTACATACGACAGAATATTTTAGAGACCCAGTCTGTGTTTGTCTTACTCTGTATTAGTTGATTATATTAATCTTAGTGTGTTCTTGACTGATTTTTCTTCCGATAATGTTGTCAAGGTGAAACTAACCGTAGGTTTTGCTCGGTCAGTCAATGTGACCTTTGTTGTGTTTGACTTTGTGACCTCTGGGGTCGTTTGCGGTTAAAGGTTTGTTTGATTTTTAGGAATAATGCTAGGTTACAGTGCTAAAAGATCACTGTTGTGTTCGCACATTCATTGCTGTTGATATACAGTATATATATTCAATATATTATAAGCATCCTTATTTTACAATGTGGATGAACCAATGAATAGCTCCTTTATTATCCTAAATTTTCTTTAATGACTAAATTGACTCTAATCTTGTGCCAATTTAAATTTAAAACATTTTAAACCACTTAAAAGGATTCAAATGACTTGTTTCTTGATGCTGTTGAATTCATGAAGTGCAAAAATGAAATATTGAGTCTATGCCTCAAAAAAAAATCTATGAACTCAAAGAATTCATATAACAACATGAATGAATGAGTGTTTTTTTGTTGTGTGGTGTTACTTGATGGATAGGTGACTACTGAATTTTACAAGTCATAAGATGTACATCTTCTGGCTGTGTAGATGCTGCATGCATCTCAGCATCTTTCCCTTTAAGAACAAGGACAAGAGGAGCATCAGTGGGGGAGGGGTATCGTTCAGGGTGGAACAGTCCAGTAATGAGCACATTCTGAGCATCATATGGCTTAAGACAATATATAACATCCGTTCCTTTATATGTCTTTATAACCCCCTCCCGCACACAAAAAAGACAGGGGTGTTAGGGAGGGAGAAAGGACCACTTGGACGTTTTTATCTTCTTTTTTTAATCAGTCTTCCAGAGAAGGAGCTTCACCTCTACATCACAGCAGGAGCGCACAGAGAGAGAGAGAGAGAGAGAGAGAGAGAGAGAGAGAGAGAGAGAGAGAGAGAGAGAGAGAGAGAGAGAGAGAGAGAGAGAGAGGCAGGAGCAACGGGAGAAATGCTGTGCCAGATAGGTCTTTAAAGGTGCATGCCTAATGATATGCTGCGTTTTTGGATTTAAAGCATGATCTAGAACAGAGGCCTTCATCTCTGCCATAGGTTCAGGCTCCTAATATACTGTTGCCATCACCGGTGCGGCACATTAGTGGTGGTGAGTGGGGTGCGATGTAATGTCTGGTTGAGCTTCTGTGTGGATTTCTGTGAAGGAAAAAAACAGGCCTTGTTTGCCTCCACGCAGGGAAAGCAGAGCGCCGAAGCGAGCCTCTGGCCGGCGGGGCCGTGTGGAGAGAGACAGAGAAGTACACCATCTGCATGCCCATGGGAAGACGCGTGCGTAATAAAGGCATCCATTACATCCACAGGCCCGACACAGACAGCGAGGAGCTTTAACATCGGGATAAGAGCCTGATTAGTTGGTTTGCATCTCTTTTTCCCTTTTTCCATTTTGCCTTGAAAGATCTTTTTTGTCGCTCTGATGAGATTCGAGATACGGAGAGGGAAGCGGCTTTAGCGTTACTGTTCGTACATCACGGTCTTCCTCGCTCGTTTCGTGCTTTCTCTAACATTCTGAGGATTTGCCAAAACCTGTTTCATGCATGTCCACTGGAGGCAGGTTTGACTTTGATGATGGGGGGTCGTACTGTGGAGGGTGGGAGCAGGGCAAGGCTCACGGCCGAGGGGTCTGCACAGGGCCCCAGGGCCAGGGGGAATACGCAGGGGCCTGGAGCCATGGATTTGAGGTTCTTGGAGTGTACACCTGGCCCAGTGGGAACAGTTATAAAGGAACCTGGGCACAGGGGAAGAGGCATGGCATTGGCGTGGAGACCAAAGGCAAGTGGGAATACAAGGGGGAGTGGACGCAAGGATTCAAGGGCCGCTATGGGAGGCTGGAAAGCATCGGCAGTGGGGCTCGTTATGAAGGGACCTGGAGTAATGGCTTACAGGATGGTTATGGGTCTGAGACATACTCTGATGGAGGTGAGAAAAATAAACCTTACATGTATTTCTTGCTAATCCAAAGTTGCTTATAAAACTCATATTCACATGTGTATATGTTTCAAGGTGTGTCATTTTTCTATGACTGCACGCTGAGTAAGCGAGTGGGTAGGTGGGTGGGGGTGTTCATATACATAAGTGTGTGTGTAACATAGTAGGAAACTGCTCTTCCCAATTATATAACACTGCAGTCTGAATGGTTATGTGATTTCCTAATACAAAATGCACATTTCCCCCCAGCGTTTAATCATGTATTTAAAAGAGGATAACTGCACTTGGCTTACGTTTGAAGTGGTCTATCACCACTCTATGAATACATCCTATTTCTCCAGCACCATCCACACCACACACGCCTCTGTACAGTCAGTCACTATGGAAACCAGAAGGCAGCGGGTCATTGGGTCACCAGAGACTCCAGTCTTCCGAAAACTGATTGGACGAGCTGTCACTTTTCGTGATTCACTCCCTCGTGGGACACAATTTCCGTTCATACGCGAATGCGGAAAATATTAACTACATTTAGGATTACATTAAGGCAGGAACGGAATATAAACCTGTACTTGCTGCACATACATGACAGTTAATCCATACAATTACATGTCTTATGTTGCTCTTACTGTGTATTCACAACTACAACATGGATCGACAGAAAAAAGAATAATGCATTTTTTTGGGGGGAGTAAGAAGGTAGTTTAATGCATATTAGAGAGTGCATCACATTATTGTATTTCTCAATTATTTCATGGAATTCTAGAACTCATTATGAGTATCAGATTATGCAAAATGTAATTGCAACCTGATTTATTTTGAGTGTACTGTAAGAATACTTCCAGTAGCACCTTGGACAGCTTCTAGTTTCACGTAGTGAACAAAACAAGAATTTTCTTATTTTACGGCTGACTCATATATTGCTTTCTTATCCGTTAATTAAATAGAAAAATCAATATAGAGAAATCCACACTATAGATCGGTAAGGTTGATTTTGACTTGTTCAAGCATTAAAATTGTGAATTGGAAACGATCTACATGAATTAATTTTTACATTAGTAATAATAATAAAAGTAAACCAAGCAGTTGTATTTGTTGTATGTTTATTTAAAGACAACTGGTAAGTAAATTAATTTGTTAAGATAATTAGCAAAAAAAACAATGAATTATTTACCACTTAAAATTATTCAGCAACTGCTAAAAACTACTTTGTAGTTTTACTCAAGGCATTTATTTATTTATTTCAATATGGAGAAATTTATATCACCTTCTTAATTAAGTGACTATGTAAATTGCCAATAAGAACTAGCTGCTTTAGTGAAACTACAGTTTTCACATTAAGAATAATAAAAAGTAAACCAAGCAAGCTAATTTATTGTTCAGTGAATTAATGTTAATTAACTTTAAGATGTTTGTAAATGCTAGAGAGATTTTACATAACTGCTATATCATTAAATATTATTACTAAATATATTGAAATGATATTAAATATATAATTTGATGATAATCTAATATGCAGAATTTAAAAATGTTATTCAGCTGCTACTATGAATTGCTTTGTGATTTCACTGACTGCATTTGATTTTTTTTTTTTTAATCAATATGGAGAATTCCCAATACTGGTTTCTGAAGTTCATGATTGTGTCTTGCTCCAGCTTCTCAACTGTAAATTGAAAATTATGTAAACAAATTTGATACTTTTAATGTTATTTTAAATATGACATTAATAATAATGAAAGTAAACCAACTTATAACACTGTAATATATTGTTATTAAAACAATAGGGAAATATTCATAATTAACTGCAGAATTTTAAAAACCAATTATGAGATTGGATGCTAAATTTATACCCATTCTAAAGCACATTATACAGCAAGTTTATTGACTGAATGCATTTTTGATTATTTAAAAGAAATCAATATGGAGAAATCCACACCATTGTGAAGAATAAACTGATTGAATAAATAAATGATCTATAGCTGCTTTAAAAAAATATTTATTTACTAAGAACAATAAGAATAATAGAAAAAATATATCAATCAATGATTACTGTATATAGTAGCTTATTATTACAAGGTAGTTGTGACAATGATTTATAATTTCAGAGAAAGTATAATATATACTGGTAATTTTAAAAGCACAATACACCATATAGCAAATATACATATATACATGTATATGTAGATGATATTTTTCTAGGCATGGTACTACTAATAATTATTTTGTAAATAAAGTGAAAGTTTAAATGAGAAATATATTACAGTGAAAGAAAATACTAGGAAATTTAAGAGAATAAGGAATTGGGTCTGCCTGCTCCTAGGATTAGAGAACAAGCTATATAGTACCTGGTAGTGATGAATAAAAACAGGATTTATTTTTATCTGTATAAAGACAAACAAGTTGTGAATGTATTGTTTTGTGGCTTACTGCATTATGTCTTCTTTGAAAGGTACCTACCAGGGACAGTGGTTGAGTGGCATGCGACATGGCTATGGGGTGCGTCAGAGTGTGCCTTATGGCATGGCCGCTGTCATCTTCTCCCCTCTGCGCACTTCCATAAACTCGCTTCGCTCTGAACACAGCGAGGGAGCTCCAACACCTGATGATGGCTCTGCTGTGAGCGGGGTGGCTGGGAGTCCGGTGGGGCGTGGAGGCTTTGTGCTTTGTGCCCAAAGCGATGCCGACCGGCAACGGAAGAGGAAAGGGCGTTTCCGGCAGTCCATCCTGAGTGGCCTGAAATTACGCCGTTCTGAGTCCAAGAGCTCCCTGGCCAGCCAGCTAAGCAAACAAAGCTCCTTCTGCAGTGAGGCAGGTATGAGTACAGTCAGCTCAGCTGCTTCCGACATCAACTCTAATGTCAGCCTCGGGGATGGTGAGACAGGAGCCAGTGTGGATGCAACAGTCACTGAGACATATGTGGGGGAATGGAGGAATGACATGCGAACAGGTTGGGGGATCAGTCATCGCTCTGACGGGCTGCGCTATGAGGGTGAGTGGTTTGGGAACAAACGGCATGGTTATGGCTGCACTACCTTTCCTGATGGAACAAAAGAGGAAGGCAAATACAAGCAGAATGTTCTGGTGAGTGGCAAGAGGAAGAATATAATACCACTGCGCACCAGCAAAATTCGGGAGAAAGTGGATCGTGCCATGGAAGCTGCTGAGAAGGCTGCAGAAATTGCTAAACAGAAGGCAGAGATTGCATTGTCAAGGTATGTGCTCACTGGGTTCTAAATATCATGTCATCTTTACCCCAACCAAGGTTATTTTAAGAATAAACATGTTGATTGTGATTTTTTATATGGTTTTAAGCAATGAGAGATTTTAAACTACTTGCAAAATGAAGTAGAATCTTGTGCTGAATATAACTTTTTCTTAATGCCAGAACGAGCCATGCTCGAGGAAAAGCTGAGGCAGCTGAGGGAGTTGCACAGAGGGCCCAGGAGGAGTGTCGTCTAGCCAGGATTATTGCCAAAGAACTATCCCCTTCCTTCCATCATTATGGAAATGGTCAGTAAATAGAGTTTTTTTAAATACTGTATATTCTTATTTAAGTCTATTCTTGTGCATCACATTCTTACTAACAAAATGTCATTGCCATCCACCAGGGCTGGAATGCCAGAGACCAAAGCGCCAAGACAGAAAAGAGAAAGAGGTAGAAGTGATCTCAACTGGGACAGACAGCCCAGAGCTCTGCACACCAGACACAACACCTCCTGCCCAGACCCCAGACCTGAGTCCTGTCCTGAGCAATCCGCCATCACCTCCACGTACCCCACCATCTCACCGTGCCAGGAGCACCTGCTTCATGCGTCAGAGTGCTGTGGACGAACAGGGAGGGGCTGAGATCCAGGTCCTGGTTGAAGGAAGAGGCATGGACAATGGAAGAGGGGGAGCACACAGTTGGACTGCAGACATGTATCCAAACCGACGAGGAAGCAAAGGAGACAGTAGCCGTTCTACCACACCATCCCTACTGGAGGAAGAGATTAGCCACATCAATGGACATGAGCAAAACTCCTCAACACATCACTCATGGGAGAATGGCTCCTCAAATCACAAGCCCATTGAGCACATCTCCTCAGATAAAGGATGGGATCACATGCCGTCCAATCAGAAGTCCTGGAAGCATGCATCCTCGAATCACAAGTCCAGGGAATACACAATTTCCAAACATAGAGAATGGGAGCATATTCCATCCAGTCACAACTCTATGGACCACAACTCTTCCAAGATCAAACCGCAAGTGCACACATACTCCAATCACAAGGCCTCGGGTCATAATTTGTCCAATCACAAAACCAATGAAAATTCTTCCTCCAATCACAAGCCAAAGGAGTACATCTCCACACATGCAAAACCACAAGACCGCGCATCCTCCCACTACAACCCTAGAGAGCATGTACCTTCCTATCGCAAATCACATGAGCATGTCCACTCCAATCACAAAGCAAGCCAATCCTTTACCAATCATACAGCTGGTGAATCCAGTCTGAATGACTACCAGCCACCAGAACATGGAGCCAAGAGCTCCAGTCTGGGATGGACTGTTGAGAATTCTTCCCAGTGGATCCCCTGCCACTCCCAGCTGCCTGAGAAAGACAAGGAAAAGCTGGATGACTACCGGGTGGAAATGAGGTTTCAGCCCCTTGACTCTGTTTCACAGCAGCACTTTGGCTCAGGCATGGAATGTCCAAGTCTCCAAGGACACAATTCGCAGACACTCCGTCAGCGGAATCACGAAGGTAAAGAGTGGAGTCTCGCAGCTAGGGAAGGATCCGTGGACTCTGTGCAGATGCTGGACAGCCTGAATGTTGGGGTGGATTTGGAGGAATGGCCGTTGCACAGGGATGTCACCCTTTCTCCCCCTTTATCATCCTCTCCAATCACTCTAGAAAACGACGGAGAGCATCTGAACCTGGTCAAAACAAACTCAGTAAGTATGGCTGAATTAAAAAAAATTATAATAATGTAAATTGAATAAAAATAATATTCTGTGTCTGAGCATGAAGTAGCATTAAGCGACTTGGATAGACGTGTAAGTGGAACTAGCTGTAGAACTAGAATTATTTTGAAACGTCATCGATAAGATCATTCTGCTGATGTCAAATGAGTCAGTCATGGTGATACGATAACACCATGTTTCAAGGAAATGCTCATCTGTATCACTTTCTTTCTCTTTTCACAGGGCTCCAGCTCTGTCCTGGTGGTCATGGTGATTTTACTCAACATTGGTGTAGCCATTTTATTCATTCATTTCTTTATTTAAACACAATGGCCTAGAGAATGTTAATAACAGCACTTACTATTATGAGAAAGTAAGATATGCATATGCTGCACACTTAGCATCACTTCGTTATGTAAGGAACCCAGAATTTTCATTAGTCAAAGCCCATGTACACTGAAAAACACCATGTAAATTGTAAGTTTAGTTTGTGGTTCCAATAATGATATATTTCCATTATTATCCATTAGGTATCTTTGCTTACTTTCTTCCTTCTCCATTATAAAGGCCCAGTAACAGTATTCATTAGGAATAAAAGTATTGCACATATTTAGGTTTTGAAGATACAATATTGCCTGATATAATTTGTCATGTCTTTCTGCTCGTTAACAGCGTTATTTGATTTTCTTTTAAGTGCACATCTGGCCTGATTTTTCTTTTCTGAACATTATGATTGTATAGCTTAGTGAGATGGTCTTGTGGTCTTATGTACAAAGATGTTCTAGCGCATGTGAGGTGGTCAAGTGCACATGGCACTGATATGTAAGAAGTCAGTCCAAGAATACACACCCCTCAAATATCCCAGGGTACTGCCCTATAGGACCGCTGCAACCACTCATCAGTTCATCCATACAAAATCTCTCGTCTCCATACTCTGTACGTCAGAGGTAAAGGCTATCTTAAAGGGCTTCATCATGATACGTTTTTTTCATCTGAATCCAAATTCACAAGTGTGTAGTGAATGGGGTAACCCCACAACGTTCTTCCTTCCTTCTCTAATACAAGCCCCTTTAGCACCGTCACTGAATGTCAGCACAATTCAGTCCATTGCTTCGTTTGTTTTACTTCACACCAAAATACTACATAGACTACTATGCCAAACATGCATTGTACTTCCTGTATGACCTGAACCACAACAGAGGTACATTGATGGTTGAGTATTCTGGCTCATGCTTTGTAAAGTTTGAGACTGTTACCTTTTGACCACTGCTTTCAATATATCTATATATTATATATTATTGACAAGTTAGGATCTTTTAACTGTTTGCAAGATATCATTGATAATGCTGAGTGCCTTTTTTTAATTGAAGAAAAAAAAAATCATCCCAGCAAGCAGGCTTTGTACAAAGTGATGACATATACAGAAGTCGCGTAAGGAGGCATGGAACCATCTGTCTCTCTCTTTCTCTCTCTACTCACCTTTGAACTGAATGGGTTGGCTTTAGAACACTGAGCCCCTGGAAATTTTTACAGCATGTTCGTTGGCCTGTATTCTTCTGCTGTTATTCTGTGTGATTTTCTGCCTGTCTCTCTGTCCAGCAAATTTAGGTGACAATAGGGACTGTCCAGCTTGTTTCTCAGTGGGACCTGATTGAAATCATCTCAATTAATGAATGATAAAACTGCAACTGTATATTTTATACTACTCATCCAGTGACATCATCATGTTGTGGAATCATTGCATGCCCGAGCATGCCCTTTCTTACGCAATGATTTATGAGATGTTTCCAAGTTATGTGGAAAAATTAATAAAATGTTTGAGGTTATGATATTTTCTACAGTTTTCTTTAAAAAGAAAGAAAAAGTAAATAAGAAAGAAAACAAAAACAAACAAACAAACAAAAAAAAAAAAGCAATTCACATGGATGTTCACATCATGAAGGAAGTGATGTGGTAAGAATTCTGAGAGTAGTTTTTGATAGCGACCTGATTTTGACATCTTAATAACAAAGCATGCTTTAAACAATATTCTGCTGCATTATGAAAACCTGGAATTATGTTGGTAAGCCGATGTAAATTATAGACAGGTGGCAAAATTAAGAGAAGAAAAAATATAGTGTCCTTCTAAGTCATATTTTGGTCACTACAAGCCTCCAGAACTGTTTCCATGCAACTGTTTTTCATCAAGACTGTTGTTCTAAATGATATCTCTTTGGTGATTAGATAATTTGGTAGTGTCTAACACATCAAAGAGGTTCAAGAAGTCCAATTAACATATGATTTACATAATTTTCACCTTCATTAAACCATTGTCCTTTGGATGGGGTAGGGTTTTCCTGGAAGATGTTACATGATATCTGTACCAACCCATAGCACGGCACAATCTCACACACACTCAATCACGCTATGGACAATTTATAAATGACAATCAGCCTACAAGGCATTTCTTGGTCTGGGGGAGGAAATCGTAGTACCTGGAGGAAACCCCCAAAGCATGTAAAGTTGCATTAGGACATGCAAAGTCAAAGCACACAGGGCGGAGGCTGGAATCAAATCCCTCAAACATGAAGGTGCGAACCACTAATCTTAAATCCAAATCTAGTACATCTAGTGATTGCCTAATTGAGCGTGCAAAGATAAACAAAGGAGTGCAAAAATAAAACAGATTTGTTGATTTCGATTCAACCCTGTTAAGATATTTTCAGATCTCAACTCGTCAAGTCAAGAAGCTTTTATTGTCATTTCAACCATATATAGCTGTTGCAGTACACCGTGAAATGGGTCAACGTTTCTCCAAGTTCATGGTGCTACATAGAACAAAGACCGAGCTAAGGACTTTGTAAGTAGTCCTAGTCACATACTGTGCAACCTGGTGCAAACAGTGCAGTACAAGAGAGTGCAGGACAAGACAAGACAAACAAGACAGTGAAGGACAAGACAGACAAGAGAGATCCTTTGGTTTACTTTCCTGATACTTTATTTTGAATTTGATTTACAGAAAAATTGGAATAAATGAAAAAAAAATTAAATAATAAATATAAATAATAATTTTAAAAAATCATATTTTTTTCAGTTCACCATGCATTAGATGGTGTTGAGAAATATCTTCAAGCCCAAGAATACCCCAAGGTTGAACACTTCAATGATTCAAAACCATTTGTAATGCCATGATTAGAATGATACCACATGGCACACATGGTCTACCAGTTTGACCATCATATCTTGTGCTGTATTCATCATATTCTTGAGGCTCTGCTAAAGAACATCATGTATGATTGATCTATCCTTAACCAAATAAAAAACAAAAAACGGGTAGCTCAGACTGATGCAGGTTCAGCTGACATTTTCAGCCCCCCTGCTGCTTTGAATCCGCCCATATTATTTGGGTGTCAGCCTTGTTCTGTTTGGAGGGAGGGAAGTAAAGGAAAGGAAAGGAAAGGAAGGAGGGGGACTGGTCATAGAGGTCCGATGCGTCACGTTCATTTGGGCCTTGTGGAGCCCCGCCGGCTGCGCGTCGTCCGAATGTGTGTTTGTTTTCTTTTCTTTTTTTTTTTTCTTGCAGAACCGGAACCGCTTTTTTTTTACCCTCTTTTAATTGTAGTGCATTCAGGATTCAACCGGGAAATAAATAAGGTATGGGAATCGATGTACGAGGAGGAAAAAAACAGCATGCATGGTGTCGGTTTTGCCTTTAGCAGCCGCGGTGTAGCCCAGCCAGCGTACTGAAGTGCACTGAGCTTAAGGGAAGGAGGCTGAGCGTTATGCTGCTCGGATGCCATTGTGCAGAGGGATTTTTTTCTCCCCTCCCTTCGAGCTTCGAGTTTCCTCTCCGCGGTTTTTTTTTTTCTTTTTTTTCTTCCCGCATTCCTGATTTCTTGCCCCCTTTTTTTTGCATGCACTGTTTACTGTTTGTTTGTTAGCCCGACGGTTAAAAGCAAGGACATTAGCCAAGCTGGTGTATTAAAAAAAAACAAAAAACGAGCTGTTCCCGGTGTCTAATGCTATCAGTAGCTAGCTAAAGTTGCTAAAATAAACAAGAAAAAAAACGCCTTTTTCTGGCCAGAAATGCAACATATATATATATATATATAAATATTAGTACATTTGACTTTTTTTTGCATGCATCGTGTTTGCTTTTGTGTAGTAGCTTAGCATCGTGCAGAGGTTTGTTTTTGTTTATTTTCTTTTTTCTTTCCTCTGTCGGTTTGTAGCATTTTAGCTTAAGCTTAAAACGACCGTTCAGAGCAGCGATGAATCCAGAATTGACACTAAATCACGGTGTCTGTTTTGATTTGTGATGTTTTATGCCGTGCATGTTAAAAACAAATGTTTGTTTTTCTTTTGTTTGTTTTTTTAAATCTATCTTGGCTTCTTTATATTAAAATGCATCCTTGAAGAGTTGAAGCACTTCTGACTAAAGTAAATTGATGTTGTCTCTGTCTTGCAGGTGAAGTTCTTCATATAATGTAACAAGACTCCTTGTTGGTCCTTGAATCCGATAAAGACCCGACGTACCGGGACGTTTTGAATAAACGAGGTCCTGTGACAGCTGAATCCATACATGTACAGCGGAAGGATGACCGAGGCATGGCAGCAGCAGCATGCAGTGGCCCCTCCTCCTGTTGCACATCCTCTTCTTCAAGGGGCCGAAAATCCCCTTGGTAGTGCCGTGTATGGGATCGTCCTTCCGACAGACCCTGCTTTACAACAGTCGCAGCACGGCCAGCACAGCCAGCAGCACCCCGTGCCCGCTCAACAGCCGTCCCTGCAAGTCGGGAGCGAGGGCGGACACAAATGTGGAGCGTGCGGCCATGATATATCGCACCTGGCGAACCCGCATGAGCACCAGTGCATGGTGAACCAGGACCGTTCTTTCCAGTGCACACAGTGTATGAAGATCTTCAGTCAGGCCACTGATTTGCTGGAGCATCAGTGTGTCCAGGTAGAGCAGAAACCGTTTGTTTGTGGTGTGTGCAAAATGGGATTCTCTCTTCTCACTTCTTTGGCACAGCATCACAACGAGCATTCGAATGGCAACAACCCTATGAAATGCTCAATCTGCGAGAAAACCTACAGGCCAGATTCTTCCTCATCAAACCCCCAACAGCCATCTACCGGAGAGACCTCCAGCAGCGGTGCTGCAATGGGCTCTTCTTCATCCACGGCTTTTCAAAACTCAGACAGGCCCTACAAGTGTTCGGTGTGTTCGAAGGCTTTCCGACACCTCTCTGAGCTCTCTCGACACGAGCGAGTCCACACAGGGGAGAAGCCATACAAATGCAACACCTGTGACAAGAGCTTCAGCCAGGCATCACACCTGGCGCATCACCAGCGCACTCATAGTTCTGACCGACCTTATAAATGCGCCGTCTGCGATAAGACCTTCAAGCACCGGCAGCACCTCGTGCGCCACATGTACGCCCACTCCGGTGAGCACTTGTTCAAGTGCAACTTGTGTGAACTGCACTTCAAGGAATCGTCTGAGTTGCTGCACCACCAGTGCCAGCCTGCTGGTGAACGACCCTTCCGTTGTGCGACGTGTGGGAAGACCTTCAAACGGCCGTCGGACCTCCGACAGCACGAGCGCACCCACTCTGAAGAAAGGCCGTTCCAATGTGAAGAGTGCCAGATGAGTTTCAAGCAGCAGTACGCCCTCGTGCGACACCGCCGCACTCACAAAAACCCAGCGGAGCGTCCTTTCAAGTGCAACCAGTGCGACAAGGGCTTCCTTCAGCCATCCCACCTTCTGTACCACCAGCATGTCCATGGAATCGAGAACTTGTTCAAGTGCGCCGCTTGCCAAAAGGGCTTCAGACAGTCTGGCGAACTACTCAGGCACAAGTGTGGAGAATCCGGGTCAGGCACCAACGCACCCGAGAAACCGTACAAATGCGACGTGTGCGGCAAGGGCTATAAAAAATCCTCCACTCTTCAGCGACACCAGAACTCCCACTGCACCGAGAAGCCGCTCAAATGCTCCTTGTGTGGTCGTCGCTTTCAGTCATCGTCCGATTTCGTACAGCATCACTGTGATCCTGCTCGCGAGAAACCAATGAAGTGCTCGGACTGCGAGAGGCGCTTTAAATATTCCTCTGAGCTTCAGAGACATCGCCGCGTCCACACAGGAGAGAAACCTTTCAAGTGCCCAACCTGCGACAAGGGATTCAAGCAGCGAGAGCACCTGGCCAAGCATGGCATTGTCCATTCACGGGAAGCCCAGTTTAAATGCGTGTGGTGTGGGGAGTGCTTCGGGGAGCTGGGGGCTCTTCAGGAGCACACAGTCCAACACACTGCAGAAGGAGGGGGGTATCCAGTAGCCCCGTGCATACAGTAATGGTGCTCCAGCAGCGTTAGTCTCCCATCCTGTTTAACAAAGCCACGAATATAGCGCTTAGATGAGAAACATCCCAGTATTCTAAATGTGCTATAATTTATTGAGGTTCATTTCAAGACTCACAGCCTGTGATTATTCAATTCTGTGTACCAGTATTTTCCAGCCAGGCCTTAAAAAAAAGCTTAGATGCAGAATACAAAAAAATGTCCAAAAACTATTAAAAAGTTTATAAGATATAAACTCGATGATGACTATTCTAGATTTTTAGCTCCCTGATATTTGAAACTGAAATTCAAATACAGTGCTGTTGTAAGTGTTGTAGGTGTGACCGATTTGTGTTTTCACGATTTTAATATTAACAAGCTTAATTCAGTCATTTTGTTAGGAGCGCTTCCCAAAAATGAGAAAATCAAAAGGATTTTGCTGGCTGGACTAATTATTGAGGCATGTGACAAAGTGTTAAACACCCCCCCCCCCCCACCCCTCTTGTACAGTACATGTACAACCTCATGCTTTTTACCTGCCATAGTACTTGTATATATCTTAAGGCAAACTGCTCCGTATAGTAACTCGACCATATAAACTCCAATTCCTAACCCATGATGTAACAGGGTATGTGTATGCATGAATAATCTAAAATCTCTATGTTAGTATTTTATGTTGTAAACTGTACCTGGTGCTTATTTGTATGTTGTCTTCTAGGCAAAAGAACAAGGATAGTTATTTTGAAGTGATGCAGTTGTATGGTGACGAGTGTAAGTGGTCGACTCATCCCTGCAGTTATCATGGTTATTTAGACAATGATCAGTAACAATCATACATTTATACAGTTTACAGTTTGGACTTGCATTTCAACTGCCCAGTAACAGCATGTCTGACAACAATTTAAAACACACACACACACACACGAGCTGGTGTTACCGCTTTATCAACGCTCTAATATCTTTAGTACTATTCAGAAATTGATGTTTTGTAATGATTTAGTACAATAGTACAATTTAGTGTCTGTGTATCCACCATACTGTAAACTATATGTCCATGATCATTCCTCTCTTAGGACAGTTATTACTTTATTACAGTGGATGTAGTAGGCTTATTTTACCTTTTATGAGATTTCTATTTTATTTTGTTCATTTATACATGCCTGTGATGTCCCTTAAACTTTAGGTTTGCATTCTAATATTATAAAAAAGAGAGAGGGAGAAAAGTAGGAGTCGTAAGCACCTTGGTCGTATTCAGCAGTATCACAAGGTTTGTTAGGTCTAGTTTGACAAATTTGCACCTTAATCAAACTCAATTGGAATCTCAATCACCCTTGTATGCTGATCACGATTAAACAGATGATGCATACAGGCAAGTGTCCTGTATTGATGTTCTAGAAAACAATAGAACTATATTAAATGTTTGTTAATTCTAACAAAATATTCCTGTAAAATGTTCAGGCACCCTATACATTTTTCCCCATCATTTCAATGTCATTTATTGTCACAGTTACACTACATAATTAACACAGGTCATGAAGATGAAGTAGGGATGTAGCCTGATCATCCACAGGTGTAGTACCTATAAACCATTCAATAGCTTTTTATTATTATTATTATTAATTTTTTTTTTGGCTCACTTTAACATTTTTAAGTGTTTTTAAACACATTGGGGCGTTTGAAATATGTAAATATCTATATGTAATAATTTGTCCATTCTTTGCACTTGTATGTATTGTGACCTTAGGCTACATGGCATTAACCAATAAATGTTTGCAAATATATGTGTGTTTGATATGTGTGTATGTATGTATATGTATATTTATTTATTTTTCATGTAATTTTCAATTGACGCCACAAAAAAAAGAGTGTAGACATTTTGTGAGATTTAAAATTAAACGTAGTTGGGCATTTATTTATTTATTTATTTATTTATTATAGACGACGCCTGGAAGCTTATTGAGCGCTTCCGGTTCTCAAGTGAAAATAGCGTCAAACTAAACGTCCAAATCTCTTACCGTTTCCTACGCAAGTGCACTAAATGTAGAGAAACACGGGCTCGTGCGCCCTACGAAGTGCACTAAGTTTCCATCCGAGAAAAAGTGGTTTGGGATACGGTACGGATTCTGCGGTTTGAAACAGAAGGGGTGTGAGTGAGCTAACTGAGCGGTGTTGGGGATTCCTCCACCCCCTCAAGGCAACGGTCGGGATATTTAGAGAAAATGTCAACACTTTATTGTTATTATTTTAATTTTGCTAATAGCGGTCAGTGGAGTTAAAAAAAAACGCTGCTCAATCGAGCTAGCTTGTTAGCTATCGGTATCCATAACGTTAGCTTAGCATAGCTTAGCTTGTAACGATTACCATGGTTATAATAATGTTAAATAATAGTAATAATAATATCGAGTCACGTTCTGTTTAAAGAAATATCAGACCGACCGGTTTGGATGGTAACGTTATAATATAATTAATTATTTTTATTTAATTAATTCCTCTTAGCTAGCAATGATAGCTAAGTGCTATCGTTAGCCAGCCTCGTCGTTCGTTCGACGTTAGCTAGCTGAATTAATTTTCCGTTAATTCAGCATCACAGCTAGATAAGTTAAGCTGTAAGTGTTTTGTGATGGTTTATAAGCAGGACTAGTTAGTTATTACATGCGTAGCGAGCTATGCACTAAGCTGACTAGCAGGCTTCACAGGTAGGTGACATGTTTATTCGTGTCGCTTAGCGATCCAGCTATTAATCACGCATCAGTAAATCAAATCTGTGCTATGAGATCTTGGCGAAATTCCTCCTAACCGACACGGTTATTTAAGCTGGCGCTGTGTCAGAAAGCGTGCAGGCTGCTTTCCGACACATTCGGACACTCCGTATCAGGTTTGAAGAAGAGGTCATGGTCCCAGCTGCATTGCGGCCCTGTTTCACTGAAGAGATCAGTCGCACATTGCTACAGTGAACCAGGCCTTTCTCAGAGTTGCCAGAAGACAAGGCCGGCTTTGCGGTGTCGTGTTTGGAGTGCTGTGGTCGGTGGGGAAAAGGCAGATCCATCATCGCCCATGCCCGCCATGCCTGGTCCGGCGGCCAGCAAAGCGCGGGTGTACGCTGATGTGAACACTCTGAAAAGCAAGGATTACTGGGACTATGAAGCACATGTGCCTAGCTGGAGGTACAAATCTTTCCGTTGTATTTATATACCCGTTTGCTATAAAGGTTCCCACTCTGCTCCTCTCCAACCCAACCCACAGTCCTATAGCTAAGACACCTGTTTCAACAAATCCGCCCCTTTTCAGACTTGTGAAAGGGTTTGAAGGGAAAACACTAAAATGTGCAGGACAGAGGGTACTCCAGGACCAGGGTTCTGAAAGTGAGCTCCAAGAATCCTTAGGGTTCTTTCAAGGCTTAATTTTGGACTGTGTTGGAACACAACAATGTCATCTTCCTGTAAATAATGCCAAGTAGAACCTAATACAAATTTAATAACTAGGTTATGTCATTTTGAGCTTAAAAAATAACATAGATCTGACTTCAATCAGTAATAAACCTAAGACTTTGTAAAATTAGTTTGTACTTGTTACACTTGGAGGCAGGCCCCTGACTGTATAAAGTATCTAGTGTGTTCTTATTTGCTTCTGTCATTTCTCACCTTCTTTCAGCAACCAAGATGATTACCAGTTGGTCCGGAAGCTTGGAAGAGGCAAATATAGCGAAGTGTTTGAAGCCATCAATATCAACAGCAATGACAGAGTGGTGGTGAAAATACTCAAGGTGATTCTTAAAATAAGCTTGAGATTTTCTTTAATGGGGTGACAAGTTGTTCATTTCCCAAGTTCATGTTCAGTTATAAATAATTTTACATTCCTAAGACTTGTCAAAGGATGCTTTGCTAAAAAAAAAATCTTTCAGATGTTCTGGTCTACATAAACATACCCAAGGGATTTTACTCAGGGTTTCTCTTTCACACTTGTATTGTCATAGCCTGTCAAGAAGAAGAAGATCAAACGTGAGATCAAAATCCTGGAAAACTTAAGAGGAGGAACCAACATAATTCGCCTTGTGGACACAGTTAAGGATCCTGTGGTAGGTTTCTGTTCCATCTTTCCATCTGTGTGCGAAGTCTGAAAATGCACTATTGTCAAAATAGATAAATCAAAATGAATCATTGATGAGCTAAGATTCTCTGTACTTATTTCAGTCCAGAACACCAGCTCTTGTCTTTGAGTGCATCAATAACACAGATTTCAAGGTATCATTTTATTTATTTATTTATTTTTACTAAAATGTATTTATGACTGATGGCATCTGAGATGTTTAAACTGAGAACTACACAACAGACACTAATACTAAACAATACTAAAAGTGTTTAAACTAAACATCGTTTTTGCACTTAATTTACTGTTTGCAAGACTTATATACTTCATTCTTATTTATAGGATCTCTACCAGAGATTAACAGATTTTGACATTCGCTTCTACTTGTATGAACTTCTAAAGGTAAATCTATTTAAGTGCCCTATTGCCAGCTCTATACCGACTTTTGCTAAATGCACGTTTTTTTCTGCAGGCTCTGGATTACTCTCACAGCATGGGAATCATGCATCGGGATGTAAAGCCACATAACGTGATGATAGATCACCAAATGAGAAAGGTAATTTGTTCAGTGTATTTTCTTTAAGCGGACCGGCAGAAAGAATGCAACTTAGTTACAGGATGTACGGGGCATATATGGTGGCAAGGTTGAAGACCATTTTGTAACATGGGTTATGGTGCACTGTTCTCCACCAAGCATAATATGGTAATGTGTAATTTAGGCCATGGCCCAAGTATTAGAGGCCAGTTATTGTGCACATCAGTCAGAGCTCATCTTTAAGCTTAGTGTTCTTCTTGGTGTCCTTTTTTCCAGTTTGTAATAAATGTGAGGCATGAACTGGATAGTGTTGGTATGCTAGCTAAAACCCAGACCAGAGGATAAAGAGAGATTGAGCAGGAAGGCACAGGGCTTGAATCAATCACTATATAAAAGGCCTTATATATGCAGGTTTGAAAGGCAAAGCTGTTATAGTTCTCTAGTTAACATAAATTCAAACCATACATATATGTCGTTCCACAACATGGATAAATTGGACTTCTGCCACCTAGCATTTTCACTAGCTTTCCACCTAATTAGAGTGTTACCTGTTCGAGAAATCAGAGACTTACCCTGCAAGATAAATGATGACACGCTGCCAGCCCTGAATCTCTCATGCAATCACACATGTTGTTGAATTTATCTGATTCTCAGGGTGATTCATAGCAGCCTAGGAACATTAGATTATACATCACAGAATTCTGTTATCCAAAGACCCAAGAATCACGTGTTTGGTTTTATTTAAAGCAAAAAAAATCCCACACACCATAGCTTTAAATAGTGAACTGTGTGTTTGTGTGTGCACATTTTAGTTGCGCCTGATAGACTGGGGTCTTGCTGAGTTCTATCATCCTTCACAAGAATATAATGTAAGGGTGGCCTCGAGATCATACAAGGGACCAGAGCTCCTGGTTGATTATCAGGTATAGTGTTTATATGCATTAAATGATCATTTTGTTCTATTTCACCAATACCCTAAACACACTTATTTTTTGCTTTGCAGATGTATGATTACAGTTTAGACATGTGGAGCCTGGGCTGCATGCTGGCCAGTATGATTTTTCAAAAAGAACCCTTTTTCCATGGCCAGGACAATTATGACCAGGTAGTTACAGTTTATAAGGCAGTGTTTATACATTTATAGAATATAATAGATCCTAATAAAAATCACAAGTAAATAAAGACCAAACTGTTTTTGTTTTGTTTTTATTTTTTCGCCCACAGCTTGTTCGTATTGCTAAAGTCCTCGGGACCGAAGAACTTTACAGCTACCTTAACAAGTATCACATTGAACTGGACACACGTTTTAAAGATCTGCTTGGACAGTGAGTTCAAGTCAAATTATTTAATGTGCTGTAGGCTAATCATCTAATTTCACAATGGAAAATAATTATTCAATTAAGTAAAGGGGAAAATACCCAGAAAGTCTTTCAACTAATTCAGACGTTAAAGACGTTATAGTTCTTTTTACAAGTTTTTACAAGTTAAATATTGTTCCTTTTTCTTTCCTTTTCATTCAAAAAGTTTAAATAAAATAAATGTTGACCTTTTTAAATACTTTTTAAAACTGCCCTGTGCAAATATCAAGATGGATCTACAGCATCATTCTGCAATACAAGTAACCTGATAAAACATCTTAAACATAAAAGCATCCAAAGGACTTGAATCGTGCCATTAGTGTCGCTATAGCGTTTTATATGACTAGTCATGATCTGCCTTTTATTAAGGAACCAATAAACAATCAAATGAACAAAAAAAAAAACCAAAACACTTTACTGTTGGCTGTAATGAAGTGATTTTAGAAGGGAAAGAAAACCTTCGCGGCCCTACTTGATCCAAGGTAATTAATGTAGCCAGTAACATTTAGCCAGTCAAAGTAAACGTGTTCTGTGGCATCCCTGATTACTTAATATAATGTAGGTTACTTATTTTGGTTCCAGTGATGATGAGCACCAATAGCGTGTACTCATACTTGGTCTGAGAAAAAAAAAATGCATCTCTGCTGGAAAGTGTCAAATCTTCATAAATTCTCACCAAAGATTGAATAGTAACTCCATTTCTGTATCTGCACTGTATATGGGTACTGATCGATCACTCATTTCTCATTTGTAAAACCTTCCAGGCAAACACGAAAGCGCTGGGAGCACTTTGTTCAGCCGGAGAATCAGCACTTGGTGAGCCCCGAAGCTCTAGATTTGCTGGATAAGCTGCTGCGTTATGACCATCAACAGAGATTGACTGCCCAGGAGGCCATGGAACACCCCTACTTCTGTGAGTGGTTGATAGAAGTTCTTTATTTCTTCTTTATTTATTTTTCCAAAGCATTCACACAAATGCGTATGTCTTTCCCCCGGCGTTCTTTCTTTGCAAGTCCGTGTCTCACAGCGGTGCCATTTTTCTGTGTCGCAGATCCTGTGCTGAAGGGACAGTCACTCTCAAACTCAGATGGCACCCTGGCAATAAGCAGTTCAACTGCGACATGATGAGCTAAAAGTAAAAGGTACAATTATTTCCAATCATCAGTTTAAATCCGAATACATGTGAATATAAATAAATATAACCAGATCTTTTTTATTTTTTTTCTCCTCCAGGAAAACCTTTTTACCTCAGTGTTTGGCAGAGACCCTGCGTTTCAGGTGTAAAGCTTCACTCGACTGAAGCAAGAAGTAATTTAGTATTACAAGACTTGTACAGAAAACCCAAACGCACCGGGCTGGCCGACTCCCTCTCCTTTATTCACTTTGTATTAGTGCTGCTTGCCACAGTTTCTTAGATACCAAAAAAAGTGGTATTCTGTATGTCCCCTTCTTTCCTGTTTTAAGTTCAACATCTCTCTTTAAAGAAAAAACAAAAAGAAAAAAAAACCCTACAGAATTATAAGTGATTATGTATTGTGGTCGGGAAAGAATGCCTGCTCTTTCCCTGTGAATCTCAGGCTCTACATGACTGCTGTGGGCTCAGGATCCAGGTTGCATTCTATGCTGAAGGATTGTAATGGTCAGTTAATTTGCCCTGCTGAAATGAGTGCAAATTGTAAATTATAGCACTATTATTATTATTATTATTATTATTATTATTATTATTGGGTATGGAAGCTTTTCTGCAATCTGTTGAAAATATGATATATTAAATAAGAGATACTTTTTAACCAGTCTGACATGTCGGTGTGTATTTTTAACACGGGATAAATAACAACAGCTGTGCTACTATTGAGAGAACGGATCATTTATGGGACCTAATTTAAGCCTAGTCATGCGCCTGATGTAGGCCAGCAATCTAAATTAAACCAAATTTAACAAAATATGGTGCATACATGTAGGATGGTGGTGTTATTTTAAGAAATATTCAACATTGGGATGGTGTGACTGCTTCTCTAAAGGCACTTAGAGGCACCGAGAAGTGTTTTATCCACTATTTAAAACACACACACTGGTTCTGAGATGAATTTCAGATTGATGTTCAAAAGTGACATGCGTTCAGACACCAAAGCCTTCAAAACCAGCTTCAACTACAAGTGAGTGCAAAAGTTTGCATCCCCAAAACCAAAACGAAGAGGACTGAGAAGGAATAAAATTAATTTTACATACTGTTCATACATTTCCTTCATTTTCACAGGAAACACCCACAATTAATTAGTCTTATAATTTGATTTGTTGTAGATGAATTATAAAATTGTTTGCAGGTCATTGCACTACACATTACTTTACATGTACATTACACAAATCTAGAACTTCCTCCAGGATCAATAAAACTATCTAGATTGTTCATAAGAAAGTTAATCTTTATCTATCTATCTATCTATCTATCTATCTATCTATCTATCTATCTATCTATCTATCTATCTATCAATTATTTACAAGAAATTTCATCTGGATCTCTATCTGTAATTCTATCTATACAGTATTGTTCAAAATAATAGCAGTACAATGTGACTAGCCAGAATAATCCAGGTTTTTAGTATATTTTTTAATGCTTCATGGCAAACAAGTTACCAGTAGGTGCAGTAGATTCTCAGAAAACAAACAAGTCCCAGTATTCATGATATGCATGCTCTTAAGGCTGTGCAATTGGACAATTAGTTGAAAGGGGTGTGTTTAAAAAAATAGCAGTCTGCCGTTGACTGTACAAACTCAAAACTATTTTGTACAAACGTTTTTGTTTCTAGGATTTAGCAATCCTGTGAATCACTAAACTAATATTTAGTTGTATGACCACAGTTTTTTTTAAAACTGCTTCACATCTGTGTGGCATGGAGTCAACCGACTTGTGGCACCTCTCAGCTGTTATTCCACTCCATGATTCTTTAACATGTGGCATTCCACAATTCATTTACATTTCTTGGTTTTGCTTCAGAAACAGCATTTTTGATATCACCCCACAACTTCTCGATTGGATTTAGGTCCGGGGATTGGGCTGGCCACTCCATAACATTAATTTTGTTGGTCTGGAACCATGACTTTGCTCGTTTACTAGTGTGTTTGGGGTCATTGTCTTGTTGAAACAACCATTTCAAGGGTATGTCCTTTTCAGCATAAGGCAACATGAGCTCTTCAAGTATTTTGACATATGCAAACTGATCCATGATCCTCGGTATGCGATAAATAGGCCCAACACCATAGTAGGAGAAACATGCCCATATCATGATGCTTGCACCACCATGCTTCACTGTCTTCACTGTGTACTGTGGCTTGAATTCAAAGTTTGGGGGTCGTCTCACAAACCGTCTGTGGCCCTTGGACCCAAAAAGAACAATTTTACTCTCATCAGTCCACAAAATGATCCTCCATTTCTCTTTAGGCCAGTTGATGTGTTCTTTGGCAAATTGTAACCTCTTCTGCACATGCCTTTTTTTAACAGACTGACTTTGCTGGGGATTCTTGAAAATAGATAAGCTTCACACAGACTGTCTTCTAACTGTCACAGTACTTACAGGTAACTCCAGACTGTATTTGATCATCCTGGAGCTGATCATTGGCTGAGCCTTTGCCATTCTGGTTATTCTTCGATCCATTTTGATGGTTGTCTTCCGTTTTCTTCCACGTCTCTCTGGCTTTTGTTCTTTTTTTTTTTTTAAGGCATTGAAGATAATTTTAGCTTAACAACCTATAATTTTTTGCACCTCTTTATATGTTTTCCCCTCTCCGATCAACTTTTTTTTTTTTTTGGGGGGGGGGGGGGGGGAGACGGTGACTTAGTGGTTAGCACGTTTGCCTCACACTTTCAGGGTTGGGGGTTTGATTCCCACCTCCGCCTTGTGTGTGTGGAGTTTGCATGTTCTCCCCATGCCTCCGGGGTTTCCTCAGGATACTCTGGTCCAAAGACATGCATGGTAGGTTGAATGGCATCTCTGGAAAATTGTCCGTAGTGTGTGAGTGAATGAGAGAATGTGTGTGCCCTGCGATGGGTTGGCACTCCGTCCAGGGTGTATCCTGCCTTGATGCCCGATGACGCCTGAAATAAACACAGGCTCCCCGTGACCCGAGAAGTTCGGATAAAGCGGTAGAAAATTAATGTATGAATGAATCAACTTTTTAATCAAAGTACGCTGTTCTTCTGAACAATGTCTTGAACGACCCACTTAACTCAGGATTTCAAATGCATGTTCAACAAGTGCTGGCTTCATCCTTAAATAGGGGCCACCTGATTCACACCTATCTTTTCACAAAATTGATGACCTCAGTGATTGAATGCCACACTGCTATTTTTTTGAACACACTCTTTTCAACTAATTGCCCAATTGCACAGCCTTAACAGCATGCATACTCTATCATGAATGCTGGGTCTTGTTTGTTTTCTGAGAATCTACTGCACCTACTGGTAACTTCTTTGCCATGTAGCAATAAAAAATATACTAGAAACCTGGATTATTCTGGTTAGTCACATTGTACTGCTATTATTTTGAACAATACTGTAGATTATTTACAAGAATGTTCATTTCTATCTATCTAGCTATCTGTCTGTCTGATCTAATGTAATCTAATCTAATCTAATCTTAACATATATTTCTCAAGGCTACTCTTGACAAAACTGTATCGTGTCCGAAGCTTTAAATACCAATCGCAGCACATTTTTAAATAATGTATTTAAGCGAAATAAAAAGTATAAACAACTTTTCATTTTACATTTACATTTCAGTTTTTTCTTCATAAAAATACTGTGTACTGTTTACTGTCATGGGTAAAAAATAAAAAAGGTTGGTACCCTTGTAGGACACAATTAAGAATTTAAATACCAACAATCGTATAGTGTTTAAGGGTTCATACCTTCATATGTTGTATGTAAGAAAAGTTATTTTCTAATAACTCATACAGTTATGCTGTCTTTAGAATTCCTTTTAACATGATATCCTGATTTTTTACCATCAAAATGTACACCAACTTCCAAAAATATTGGCACCAAAAGTAAACGACAATTAATCCTTGGCATAATCATAATATTTAAGATAGAATACAACAATTGTTTTTCTTTAAAATATGTCCTGAAATGATTTATACACTGGTTTAATCATTTATTATCCCTTTTATATATGATATTTAGTATTATATTATTATATTATAATCATAGGTTATTAGAAAAAATAAAATCATGTCATAAAGAATTTATATATAGAGATTTTCATGAAAAAAATTTCTTTTCATATTTTTTTCCAGCTTCAGTGGATTTAGGATATGGTGGATATTTAGAACTTTGGAAATTATTTATTTTGTACCAAACCACTTAAAGAAGGTTTTTTTTCTCTCTCTCTGATTCAAAGCTGTCACGGGAGGTGTAAACTTTTGCACTCAGTACTTCTCACGCAGTAAGACTGTTCCCATCTTTATTACTATAAAACAGACACAGGCCTTTAGGTTAAGTGTAGCATTTTAATAAATAATCTGAAAATCGCAGATTATTTAATGATCATGAAATGTGCAATATTCATGCAATACAGAAGATGACGAGTACTACAGAGTTTGAACTTGAACATGATTTCGAACTTTTTTACAAACACACGATCACTACAGATGAGTTCAGAACCCATCGAAGGCACATCCACATCACTTTGCTGCCTCTCGTCCTGAGTCCGTCACATGCCTTTGTGTGAATGTACGGCAGTGATGGAGCTGCAGGTTAGCCGACTCGTGGACAGGATTAAGAGACGGATGCTGGAGTCGTATCGACCTACACGTGCGCACGAGTCTCAATGGACTTAAAATACAGTGGTTTTTCCATATTTATTCATAATTAATGCCAGTTTTTTGTCTTGATATAAAACTCAAGTTAACTGCACTGTTTTTAATGCACGTGCCCACTTGATATCATTTGATGCTTTCATCAAATGATATCATTGGTACCTTATTTTTGCAATACTGTGTAAGGTGTATGATAACTAGGGATGCATCGATACTGATATTAAATCGACTATCGGTCAATAACGTGCTCATTTGCTGGTAAAAAAAAAAAGTCAATATCCGATACTGTGTGCTACAATGTGATGTACAGAGCAGTGTACATTAGTCATGCTAACGATGTAGCAGATGTTAAAAAATGACAGCGATCAGGATGTGTTTCATGATTAATGAAAGCAATTAAAGAAAAGCAGACTGCAAACTGTGCTCTGTGAAACAACAAGAGAAGCATCTTCTTCTAACCTGATAAAACTTGCAGCACCTAAACAGCATCCTATTAGAAAGCGTAAGTTCGGGCAATCTGAGTGCACAGAGCAGCGAGCGTGGTCGATAAAATGAGGTCAAGGAGCCATGAATTATGCACACACAAAAGTATTTGCGAGCATGGAGCAGTGAAAATGTGTGCACGTGAATTCACACTTCAGTTCAACAAGCTCTTTCGCCAGGGTCGAGGCACAATTCACGGCACCTTGAACTCATCTCTGATGGCCAGGCTCGCTACTACGGCTCTCAGCGCACGAAGCATGCACCCTCCCTCTAATAAAAACAATTAGATGTTCATAACCAAACTCAGCATGACAGTAGCAACCAACATTAACAGAGATACGTTTGACTAATTTAATTACATAACACAAAGCACTCGCGGTGACTCCTTTTGGTATCTGTATCCGTATCAGTATCAACCAGCGAGTCCAAAAAAAAAAAATATGTTTATCGATGCATCCCTGTTTATAATAGAATTACTTGGTTAAAATCACAAACATTCAGTTTTCATTATGAATAAATGAGGTAAAAAAAAAAAGGAATAAATACTTGCATAAATACTGACAGTGGTTTAAAAAGCTCTAGCAGTGACTAAAACAGCATCACAGGACTAACAGTAAAATGCAGTGCTTCATAGCAGAACATGAGGTAAGGGAAGTGTCTTTTTTTTTTTTTTTTTAAATCTGCAAATCGCTACTCGGGTGCTTGTGTACGTCGTTTCATTGAACTTAATTAAAACAAAATTATGAAAAACCCTTGAGCTTTCATTCACTTCCGATGATTAGGCTACAGCATTGATGTCAGGTTTCAGAGGTTCCAGATGTTTGATATTTTATCGGTTTAGAGATGTATAAGCGAGAATCTCTGCAAACTGTAAACTCAGTTCAAGTGTTGGCACTTTAAAGAAAAAAATATTGACACTAAAACAATGAGTATGATTAAGTGATCAGTAAATCACTCGATGTGAATTTTCACAGATGGTGATGTAATCCAGGCTGTCGAACCTTGTTTTTTTTAAAGTGGGGTAGCCTTTGGAAATGACCAATTAATCAAACTTGATACAGAAAAAAATGTCCTGTATAACCAAACCCTCATCCTCATCATGGTATGAGCTCTTGTAACTCAGCATCGTTCAGTTCGTTCGTCACAACGATGTGATCCAGCTGTTGCAGGTAACGGTCTTGGTCTTGCATGAAGTGAGGGATCCTGGTTCTCTGCAGGACCGCAAGATGACGAAGCCTTTCCACATCTTCATAGGAAACCTACGGGTGAGAATTTTTAAACGTTAGTGATTTGTATGTTGCATACATACGTTTTAATGAATTCAGGGAAATCGAAATTGACCTTGCCCAGCGAGGCTAACATCCTGAAATCGATGTTTCTCCTGTGGCGTAAAATCTTTAGGATTCCGTCCAGGTAGACTTGATCTTTACTGAAACAGCCTGAAGAACAGCAGCATAGTCTTTAACAACATAGTCTATATTCTGTTGGTTTATTTCAAAAGTATTTAGATTTTGTTTTTAGAAGTATTCACATTAAATGGGCGGATATAATCAGTTATAAACACCGAGCCAGCATCACACTGAGTTTGGTGATTTATCACCAAACACACACTGGGTTTAATTTTGTTGTATATATACACATAAAATGGATGGACGGATGTCAATCTGTCCATCTATATGTCTGTATTCAATTCAATAAATTTCTTAACAATGGACATTGACTCAAAAGTCTCAAGCATGCTTTAGAAAAAATATTAAAAAACAGAAAATGTTGCAGTGTTTAAAATTAAAGTCTGTGGCAAAAAGTAGCAAGGAAAAGTTCCCTGAGATGTTATGAAGAAACTTCGAGAGAGCGATTATAAATCACTTCACTGTATGATAGGAAGCTGTGCTGTACATAAACAGGATTTTCAGTCATATGTTTATTTATCATTAATAGAAAGAGTCTCCTGTGTCAGAAGTTATTTTTCGACTCTTTAACTCGAGGTATATGATAATGTAATCTTTAATACAAGCGATAACAGGAAGAAACTTGTTTTGTGGACATTATGCAACATAGCAATTCAGAAAATATTAACTAGAATTGTATATAATAATAATAATAATAATAATAATAATAATAATAATAATAATAATAATAATAATAATAATATTGAATATTCTTTAACCAGAAGAACCATTTCTGCGATATGGAGAATTCAGTAAGCAGCAGTCTTTGATTCTCTACCTGGTTTTGAGGTGTCTGTTTGTCCCCGTTTGGCACGGAGACAGTACTCCCAGCGTACCGCAGGGTCCTGGACGAAGCGAGCGATATAACTGAACAGTTGGCTGAAGCTCATGTTGGCTGCATGGTACACAGTGTAGTAGAGAAGAGCAGCTCGCCACAAAAAGGGCTGCTTCCGCAACAGCACACTGTGAATGCTGGCCAGTCCCTCCTCTGTCGGATTGGCTGGCTTCAATCCAAACTGCTTCCTTCCGGTGGCAGTGGCCCACGGCTGCATGCTGTTATTCACGCCGCGTAAGTAATGAGTACCTGAGAGCAAGAATTATAGCAGATCAGCAAGAACGTTACAAAGTGAGTCAGAACTTAAAAAATAAACAGGAGAACATTTTCAGTTCCACACACCTTTAAAAAACTTGTTCAAAGTTTAAATAATATAGTCTGCGCTTTATACTGTATGTACTGTAATACTGTATTACAACAAAGGCCAATTAGTAGCAGACTTAATATTTACGTATGTAGGTAAATATTGTAAATACAGTATGTGAGTTTTGGAAATCATTTTGTTTCATACCAATCTCATGTCTCAGCATCCCTTCCAGCCAGTGCTGCCGTGCTCCGGACAGGTTTATGGTTAAGGTCGGCCTGCAGCTCTCCACCATCATGACAGCCTGAGACAGGAGCTCATCAGACAGAGACACCACCACCTGTACAGATCATATCACACAGGATGACTAAAACTGTGCTGTGAATATAAGAAATAGTGCAGGTATGCTCAGGAAATGTGGATAACAAAAACACACACCTCACCCACACATCCCTCTTTCTGTAAGTACTTGCGCACTGTGGCCCACACT
The DNA here is from genome assembly GCF_022655615.1 of Tachysurus fulvidraco. Lineage (NCBI taxonomy): Eukaryota > Metazoa > Chordata > Actinopteri > Siluriformes > Bagridae > Tachysurus > Tachysurus fulvidraco. Next base: position 38,920,967 of record NC_062519.1, read on the forward strand.
CGACTCTTGGGCAGCACGCTTCCTCCGGTGATTTCTTCAAAATTCTCATAGGTACCAAACTTCTTCAGGACGCACTCCATGATATTAACTGCCTGTGAAAAAAGCGAGCGGGATCGGAATCGTATTGTTTTATATCTTTCTTGTATGTCAAGGTATTTGGATAAAAGTATAAAATTATTTAAAGGAGTATAACGTATCCTAATTTTGCATAAACATTCATCCTCCTGAACTTTTTCCACATTTTGTTGTGTTGTGTTACAACCTAATTTTTTAGCTGCAAGTTCTAGAAGGTGGAATTTTTATGTAAGACGCTTCATACTTTTTGCTTTCTCACTGAATTCCTTTGACAGTTTAACTTATTCTTGACTAGTGAAATGAACAGAAGTCTTAGAGCAGCTGCTGAATTCCATCAAAACAAAGGGCAAAAAAGTTTGTGCACCCTTAATTTAATTTATAGCAACAAAACTTGTATGATTGCTGTTTTTTTATTTGCCACAGGATTTTTGCAGACAGGGATCCTTTAACATATTTCATAATTATTAGATCAATAATGCTTTCTGTTTCAAAACCTTCCACCATCCACAACAAATCAGGTCCAATTTAAAGGACTACATGTTTTTGAGTTACTGAGATATAGATTTTGGATTAGATTGACTGGAGTTCTTCAAAAATAATTTTCATTCAAAAATAATTTCCATTGACTGCACATATCTAGAAATAACACCAACTTTATTTCAAGGTTAATTACATAGCATTACAGTTTAATACTGTCATACTGCTATACCATGACAAGAATATCTGTACTGACATACCTGGGAAAGAAAGAGTCCAGATCCTTCTTTATACTTCTCCAGGACACTAACAGGTTCCGGCGATGTGTACTCAAACTGGGGCTCGTACTTATAATCTGACTGGAAAAAATTCTGACGCTCCTGTTCGAGATTTATAGGCCTCAGAGCCACGAGTAAACAGGGCCCACGTGGTGTAGAAGGTGTGGGTATGGGTGCAGCCACAAGCCCCCGGGCAATATGTGGCAGGGATGTAGCTGGCCGCATTCGCCCTCTGCTGGCTCTGGGTTGCGCCGTGGAGTTTACAGTACAAGTACTTTCACTACGCCGCATCCAGCCTCCTGGTCCCAAACTGGGGCTTGTGAGGCTTCGCATGGGTGGAGAAGGAGCACCGTAACGCCATGGAGGCTGCACCACTTTCTTTTCACACTGATTATTTGTCTTAACACGCTGCGGTTTGATCTCCAGGCTGACTGGCCTTCGAAGTTCTGTCCTCTTCACAGATACGTCCAGTTTCTCAGCTTTTCCACTATTTCCACCTTCCGCTCCCTTAACCCTCTGATCTACTGAAGGGCTACAGGGCCCGTTGTGATGCAGCCTGTCCCTTTGGTTGATAGTGTTGATTCTTGCTCTTACAGGGACAGGGTTGGGTTTCTCTATTTTGGGATCTGCTTCTTCAAAATCTTCCCGAGTGGCCTCCATGTCCTCCCCATTAGCCCTCTCCACACAGTTCTCACTCAGATCCAGCACCATCGCAGCGAGCGCTCCTCACTCAGGACACGCTGCACACCTGGACACAAAAGGATGCGCACTTAACAACTTTTCAATGTTAATAAAAACTGAAGAACAAACCCAGACACGACTAAGAATGCAAAGGATTGATTACCATAGATGACTTCAGAGTTACTGTCTGAGTGGAATTTCACATATTTTCCCAGCATTCTTCATTTTTAACCAAAACATTACTAACATTGGCCCTGGATATAATAATTCATTGTTATATGTGTGTGTATGATAACCAGAGATGGATCCATGGTGTATTCCTGCCTCACATGGTACAGCTTCTGGATCCACCCTGATCCTGACCGCTAAATAATATGTTTACTGAAGATAATTGAAGAATGATGGATAAATTTGGGATACAATATTTTACATGTTAATGGGACATTTAGAAAGAGTGTTGGCGTCGATTTGCAAATCCATTTCTAAAAGGAGAAACTGTACCTTGCTTCCATGCAACAAACTTGGTTTCATTATCTGCGAAACTTGAAAATCTTGAAACTGATGTATCATTAAACTGACTCGGTTGAATATTAACACACCTACTGTAGGATTTGAACGCACAACCGTCTAATTACTAGGGCAGAACCTTGCACAAAGCTGTGACTCCTTCAGCAGCAGTTTATTGTGATTTTATTGCTAAACTTTTTATTCCAGCCAGAACTTTAAATCATTAAAGTTGCAGAAGGGCTTAAACCAGGTGGAATTATGCGCTGTACATTAGGATCGATAGAAAAGTGTCCCTTTTGGGTTAGAAAAGAATCTTTATCAGAGATCAGCACTATGAAGTATCACAGGAAGAGAAAGGCTACTGATTACAAAGGGACACACACACACAGAGAAAGAGAGAGAGAGAGAGAGAGAGAGAGAGAGAGAGAGAGAGAGAGAGAGAGAGAGAGAGAGAGAGAGAGAGAGAGATGCTTTTTGTCAGTATGTACTCGGGGCAGCATAAATAGAAATGTAAGAAATTAGAATCGAGTTGTGAATTCGATTTCCAACAAGAGACTGAAAGAGCTGTACAATATCAGGTGTAAACTCAAGAGACCTCAACATTATAATAGACAGGTTGGATCTATAAGATCTATAAGTAGGTTTATTATTATTATTATTATTATTATTACTATTTTATTTATTTATTTATTTTATTATTAAATCATGATAAAGATCCTGGCATTTTATATGATAGAAGCATAGAATAAAGACATAGCTAAGGCAAAAATCCATCAAATCTCTTCTAATGATCTCAGGTTTCCAACATTTAAGCCATGCATGAGAATAAAGAATAAATAAAACAGTGATTATTGTGACATACCGAGCAGCGTTTTCTTGATACGGCCAATGACTAAAGCTCGCTTAATTCATGGTCCGTTGCCATGAATAGATATCAACAGCGGACGCTTAAACTTCCGGTATGGAGGAAAAAATAACGGGACGGAACAGAAAGCGCGAGCTGCGCTTTAGTGTATGGCTGTGATTGCGTTGGAACAAATGACGCGCTGTTGGCGCAGCTCGGGCACGAGCACGGCGTTAAGGCGTAATGACGTGACTCTGCGTGCACTCGTCGAGCCCCGCCCTCTCTGTTTCTGTAAACACTTACGGAGCTCGTTCATGTAGGAAAGTTTATGAACACTATTGATCAGTTATTCATCCATTTATTATAGATAGATAGATAGATAGATAGATAGATAGATAGATAATCACATACATATGATTATGAAATTAAACCAAATAATTTTGTAAAGATTACAGAATATATATATATATATATATATATATATATATATATATATATATATATATATATATATATATATATATATATTGTTGTTCTCTGGTATTTTAAGTTATTAAATTATTATTATTATTATTATTATTATTATTATTAGTAGTAGTAGTAGTAGTAGTAGTAGTAGTAGTAGTACTAATGTACTAGTAGTAATGTTCAGAAATAGTATCATTCAATGAACGGCTTTTTATTGGTCATTTTAATAGTATCTGTGCCAAAATATTAAATTCTATTTTGTATTTAATAAAATAAACGCGTTTAAAACAAAGGAATTGATCACTTAATCAAAGAAAGAAATATAAAAGCAGAGCTAGGACTAGTCTTGCAACTCTTTATAAAGACGCTAGGGGGCGAGTGAGAGCTGTAACAAATATACGAATAGGACTAAATAATACATCACATATTTCTGAAGTTAGTTATTTATATTTTAATTTAGAACTCCTCAGATAGACTGAATTCACTAAACTAGCATTTGATAAATACCTAGATGAATCAATATATGCCTTGCACTTTATTTAAATTTCATTGCTAATATTTTGCACCTTGGGACTGAAATACATTTTCAATTCTTTTTTGTGTATGTATTGTACGTGAAAGAGTTGACAAAGAAAACTTGAACTTAAAAAATTAATTCTTTTGAAATATATTTAAAGCAATTGCTTAAAAATATAATAGGGTTAATTTATTAAAGGTTCAAAGAACCTTTACTGAGTGTAATAATTAAAAATATGATTGCAGCATATTTTGAAAAAAAAAAATTATTACTCTTATTTTCTCTCTACATATTTTCTTTACACTTGAAAGCATCATTTAACTACAGGAAATACCTGCAGTAACTGAGTGTGAGAGAGGTGTTTGTATTGCAAATCCTTGACTGAAGCAAAGAAACTTTGCCCCAGGATTGACAGTCATTTTTTATTCTTGTAGTAGATATACACTTTACACAAGATGACAAAACATTCAGTTTGGTCAAAGGTTTACTGTGTTACTGATCAAAGATCAGAGAGGTCAAAACAATGACATGTATGCTGATTAAAACTGATAAATCATGTATACTGATTGATTGATTGATAACCCATGGAAAATCTACAGTACATCTACAGACACAAATGCTGCGTTACGGTAGTACATTCATAGCCCTTACTATTTTTAGAACTTTTACATTAATATATTAGCAGTAGTTTAAAATAATAAATTTCAAAAAGAAACCTTCACATTTAATTTTCATTTTGTGCATCTTTCAAGTCTGAAAATGTATAACTCAGCTAAAATCTGGAGTTTGTTTTATCAGAAGCCGTGGATGGCTTCTTATTTAGCCTTGGTCTGGTTGTTTGGAGGAAGAGGTTTTCCCAGGTGATGTGCTGTGGTCAGGCCATATGGTTTAGATGCAAACTCCTCCTTCACCTCTGGCCGTAGTCTGAACCCTGCCTGGAAGCTGAGATCAAACAGCTCAGTGGGTGCAAAGGACAGAGGCTTTTCATTCAGCAGTCCTCCCAGTCTGGCCTTCCATGCCTCCAGCAAGGCCACTCTGGCATCATTAGGAGCATGTGCTGGACTCCAGAAGATCTGAGGGGCCAGTACCTGAAAACCACAGAAGCGCAGAACTCCACTCTGCACAAAAGATGTTAATTACTTATTGGTCCTGTTACAAGAACGACTGAATACTAAGTCTAATATCTACACAAAAAACACATATTTCACCTGTAAGGGCCACAGTGCAACATTGATGTCTCCGTTAAGGCCGTCTGGCAGGTACATGGACTCCATTCCTCCAGTAGTGAATGACAGGATGGCCTTTTTATTCTATAATATACATTAAACAGGATTAAATATGATTTATCTGCAAAATAAGTTCATTAATCCCAACAATAGTTTTTTTTTATCTGTAGCTGTGATTTATAAATTATATAATAATCATCAGCAGCAAAAACTAAAGCAAAATGGAAACAACAAGACTTGTATGAAGACACATTTAAATAAATTTAAATAAATACCCGAGTTAAGACAAAAATGAACTAAAATAAAAAAAACAAAAAAATAAATAAAAGCAAAATAAATCACAATTAGATAAAAACAGTAAAAAATAAATAAAAATAAAAACAATAAATAAAGAAACAGACAACAAATGAATTTTTTTTTCTAAAAATATTTTAGTAAATTTTAGTAAATTTAATAAAACGTTATATTTTATAGAAATGTCTTTTAGCATGTACATTTCAGACCTTGAAAAAGCCGTTGTCATAGAGGTTCTGTAAACTGTAGGCAAATCCCTGAGTCAGCACTCGGTCTATCCACCCTTTCATTATAGCAGGAACGTTGAACCAGTAAAGAGGAAACTGCAATGATCCAAAAACTATTCATTATTTTCTCTGACATTAGGAATATAGGACAAATGAGAGGACAAAACTGGGAGTGAGAATTGAAGTAAAAAGCTGGGGTATATGAAGAGACCTGGAAGATGACGAGGTCAGCCTGCTGCACTTTACGCTGCTCTTCTACAATGTCGTCACTCAGCCTGCCCTCCTTCCAGGCGAGCGCGGTCTCCTCGTTGTAGCGGAAGTGCTCAGGGGTCTTCAGATTCCCTGCGAGCAGGAAAACAACGTGAAAGTGACGTGACATACGGCTATGTACGGTGACACATACTCAGAATTCGTTCTCTGCATTTGACCCATCCAAAGTGCACACACAGCAGTGAACACACACACACACACACCGTGAACAGTGGGCAGTGGGCAGCCATTTATGCTGCAGGGCCCGGGGAGCAGTTGGGGGGGGGGGGGGGGGGGGGGGGTTAGTTGCCTTGCTCAAGGGCACCTCAGTCGTGGCCGGCCCGAGACTCGAACCCACAACCTTAGGATTACGAGTCAGACCCTCTAACCATTAGGCCACGTTGTAGTTACAGAGCAGGCTGTGGAGACTCTTCTCCGTTACAGGACAAACATAACGTCAACTCATTCAATGATAAACCTCAAACAGGAAGTGGTCATATAATGGCTGAAAATTTTTTTTACATGACCAGACCTCACCAAACCTCATATCCTAGGTGTAGTGTTATATATTAAATATTTAAGCAGAAAAGTATTTGGTCATTTCTCTTCCTCAGCCCCTGATTTACAAACACTACAGCACCTTTATTGATCTCAAACATTTACTGACCTTTGACATCATCTGCTGTAGCTACAGCTCGGAAGTTCATGGCGTAGAGATCCGACACGAGGACCTTACAGCCCTGATCGGCGAAAGCCTTCACAGCCGCATCCTTTACCGCACAGTTAAAAGATTTAGGGCTCTGGTGTGCATAAACAATCAGAACCGTCTTGTCTGTGAAACACAAAGAACACAGAGACATGAATCGAAAACTGAAGCAGGTTTCAGACCCCTTGAGTGTTTGGATCTGTACATGTTTTTGCACCTAGTATGTATATATACACACACATTTATACATACTAGGTGCAAAAACATGTACAGATCCAAACACTTTATAAACATCCACTCACCCTGACTGAAGATCTCAGTATAGATTCACTCAAAGATCTTATTCATCTTATATATTTCAAGATTTGAGAGGTTTATCATCATATCAAGAGATTTATTTTCATTATAGCTTTTGAAAAGCTCCACAAAAGATTTATAATAAATCATTGAATGAGTGACTTAACAATACACAAATTTAAAATTTGATGAGATATAGCGGTACCTCGCTACAATTATTAAAAAAAAAACCATAAAAGAATAAGAATTAATACATAATGATGACAAAAGGGAAAAAACAAGACACATTTAAATATATTTCAATAAATAAACAACTAAGTGAAGACAAAAATGGACTAAAATAAAAAAAAGACAACTACTTTAAATAAAATAAAAAAATAAAAAAATAAATCAAAACAGTAAAAAATAAAAACATTAAATAAAGAAAGAAAGAAAGAAAGAAAGAATGAAAAAGAAAGAAACATAAAATGACAAATATAATAAAATCATTTTATGTTTGTGACATAACAATACATGAATTTAAAATTCGATGTGATATAGCGGTGTCCAGCTACGATACAAAAAAAATTTCATAACAGAATAAGAACTAATACATAATGATGACAAGGTGTTTCTGTGGACTGTTCATACTCCTAGCAGCAAATGAGAAAACAAAATGTGTGCATCTGATTTATAAAACGACACGACTAGCATTAAGCATTATTAGATCTCTGCCCAGGCTTTCACTGGTGTGGTGTAACCATTGGCACTTTTTATATTACAATATGCATTTAGCTAGCTGTTGTTCTCTGTAAATGTTTTAGAATCTGAGGCAAGTGTTTTAACTTACCAGGAAATCAAAGTGTTCCCTTAAACCATCTTATGCACACAACACATGCAATAACTATTTATTTATTGTACTTATATATCTATATATTAATTTGCACTTGTTCCTTTGTACAGTTTTTCTACTATGTGCAAAAGTTAAGGCCATGTCGTTGCTATGTACCTGTACTATGCAATGACAAAGTTCTGTCTATCTGTCTATCTATATTAGAAGAGATTTTTTTTTTCTACTTCAATATATTTCGATACACTGGCATATCAAATTAAGAGCCATATATTGAATAATACTTTACCCCATTCTGATACACATCTAATATAATAATAATGTTGTGGACTGCTTGGCTAAACGTCACATGGTTCCTCATTGTCTTTTGCCTTTGAATGCAGAAGAGTCACCACAGATATTTAAAAATATGGATTTAATATTAAGTTGGTAGAAAGATGCATTAGAGGATTTGATTTGTTATTTTTTTAATGAAAATTTTAAAAACACAATTTAATAGAGACTGACATAATTCCTTTATCATTAATTATGTTTACCTTCTGCTCTGTGTTTATGTTCTGTAAAGCTGCTTTGAGACAATGTCTATTGTAAAAAGCGCTATACAAATAAACTTGAATTGAATTGAATTGATGCTGTGCCTATTGTTCTAAATAGTGCATACAGTGCAGTGTGTATTTTTATACCACATCACTATTGTATTCTCAAATCCGATTGAACATGATAATTCAAACAGACTTTAACAATAGATACAGAATCAGGATATTCAGCAAAAGCTTTAGCAAAAAGCTCTCGAGTTCAGAAAGCAATGAATTGATTAGAACTATAGTATATTTAAGTTTTTATAGTTTTCTGGGGTGTCTATGGTCCATTGGATGGGTTTCATTCAAACTTTGAGTCATGAACTTCAAGTACACGTAGGAGTATTATTAATTTGGACCTCTTGGGGTCTGTCAGTGGAATGTTCAGGAATACTGTAAAAGACTCTGGACTGTGAAAGGAAACTGAAGTACCAGGAAGAACAGCACAGGGGGAACATGCAAACCAGACAAATGTGGGACTCAAACCCTCAACCCAGGAAGCAAACACCCACTAAGCCACAATGCAAACCAGAGCTCCATATGGCCCTCATGAATATTTAAATACTAACTTTTATATTAGGAATACCTTTCTGTAAATACAGGACCTATAATCCTAATTAAGATCTATTTAATTCCAGATGACAGAGTCAAAATGTTCACCCTTGAACTGTTTCAACTCATTTGTGTAGCATGAGCAGACTAATCTCCATGAGACTCCAGATCACGTGTTCTCAGAAATTTTACCTAGCAAACACATTTGAGAAAAACTGAGGCATCATTAGAGGCAAACATACAGCCTTTTACAAATGGTATGAATTTCTCCAGTCAGACTAGACAGAAAGTGATGATTGCAATTATTTAAACATTTCTATATCATTTTTATAGCAACAACATACACAGGAACCTGTAAGGTAGCTGACACATATATACATAACTGATTAAACAGGTAATTTGTGATGAGCTGAAGTTTTCTGTGAGATCTTGAAATTAGCATACATAGAAGGAGTCTCCATTGTCAGCACTTTGTATTTTCCATTTTCTCAGTAAAATGATGAGCTGAATTTTCTTTTTCCCATTTATTTTTCACAAAAAAAAACATTTATAGCTGCTTTAAAATGAGTAGATTTAAAACTAACATGATTTGTAGACGTTCCACAATGTTAAACAATTATTTTACTCAACAATATTATTAGTAAAACATAGCAACACCAGTAGTAACAGCAACTCTATTTTGCACCGGGCTGCATCACACCATCCCCTTGATAATTTTCCTGTTAAACATGTCTACTGAGTGTTTTTTCCCTTACAAATCGAATGACCAAGTTGTGTGTATGTACCATATAAAGACCCTTGTTTTGTTTATGAAAAAAAAAGTGTTGAAATTTTTTTTTGAAAAAGTTACTATTTGCTATTATATACTATTACTATACATGTGTCCTTTACCTACAAGTATGGATGATACAGAAAAACATTTTCATGATATACAACATAAGTAAGAACCTTAATGTTTCCTAACAAGATGGAAGCAGCTTAAAACACTCTTGCATTTGGGATGGATTTAATTAATGTTACTAAAACACTAACATCTAATCAGCTACTTAATACTATACAAGTGCCTATAATACGCACAATTTTATTAGTTCTTGGTTAATGTGATATGATACCACCGATTACTAATGGGAGGTGTTTGGAGTCATGGAGTCAGGGCAATCTCCTTGGATGCAAGTGGGGAAAAATAGGAGAACACAAATACTTAGGGGGGAGAAAGACCCTTGAGCATTTTCAGGTGAGGAAAACAGATGCGCGCCCACACGCACACGCACACGCACAATTCCAAATGCAATTAACTTATATATATATATATATATAAACTAACAGTTGTGTTTTCATGCATATCAGAATGCAAAGCTCTGAACTAACGTGATCAGAATAATCTAATCAAAATAAATCAAACCAACGCATTTTAAAGGCTTTTAAACTAAATAGAATAATTAAACTAAATCATTTTTAGATTAAATAACTCACCCATTGTTGTTGTTCTTGTTAAGAGGTGTGTATTACAGTCCTGGCAGGTTGGAGAACTAGACTGAAAGTTATTTGAGGAGATTACAAACTTGTTCTTGAACAAGGATCGCGTGAGAAGCGCCTTCGAGATGTTGCGCTTGCGCACTTGACAGGACCAATGGAGAGGCGGGCGCGCACTTGACAGGACCAATGGAGAGGCGGGCGCTCGCTTGCAGGACACTGGGTTTTTAAATGGAGCTTTAAATCTAGGCAGCAGTGTAAAGCTATGTTATTTATCACGAACCTCCCTGAGCACACACAAGCGTAGTTAAATCAACAAAGTGGGGAAGTAGTGCCGCATGCGGTTGGTGAATTACTACAACTAATCCAAAGATTTAAAACAACGACGGCTTGATATGGATGTAGGTTACAAGACATTCATGAAGATAAATCACTCTCTGGAACACATATGGTCACGTGTGACTGGGCGGCGTGTAGTCGGATGATGGTCACGTGACATCATACCATCTTGTCCTGTTGGGACTCCTTTTAAAGTAAAACTTCCTATAAATGACCAGAGTGCTATTTGTACACTATATTTCCATAAGTATGTGGACAATCACACCCAAATGTGGGTCTTCTACAAAATGTTGTAGAAGATTGGACTGGCCTGTCCTGAGTTGGCACTCTGTCCAGGGTGTATCCTGCCTTGATGCCCGATGACGCCTGAGATAGGCACAGGCTCCCCGTGACCCGAGAAGTTCGGATAAGCGGTAGAAAATGAGTGAGAGAGATAATCTAAACTAAATCCCTGAACACTAGTCAAATGATAGAACACTCTTTTGAATGAGCACCTCTTTTACACACATTAACACGCCTCCATCTACGGGTGTGTGTTTTTAGAGGCCAGAGCACCAGAATGATATTTGCATATTTGCATGAAAATTGTAAAAAGAGTTCAGGTATGAACCCAAACCCTGCTTCAACACCATACTGCCTTTATTAAGACTTTAAATTTTATATTTTTATATCGTGGGTTTGTTAACTTTATGCACTGAAGAGATTAATCAGAGTTGCAAGGCTGACCTTCCAAGGCTAGATAAGAAAAAATATGTGGTGAAACAGGAATGAACACATTCTGTGTTAAGTTGGAACAATATGGGAAAGAATCTTGTAGCAAAAAAGAAAACACAGTTGAAAAGTTTAAACAAGAAATGATTTAATATCAAAAGATGAATATAAGACAATAGCTCAGAATTACCAATCTGGACACACAAGACAGGTTGGGTCCAAAGATTCCAGATGTTGGTGACAAATTCTGACCTTACCATCTTTGTGCCCCAGAAGAAATTTGTCTGATGTAGATACACATCAGACCAGACTACATTTTTCTAGTTTTGGTGATCATGTGCCCATTGCAGCCTCCGACCAGCGAATATGACCAGTGAATGGCTGATTAGATAACTGCATGAATGAGTAGGAGTACATCAGGGCACAACTTCATTCCAGTAGCCATTAATAGAGTAGAATGTCTTATTATTAACTATTTTATGTCATTGTTAAAATTGTGAGACATTATCTAACTAAGGCGTTGATGGCATGGGATAATCGTTCCAGTTTATTCAATGTTTCCAGCTTTGTGTATGTTGGGCAATCAATCGTAAGGTTGTGAGTTTGAATTTCAGGTCCATTTTTCATGTGCAGGTGAGAGATCAAAACTACTGGAAGTAAGATGCATATTACATTTACAGCATTTCGCAAATACCCTTATCCAGAGTGACTTACATTATCTCATTTTTATACAACTGAGGGTTAAAGGCCTTGCTCAGGGGCCCAACAGTGGCAGCTCCATAAACCTGGGATTCAAACTCACAACCTTACAATTGGAAGCCCAACACCATAACCACTTGGCTACCACATGCAGGGTTGTTACTTTTTTTTGGTTGTTTTTCAGACACAGGAAAACAGCTGACCCCTTCTTGTTTCTCTTGACTGTACTTAAACAACCATCACTCACAGACAGACAGACAGACAGACAGACAGACAGACAGACAGACACACACACACACACACACACACACACACACACACACACACACACACACACACACACACACACACACACACACACACACACACACACACACATGGAAGTTGTGGCCTAATGGTTAGAGAGTCTGAATCCTAACCCTAAGGTTGTGGGTTCGAGTCTCGGGCCGGCAATACCACGACTGAGGTGCCCTTGAGCAAGGCAATGCAGCGAACCCCCCAACTGCTCCCCGGGCGCCGCAGCATAAATGGCTGCCCACTGCTCCAGGTGTGTGTTCACGGTGTGTGTGTTTACTGCTGTGTGTGTGCACTTTGGATGGGTTAAATGCAGAGAACGAATTCTGAGTATGGGTCACCGTACTTAGCCGTATGTCATCACGTCACACACACACACACACACACACACACACACACACACACACACACACACACACACACACACACACTGCATTTCAGGATTTTCGTTTTATAACTCGTTCACCACTAGGTGGCATAATTGATTTTCTTTTAATACAGAACTAACCTTACTAGTAATCTGACCTGAAGGTAATTTTATTGAACAATAGTACATAAGGGTTGAACTGGTTGGACTTTAAGTTGTTTATATACAAAGGTCATAGTAACAGCCCACAAACCATTAGTATTGTCATATCTTCTGAGTGTTTCCATTGTTGTCACATGTTTTTTTTCAAATTAACTGAAGTACATGCCAATTAAATGTACTGATTCATGTCCTGGAGCCATTGTAATTAGTTCCTCACTCAACAATAATGTTTAATCAATCTTTAATGTGACATATTTTTATGAATGTAACATAAATAGTTTTCACATTAGCCTACAATTTACTTATCTGTTATGTGAGACTGCATCAGACGTATGAATTAGATGACGCACCATAGTTTATGGTACAACTACTTAAATATTTACACAGCTTGCTCTTTCATCTGGGCAAAGCCAGTAAAATTATTCATTGATTAACTAATGTAGTTCGGTATTAAGAATGATTAAATCGAATCTATGTTGTAATCTGTGCTGGAACCTTATGATTTATTGTGGTACTTTATGAAAGACCACCTCTGTACACACATACACACACTGGTGAACAAGTTTTATGTACAGAACAAAGGTTATGTAAACTTGTATATTCAGCAGGCATATAAACTGAAAATCAACAACTTTTCAACTTTGTTTAAGAAAGAAATTTTAATGACACGTAGCACAGTTTTGAGAAGACGTATGTCTCTAAAAAAACCTATATTTTATTTACAATTATTTCCCTGATTTTCTGTCATTCATACATGGTTTATCTAATATAGATAAAGTCCCATCAGATGTCGACAAATTACACCACAAAATGCATTATTTACAGTGCTTTAGGTAACCAGTCAAGTTTTTTTTTTTAAAAATCCAGAGTTTATTCCATAGTCTAGGATTTTCATGTATTTGTGTTTGCCAGAGTGAAGGATTGCTTTTTTGCATGTGCAGGTGGTGATGTAAAATAAAACATAAGAAAACTTTACATGTTCATGTCCATTTTCTTACACGTTTCATTTCAAACATATGAGGTAAAAAAAATTAAATATTGCATCTTTGGTGTTGCCTCACCATGAAATACTTATAAGTGCTCAGTTCGGTGCTGCTCATTTTAATTCAAACATTACATACCACATATTATGTATTTTTCAGTAATGTAATGGGTTCATGAACAAATACAATCAAATCAAAAGTATTTCAATGATTTTTTATGGGTGCTGTATCATGGCTGACCCTGTGCTCTGACCCCAACTATGCTTAACTATGGAATTGCACTAGGTTTAACCTTTCACTTAAGTTTTTTGTGTTTTTAGTGTAGCGAGTTCATTTTTACAAAATGTAAATGAGTATAGTGCAATTTGCAAATGCAAAATCCTTTTACTCCTTTCTGCTACCTTTTTTACACTACTCACAGTGTTTGGGATTTTGTTAGCAACAACAACGACAATAATAATAATAATAATAATAATAATAATAATAATAATAATAATAATAATAATAAAACTAAAAACACAACTATTTAAAGACAGGTGATAAATGAAATGAAAAAACAAAACAAAACAAAAGCCCTGTTGGGATGTGGATTTTACTTATTTTCTTAGCGAGGGTTGAGCTGACTAATCCACTTTGTGTTACTGTAGATCAACAGTGCCAATTAAAATATCTTAAATCCAGTAAAAATGTATATATGTTTCCTTATACTAAGATTACAATAAATCTAAGAATTCTCTAAATTGTTCTATTATTATTATTATTATTATTATTATTATTATTATTATTATTATTATTATTATTTTATTTTTTATTATTATAATTATTTTGCTAATTTTAAGTAATAATTTCTATAAACAAGCAAAACTTAGAAAAAATAGAATAAAAAAGGTTTAGTAATCTTAGTAATAACATCATTTTGACTACATTCAAGATATTTTAACTTGTTAAGATATATTTTTTTTTACAAAGAACACAAAGCTTTTATGACTGTTCACCTTTATCCTATGATAAAACAGCTCTATCCTGATGGCAAAGCTCTCGTCCAGGATGAATCATATACACTGGGCTTCACTCAAATAAATCAAACACCTATAGAAAAATTATGGAGTAACAGATTGTGGAGAAGTGCTCTCCAGTAAAAACATCGAAACACACACGGATCATATATTTTTTGGAAAGGTTGCATTCCTTTCACCAGTACAGTTCTACAGACTTAGCTATAAACCTTTATATACTAAATCACTGTGTATTCTTAATTTATCACCAGCCTGTATATTTAAACATGTACCAATATACTCAAGTGTCCTCAGGTATCACCTCTATTCTGATTTTCGAGTTTCACTTACTTTCTTTCTTACACAAACCCTTAGATTGCACCTAATATTCGATAATCCATATCAATTCCTCCTAAATCCTTATATAAAATAATCCAAGGTTAACAATGTGGTCCTGGTTTCTTGAGGTCTGTCCAAGAGTTAACTTGTTCCTGTAAGCTACGTGTTGTTGTAGCAATGAGTTTTGAGTAATGACAGCGGTTGTAAGGAACTGGGAAGACGTTGAAGAGGCTCTGATCAGCCTGACTGGTGTACTGTATTCCCATATACCTCATACATAATCCTAAATATACGTCTTCGATATAAACTGGTTTGACGTGCTTGGAGCCTTCAAGGAGCTTTTCTGGAATGTCCATGGAGAGCACGTAGCCCAATCCCAGAGCGTATGGTGGATAAAAGTCTTCAGGAAACACATCTTTTGGCAGAAACCATTTGGATTGGGGGTTTCTCAAAACAATAGCCCCCCTAGCAACAAGTCCTGTCATGTAGTTCTCCCTGGGTGCATTTAGAAGCATACTCATTAAAACATTCACATTTAGGAACATGTCTGAGTCGATCTTCATGGCGTAAGAGGTGTTTTGACAGTAGGTTGTCAACCATTCCATAATCACCATAGTTTTGATAGTCAGATTCTTATAGCTGTCTATAAAATCGCTCTGAATGATGTCATGGTATTCCTCGCTCTCATGCAAGATCTTCTGCTCTAGCTCCTCTCTCCCTTCAGGTCCAGGCTGACCAAGTATGAAGAAAACCCTCACGACTTTGTCCATAACCATCTTCTCAGAACCCCAGGTGTTTCGGACGGCATCGCGAGCTTCCCTGTTGTATGGTGCCACAGGTACCATCAAGACCAAGAAGGGCTTTTCATTCTTACACCTTTTTGATTCGTTTATAACGAAATGATACACACAGGGATATGCCACATGGTATGTAGTTTCAGGTGTACACTGCTCACCTGGTAATGCAGAAGATGATATCTCACTTACGTGAAAGAAGGCAGATGTCCAGTCTAGTGAAGATGCACTGATGGTAGTTTTTGCACCCCTTCTTGAATTGTTGTATGTAGTGTTGTATATCCTCTGAAACGTATCAGACCAAAAATCTCCCACTTCTGTTAAATTGACATAGTAGATGACTAACATGACCGTGGCGACAAGTAGGAAGAAGCCAATTCGGAGTCGAGAACACCGACATTCAGATGCTGCTTCTGGGATATCCAGGCTGAAATAAAATCAATAGATTACATTATTAAATTTGTCGTAACAAATTCAATAAAGTAATTAAATATTTTTTATCATAAATATATAAGCTAATACAGCATAACTAAACTAGAGAAATTTTCTAAAGCAACATGTTACTTCTTTTCATTAGCAGTACTATAAGCCGTGCTGTATCTTCAGACTGACAAACAAAAAAAGGGGCATGCAAAATTAATCACACCACCAACATTGTTAAATAAAGCCAGGTAAAACAAGAATAAATGAGGTACCTTCTTTCCCCAGTTTTGCTGGTGCTTTCGACCATTTTATGTTGCTGCTAAAAGTACAGGATTGTTCTTTGTCATCTGGCACGTCTTAGTTCCTGAAGCAACTGAGAGACACAGCAGTTTACAGACGTAAAGCAGAGAAAAACTACCTGGTTTCCTCATTTGACCACGCCCATACACATGTTCCTAGTTTCACGCTCCAGGGGAAAATAAGTGGTAGAGACAATTAGAATTGAATTTATTTAATCCTGAAAAAAAAATTAAATGATACAGAAGTTTTCCATCCCTCACAAAATACAGCCTTTCAAAAGCAGTTGAAAGTGCACTATACGTTAGTCTGATATGAGAGGTGCCATGCCCGAGATTATATTTTCTCTCTGTAACCATACAACTAGTCTAAGCCATTTCCTCTGGGTATACACATGGTGTTTCTAAAAGAAGGTGTCATCATAAGCCACAGTCATATGTTTCAATGAGCCTTGATCTGCCTTGATTACCAAGATGTAAACCTAAACAAAAGAAAGGGTTTTTTTTAATTATTATTATTCTAGATCAGATTTAACTTCCTATTGCAAGTTAATAGCTATGAATTAAAGGTAATTGGACTTTTTTCATAAATGTTTAGGACTTAGAACATGTTGACATGTTCAAACGGAGTGGATCAAGACATGGATGTATGTTTACGACCTTTCCCTTGCGTCGTAACCTGAAACCGTGAACTCAAAGAGGTGAACAAAGGATGGAATATCTAAGAGGTGTGACATGTGGCAGCCTATTTACCTGAACAGGCTTACGCTGTCAAGTGATAACTTGCCCAACCTGGGGCCAAACCATAAATTATTTATTACCAGTTTTATTTACTAAGCTTTCTAACGTTGAAGATTTGAATGAGTGTTAAAAGCGATAAGCTGTGGAAAAAATAAAACAATGAAAAGGTGTAATGGAAGCACTTTAATAATTTTCAGAATGCAGGTTTGTTTGTGTGTGTGTGTGGGGGTAGTTTATTACAGTACAAAGTACAAAACCTGTAAGAAGCTAACACCAGCAGATCTACATTCTCCCATGTCACTGTTTACTATTTTTAAATATACACAGTTGAGGCTTCATCTCAGAGTTCTTATTTTGAGATTACATAACAAAAAACACATGTAACCTCAAACTTTCTCCTTCTGTCACTAGCTTTATAGCATTTATTCATTTCTTTTATCTCTTTATTTTTGTTGCTTAATATATCAATTAATATATCAATCAGACTTTGACAGTAAATCAATCAATAAATGAAGCAGCATAAGAATCCCTTTTATTCAAGAGCATTTGTCAAGCACAGGAATTCATTTTGTTATAACTGAAACTGCCCAAGTGAGTATTGCACAAAAGCAAGACTTTCAAGTGTTTAGAAAGTGTTACAACACCCGAAGGAAGGACGTAAAAACAACAGATCTAAAAATGTGCAAAAATAACAATAGATATGTTCTATTAATCTCCATTAGAACTAAGTAAAAATTATGACATTACTGATTAGATATAGTTGAATTAAACAAAGAATTTATTTCACTTACCATTTCAGGATTAATTTGTTAGAAATGAATGGTAGTGTGCCAAATGTGTGAATGTTTATTTATTTATTTATTTATTTATTTATTTGCTATCCCGACCGTATGTTTACAGAGACCAAGCAAAAAAAAAAATGATGTTTTGTAATAGATATTTTTGGAAATATACATACAAGTCAGGTTAAAAGCAGAACAGTCCTAATCCTAAAATAGCCTAATCCACAGTTGTTACTGTTACTCTTATTATTGTACCTGTATACGTTGTTACTGTCGTACAGTATAATCAGAATATTTTAGACATATATAATCACTATAAGCACACTCATACAAATATTATGAAGTAAATAACTTCAATCAAGTACTTCACTTTTATTATTAGTCATGATATGCAGATGAGGCCAAACAAACAAGACAAATCCCGAACACATTTACTGTAAAGCCAAAGCTACTTTCTTGAGATTCCTGTTTTTAGTGAGTGAAGATTCACTCACCATTACAAGTGTTTCTGCAAACCCCATGATCACTAGTTCCAGCATCTATGGCAAGCCCGAGCATGATGTGTCTACTAGAACAGTTTTTTCAGGCCCGTCCCTATTCTCACCCTCATGCAGTTTGTTAGAATATCCTTGAGTCCAATAGTAGGTGTTCATCTCAGATTCTACCCAGACCTCATCTGCAGCTAATAAGGCAGCTCTTTCATCTTTGCATATCATTTCGTGTTCCTGTCTCAGATCACGGTAGGAACGTGAGAACACGTGGAAAATAGAGGTAGCTGGGAAGGCCATGATGAGGATTCCACTCAGGATGCTGCTAAAAGCCACCACCTGTCCAGGGATGGTGCGTGGTACCATGTCGCCATAGCCCACGGTGGTCATGGAAATAATCGCCCACCAGAAACACGCAGGGATGCTGCTGAATCCGTGGCGCTCGCTCTCAGCCAAGTGTACGAGAGGCGAGAACAACGTGACAGCCACGCAAACAAACAAGAGCAGGAGACCAAAATCATGCAGGCTCCTTTGCACCGTCAGTCCGAGAGTCTGCAGTCCAAGGGAGTGCCTCACCAACCGCATGACGTACAGGATACGCAGGGCACGCAGGAGCCTCAGGATCAGACCCAGCTTATCCAAATATCCCCCACCAACATTCTTATGATCGCCCAGCCTCAGATCTCTCTCGTCCACCAGCAGGGAGATGTAGTATGGCAAAATGGCCACAGCGTCAATAATGTTCAGTGGCCCGCATGCAAATTCTAGCTTGCTACGTGCCTGAAGAAAACGTAGAGCAAGCTCAAGGGTAAACCAGGCTACACACACAGTCTCCACGATGAATATCTGTTGACACTTCTGGGAACATTCGCCCTGTTCGAGAAGAAAGTTGCGATTAACCTTAAGCTTACCTGTAGAGTATTAATAATTACTACAAACATATTAACTGCATTTTCCCTCAAATACGTAATGTCTCGGATTCTTCAAAACTTTTTTTTCTTTTTTAAAAAAAAGCACTGGTAAAAATGATGTGTTGGATATACTTAAAATATGTATGCACCATTTTTGCATCACACTTTTTAAGTAAACCCAACTTGGAAAAAAAATACTTAAAATTAACAAGACAACTGTTGTTACATGTACTTACATTTTTGGGTACACAAAACATTGTTTACTTAAAAAATATATGTAACAGAATCTAATAAGTAATTGCAAGTTAAATTAACTTAAAATTTAAGCTCATTTCTGTTAAAAAAAAAAAAAAAAAAAGACAATTCATTGAGTTGTACCAATGTAAAATCTTATTGTAGATTATTAGCTATTGGTCTGCATACTGCACTGCTGCTTGGATGGGTTAAACACAGAGCACAAATTCCAAGTATGGGTCACCATATGCCACTTCACTAAAATAAATTACACATGCAAATCACACAAAATAAAGCATTTCACTTTATTTTTTGAAACAGGCTGCAATGCAATGGTGAAGCCTAAAACCACACATCATGAATGTACAACAAATGTGTCACATTAACAAATGAAAGTTCACTTCCAACAGGACACTTCCTTCATGCTGCCCCTTTGTAATACTTTCTTGCTCTGAACTAGAAGTAGAAAAAAACAGTGTTATATTTAGTATGAATAGGTTAGACATTGCAGTGTCTTACTAACATAGACCTTTTCAGTAAAAGATTGTATATACTAAAATGACCTAATATTACACGGACCAGGGCGGGAACAGAATTATCTTAATGCAAACATGCCAACGCGATGCATGGTCATATTCCTCTGAAATAAACAAATTAAACACTAGAACATTCATTCGATGGAGTCACACTGCTTTCAGCAGTCGCACAATCGTGTGCACACCCGTTCCTCCGTTCATACAATAACTTATTTGTACAATCTAGACTTTCATATATATTTAAGTAACACATTTCTAATTGTTGAAGCTAAATTCGTAGCAATTCAGAAATTCAATTTAAAAAAGTTTATTTCTTGACCACAAACGCATTAACACAAATAAACGAATGTACCTTAAAACGACATCTTACCTCTTTTCAGCGTCTTCGCCTCTTTGCGTTTCAGAAAATATCTTCACCTAACACTACAAACAAGTGTTTATTAATGTCAAAACCTCAAAATCAAATATTTTGCTTAGTTTATAGAAATTTAAGCTTACCTCTTTCCACCGTCTTCACATGTGCATCACAAAATGGATCCAGTTTTTTCCAGATTTGCATATCACGTGGCTCAGTCATATACTTAAAATATTATGTTATAATTACTTAGTTTTTATGCAATTTTAATACTAGTTGACGTGACATGTTTTTTCATTATATTTAGGCATACACTTAGGTTCACCTTGTAACTTATATATTTATGTTACAGACACTATATATGCTAAGTAGAGGTTGAAAAGTTGAAAAGTAAAATTACTTTGTTATTTGTGTTTAGTTTTTTTATTTTTATAAGTAATGGTTGTTCAGCCAACGAATCGTTTTTTAGAGTGTGGGTAATGAATATATTGGTAAGGTCTCTTAAACATTTATGAGGAATGGGTATTTTTGTAGAAGCTTTTATTTGGTTTGTGTAGCACTTTTAACAATAGACATCTTCATTCAAGGAAACTTTGCAAAAATCAAGAACAAAACAGACAAGATGAAAAAACCTGCAGAGGAATTAGACTCAAACAGGAAAAACATCCTTTTCTGCATACCTAAACAGAATTTGGTTGTAATCCTATCGTAGGTGCGTCTACAGTATGCTGCTGTAGCACTGCTGTGCCTTATTAACTGCTAATCAGTCAGAGATACTGCAAGACCTTTCATCAACTTTTACAGACTCACATCTCAAAAGTTAATAGCTTTGAAAATGTTTAACAGATATTTCATATTAACAGATTATAAATTGCTTGTTGTTGGCGTGCCCATGCTTAGACCTTACTGGGATTTCTCAGGATTTTTGTTGTTTTCTGTGTACAGGGAAACATGTTGGTTCTTGTCTGGGGCAATCACTCTCTCTCTCTCTCTCTCTCTCTCTCTCTCTCTCTCTCTCTCTCCCTCACACACTCACACACACACACACAGACACAGACACGCACACACACACACACACTCCAGCCATGCCTGCTTTGTGTTGCTTTTCTGGGGAAACGCTGCTCTGCTGCTTTCTTCCTGCTCTGCTGCTTTTCCCTCTCTCTCTCTCTCTCTCTCTCTCTCTCTCTCTCTCTCTCTCTCTCTCTCTCTCTCTCTCTCTCACACACACACACACAAACACACACACACACACACTCCAGCCATGACTGCTTTGTGTTGCTTTTCTGGGGAAACACTGCTCTGCTGCTTTCTTCCTGCTCTGCTGCTTCTCTCTCTCTCTCTCTCTCTCTCTCTCTCTCTCTCTCTCTCTCTCTCTCTCTCTCTCTCTCTTACATACACTCCAGCCATGCCTGCTTCCTGTTGCGTTGTGCTGCTCTGGTGCTCCCCCTCCCCTCTCTCTTTCTCTCTTTCTCTCACTCTCTCTCTTATACACACACACACACACACACACACACACACACACACACACACACACACACACACACACACACACACACACACACACGCCAGATGAAGGAGACAGAGATTAAGCCTACATAGATTACATATACATAGGTTATGTGACTATTGTTCAGTTATTAATCCAAAACTGAATGGAAGTAAAAAAAAATCTCTTTCCAAATCTGAAATCCAATCATATTTTTTTCTTTAAAATCTTTAAAATTCATCATCAAATATAAAGAATTTAAAGATAACTTTATCTTTGGTATATCAACTAATTCATTTGTAATTTAGCTAGTTAAATTAGAATGCTTGTTAAGCTTTATATATTAGCTTGTTAAATTAGTTATCCAGGTCTAATAGGGGTAAATAAACATAACCAGCAATCCAGGTTTGTGTGAATTTGTAGAATATTTTACTTATGACTGATTCTAGCAAACTAGCTAGTCATACAGGAAGTACTGTTCTGTGGTTGGTTATAAGGACAAAGGTATCATGTACTGATGCACCTACCCTGCTTTCCTCTTCTCTGAGCTCAGGCATGGTGCTGATGCACAAGCTAACCACGGTCACAACGATCATTGCCACGGAGATGTAGGCAAAGCTCTTGCCCATCCAGCCAGAGTGTGGGTTATCCACCATGTCCCTCAGACGGTTCAAGAAGCCATGGAACCCTTCCCCCTTCTCTTGTATTGGTTGTTTCTTTAGCCACTTCTGCCTCCGGGCCTCCTCTTTCCGCTTCTTCTCAGCCATCTCCTCCACGCAGGTGATCATAACGCGCCTACAGCAGCGCTCCATCCCGGTGGGCTCAATGCCCCAGTAAGCAAGCTCGTCTGAGAGAAAAACGGAACACGCCTGCCTCAGCAGCCTCAGCTTTCCAGCCGCCAAGAAGTTGAGGATGACGCGGAAGGCAGTGGCACTTCGATCGAAGAAGAACTCACGGCTCAACTCATCGTAATCATCACACAGTCGAGCGATGTCTTCAAGACTGCTGCAGTAACGTAGCTGGCCCAAACGGGAGAGTGGGAAGTCATCCAGGGTGCTCCAGGCAAATGTGTAACGATCCCCACCAACATTCACGAGGGCCTGTTTGCTGTGGTCGACATTTGAGAGCGCAGAGGGGTCACGTAGCAGCTGAGCTCGCTGAAAGTATACTCCTTTAATGGTTTCAGTCTCAGGGATCTCGGTAAAAAAACGGTCGAGGCTGCTGTCATCTGTGCTGATGGAGAAATTGCTGAAGTCATTTGTATTGCTTATGATAGGCATGATGTCAAGCCAGACACGTACAGGAGCTGCTGTGGAAGCTGTGCTTTTGTTGTATACAGTTTACAAACAAGGGAGTCTGTAATGAGAAGAAACGGAATTAAGAAAACCAGAGAAAACAGTAAAAGAAGTCATAGGCTTTCCAGGGCTTGTTAAATCCGTAAACATTGGTGTCTTTGACAGCACTTATGCTTATATTCTTGTGAGTTCATCTGATTTAACAAAAAATTGGAAATGATTTTACTTGGACTGTTACAAATATCAGAAATGTCAGGAACATCCTGGACAGTTGAAAAAAAAAAAAAAAAAAAAATAAAAAGCGACATTTTTCCAATCTACACCTCAAGCCTGTGTCCAATGTAGATCTTGTCTGACAAAACCAGGACCTGTTTTCTTCTTTTTATGTTGTAGCGCATCCACCTCCTGGTTCGACATGTTGTGCATTTCATAAATGCTTTTCAGCTGGTCATTTGAGTGACTGTAGACTTCAAGTCAGATTTAAACTGTCTGAGCGGGTATTCCGATTTCTGTTAAAGACTATATTTAATGTATTCAAAACAAGTATGAAAGCAAATGGCCTTTGAGACTCACTATGCAACCATTAGTGTCTGCTTTTTAGTGTGAACAAAAAACCTTTTGATATGAAAACAACATTTGTAAATGGATCCATAATAAAGTTGGCAAATCACCAGAGAGAGAGAGAGAGAGAGAGAGAGAGAGAGAGAGAGAGAGAGAGAGAGAGAGAGAGAGAGTACCCACAGTACCATTAGGGGATAGTTTTTCCATCACCGCAGCAAAGTCATAAGCAGAACTGTTTACAAGCTGCAAACTCTATATGCCGAAGACTGATGTCAGTTTAATCCTTCATTTATTTCTTTACTCTGTCTTTCTGCAGCTTTTGCTCCATAAATGCTTATTTTATCACCATTCTACACGTGATTCTAATCTGTTTATTCAAATTCTATTCATCTCCAGCACCGCACAGCTCGTCCAACCCCCATCCCTCTCCAAAACAGCCTCAAAATACATTCTCTTTGGCACTTACCTGATATACATGTATGGTGCTCTTTCCTCCTAAACACGTCACTCTTCACCTCGAATACACCATCAATCACTTCCAACAACAAATAACGAAGAAGATATTTTTTATTTCTATCACTCAGAACAGCTCATACTCTTGTTATACATAGTTTTTTGGCTGGAGGCACGGTTAAGACGCATTGTAAAGTGTGGCCGCGCGCCCTGCCGTCCAGCATCTCCGAGCTCGCTGGAGTTAAACGCCGTTGTGTTCATGCGCCACGGCGCGTGCTGACTCCTGTTGTTTCTGTTCACGTTGCAAGAACTAATCCGCCAATCCCATCCACATCAGCGGGAAGGCTTTGGTAACCCCGGGAGAAAAAAAAATATACACACACTCTTTTTAAGTCTCAGAATAAAACCGATTATCTGCGGATATCAGGTGATACCTGGATACCTGGCTGTGGATTCCGCATGGACCAACGCGTAAAATTCAATCAAAAGACATTCCCTTAGTTGCTCTTATTGATGGTGATAAAGAGTACTATCTGACACACGGCTCATAAACTTTCATTATTGTCCTGCAGGATTGAGCTTTCGTGCCTGCATAAGTCTTTGCATATGATTTTCATAATTTCCATGCTCAACAACTGCTGAGCTCTTGTGGAACTATTAAGATAGAAATGAAAACACAGTGTTTCATCAAACTAAATTATGCAGTGTTGTTCTGAAAGCTAAAGAGAAAGATAACCTTTTAACGTAACCATAAACAAACAATGGGAACCATGAAAATGCCTAGGAGAGGCAATTATCTGGACTGGTGTTGAATCTAATGTTGCTTGGCTCCTGATCTTGCAGAATAACGAGTATCAAGGATTAACTTTAATCATGGCAAAACATTTCCTTAAATGTTATGTTATAGAAAAAAGAAACATGTTTGCTGAATCAGGGGAAAAATGAGTTTATAGTTTGATGTTTTTGAGCTGCCTTAGGTCGTCCTTGATTATCTTGTATTAGTAATTCAGAATAGCAGAGTGTCATGGGTGTCAGGTTGGCACTGGTGAGAAATCTGTACTGTATGCAAACGTCTTATGTCAGCTCAAACATCTTGATGTCTTAATGTCTTAAGGCACAACAGAAGTCTGACTAGTCAAAGAATAAAAGAATTCAAAAAAAGGAGCTCTGAAAATTTGTTTTATTTTATGTGAAAGAAGGCACATTGGTTTATTTAGTGGGATGGTGGTGAATGGTTATCATCTAATATTACTTTGTTTCTGGAATTTCTATCTTTTATAATTTCATATTGAAATAGCTAAATTGTCAAAATAAACTCATTGTGTTAGAGAGATAAAAGATTGGCTGAGCTGTAATTTTCTGTTGGTAAACTCTGATAAGAGAGAAATACTATTTATTGGTTCAAAAAGCAGAACACAGTAGCTCGCACAATTCAACTTCCATTTAGAGGGATGTTCTGACACACTGCTCATAAACTTTCATTTGTGTGAGATAAAAGAGGAAGTGACAGACCTGGGTGTTATATTAGACAGCAACTTGTCTTTTGAAAATAATATTGCCCATACTACAAAAACAGCTCTCTTAGAAATATTGCCAAGCTGAGAAACCTGCTACTGTATCTGCATCTGATGCTGAGATGTTAGATCATGCATTCATGACCGACTGGACTATTGTAATGCATTACTAGGTGGTTGTCCTGCATCTTTAATAAATAGGCTACAGTTAGTCCAGTTAGAGTTCTCAGTACGACAAGAAAGTATGATCATATAACCCTGATTTTATCATCTCCACACTGGCTACCTGTTAAGTTTAGGATTGATTACAAACTGCTGCTACTTTTGTACAAGGCTCTTAAGGGTTTAGCTCACATGTATCTAACTAGTCTTCTAACTCGTTACAATCCAGCTGAGATAAAAAAAAAAAAACTCAGGACTTCTGGTAGTTCCCAGAATATCTGTCTACTAAAGGTGGTAAAGCGTTTTCTTATTTAGCTCCCAAACTCTGGAATAGTCTTCCTGATAGTGTTCGGGGCTCAGACACACTTTCCCAGTTTAAATGTAGATTATGTAGATCTCATCTCTTCAGTCAGGCGTACATATAATACATCCTATAATATTGTGCACTATTATATCAGACTTGCAAATATTATGAACAGCAGCTACGTTAATTCCTCTCCACTGCTTCTCTCTTTCTACCCATACGGAGGCGTCCAGAAATTGTACCAGCTCCGATTGTATTCCATGCCATGAAGTTTTTGGACCTCCACTGAGATGAGGCTGACTCTGTGAGGATCCTGAGGCATCTAGAAATTTACCAGCTCCAATTGGACTCTGATATACTAAAGAGGAGATGCCAACTCCATGTGGTTTTTGAGGACAACAATCTCCTAATCGATACAATGTTTATCAACCTCCAAAGAATTTCACTGTGCTCTAATGTATATGTGGTGATAATAAAGGCTTCCATTCTAGAAGATCTGAGGGAGTGTGGTGCAGTGATTAGAGCTTTTAGGCAAGATGGTCCTAGTCCATTTTTGGCTTTGTATGCAAGAATTGGTGCTTTAAATCTGATGCAGACAGGAAACCAGTGGAGAGAACACAACATACTGCCAATTCCAGAGTCTATCTACTTCCGCCATTTGATACTGAGACCACACAGGAAGGTAGATGAGGTTACTAGATGTTGTATTTGAGTCAATAAATGAAAGGGTATTTTGTATGTGTACCCCTAGTGTTAAGAACTGTGATAATTGCAATTGGCAGTAAAAAGACGTGTTCAAGATGAGCTCTGACTTTAGTTTCTTTCTTACTGTTGTGTAAGTGCAAAACATAACACTGGAAATTAAAATTCAGAAATTAAAAATTTACTTTGTGGATGTGAGCACCTGTGTCTATGAGAAGTAATGACATGTCTGCAGTGTATGGCTGAGGACTTGTAACAAAACAGTACTAGATTATACTAGAATATACTAGAATACTAGATTTTTTTATTTAATATATTTCTATTCTATATTAGTATGCCATGCCTACAATTCACACTTTCACCAATGGGAAAAAACAACTACACTTGATTATCCACAGAGAACTAATTAGCAAAAACCATCAGTCACTTCCAGAAGATAATGAACTCAAGCTGAGGGTTTAAGCACACTACATGGGACACAGTCATTAACAAAAAATTCATTTAATAACTTATATTTCTTTATTTGAACTGTCAAGATGATGCTATAAAAATGAAATGTGTTGAATATAATTTAGTTTGGCTTTTAATCTACAGAAAAAAATTATGATGGATTAACAGTAATCTCTTATAGACAGATTGTAATATGTGAATCTATGACGTTCTAGGACCTTTTGTTGTGTAAAGGATATTGTAATGAGTCTGTCTGTGTTTTCCTTTGTTTCTGTCTGCTGTCATGCCCTGCTGTTAATTCTTGGCCCCGCCCACTTATTTTTTACCATGGACATTAATTGCACTCAATCTCTTTGTCCACTTCCCTTGTGTTAGTCATTGTTGGTGTAGTATGTTGTCTGGTTATGTCTCTGTTCCTGTTTTCTGCCCTGTTTTTGCCTGCCTTTCTGTTGTTTATTTCTTGTTTTGGTTTAGTAAAAGTTCAACTGCACTTGGATCCTCACTCGCCTTTGTCTAATCGTGACAGATATAAAGTTTCACAAGTTGTGCAAATCAAAAAGTATATAAAAAGAAGTTTGTGTGTATTATTTATGAACAATTTTCAGATTTTCTCATATTCTTTTCCTCTAACGTGATTTTCTCAGTGTCAACAATGCTCAACAATTTTATTTTTTGCAAGACATCTCAAACACAGCAGCTATGTGAGTCGGTTAATTGTTTTAGAGGTTTCTATAAGATACAGGGATGAAAGCTTTGATCTTTTGTGCTGCATTCCTCAGTGTATTTGTCTTAACATAAAGCAATTAGAAAGGTCTATGTAAATTAACAGTTGTTTAAACCGTGTTAGTTACAGTATGACCTATAATTATTAGGAGACATGGATGATTAGTCACAGGAGACATTTTTACTGTGTAATCTGTCATTCCTGAGCTGTAAGTTAGCACGGTTTAAGAATTCCTTTTAGTCAGGAAACTTGACAGTCAATGATGTGCACAATAATAGTTTTCCAAATATTTGGGCCATATACTACTGCATACTACTGTACTTATTAACATAGATTTACATATACACATAAAAATGCTAAAAGAAATCTAAATACAAAAATATGTTGGAAAACAGGAAATTCTTATCATTTACTGGGAATTAGGGTTGAAATGCCTGTGTTTATGCAGTGTAATGCATTTATTGCTTCAAATATTCATGTATGAATTTGAATTTAAACCTAAAATAACAGTGACCTTTTTTGTGTATGTGTGTGTGGTGTGTGTGTGTATATATATATATATATATATATATATATATATATATATATATATATATATATATATATATATATATATATTGTGTGCGTGTGTTTGGGATCACTTTTTGTATACCTGCCTGTAAAATTCACTTAGTTCTGTTTCACAAAATTTGAACAAAAATGCTGCCTATTTGAAACCCCTGTGACCCTGATCAGGCGCTTACTAAGGATGAACAAATTTACTCTCAATAAAGTATATCATTCTTAATATTCATGAATGGTTTCTTTCCCCAGCAAACATACAGTATATCTAAAAATCATATCACATATCACATCTTGTAAGATTCTCATGTTTTCAAGAAAAGAAATTTAAACCTAGAGAAGACAGAAGACAAACTATAAATGAATGAATGAATGAACGAACGAGTGAACGGACGAAGTAATGAATGAATGAATAAGCCATTTCACATTTTAAGATTCAAGACATTATTTGTCATGTACACATTTGTATTCAGTTATATACATTTGTTTTATGTACATTTCAGTGGTCTCACAGATGCTATGACTATCACTGGATATCAGGTTCCGCCTCTTGTACCCAATTTCCGCCTTAAAATCAATATGATCCTATTCTTATTGCCATGAAACGTTATCACCTGAATAAAAACGGCAGCCTGTTATTGAGAAACTTGTGAGGCAGAGGACATTACACAGCCTAAACCTTTATTAGATGGAATGCATTCTGTAGATTACATGTTATTTGTATAACACCATTATAAACATACAGCAAGCCTTGCCAGAAATCTGGGTGTGGATCTTGGGGCATTACAGAGAAAATAATGCACATTGTGTGCTGATCCTTGCAATGCAAACAGTACAAGATGAACTATGTCAAGCTACTGTACATACCTCTCAGATCACTACTCCCTATTGAGTTCTTTGTTGGAGTCAAGTGAAACACATATCAAAAGAAACATATTTTAATCAAATGAAGTGATCTGTTATTCCACTTTCAGTTATTTTGATGATATGCTTCCGTGCATACCACAGCATAAGTTAATAGAAAACTAACCTGGAATTTCTAAAGCATTTTTAAAGCATTTCTAATATACACAATAAATACCACCATACTGTAATTTGGGAGAATGCTTGATATTAATGTTTAGATGTATTTTTTTCTGATTTATCTGTGTTTGTGTGGACTTGATAATAAGCTGAGGCTGGAAACTATAACTGGAAACTGGAAACACAACCCAAAGTGACTTACTGTATGAAACACACCCCGGTTTCATGTTACCTGCAGTTCAGATGTTTGCAGTTGTAGAGATAATCCTCAAGCGAGTTGTCTCATCAGATAAGTCTATTTTGTTGAGACTGATTACATTCCAAGGTTAGTGTATTCTGTAGAGTGGTAGCTCAGTGGTGAATAAAACATTGGACTACTGAACTGAAGGATATGAGTTCAAGTTCCATCACCCATCAACCTGAAACTGTTGGGCCTTTGAGCATGCAGATAGGCCACAACTGATTAGATATAACCTGTCTCAAATGTAGGTTGCTTTAAATAAATAAATACCAACCAAATCAGATAAATGTAAATGCCCTTGATTTAACTGAGAAGAGTATTACAGTGGTGCAGAGAGAAGCTGAGCTAACTCTCACAAGCTATTTGTGGATTGAGGTGGTTTTGAAAAATGATCCAGGAAACTTTAAAGTCATAACCATTCTCATATATTACACAAATTTATTATATTCTTCAAAATAAAATAAAAAATACCTATAGATATTGCATATGAATTCAAGTTTAATCACATTGTGTGTGTATGTATATATATATATATATATATATATATATATATATATATATATATATATATATATATATATATATATATATATATATATATATATATATATACACACACACACACACACACAATTGAATGAAAACGAAGCTAGTATGCAAGACTACATACCACATGAAAAAGAAGTGCAATACAAAGATAAAAGAAGCTTTAATGAAAATTCTAGAAGATCAAACAATGCATGTGGGCATGTTGGCATAAGTAGGAAGCTTAATGCTTTTGGCAGAAAGGTATCGTATTAACATGTCTATTAACTCATTATGCACAAGAGCATCTGAGCAAATATTCATGTGTACATATTAAATAACTTGCAAATAATGTACAACACGACTTGTGCTTCACCAGTCAAAAGCAACAAAGTGTCAGCTATCTAGTGCATCTCAATGAAAGCATTTAATGTATACTCGTAAGCAGAGGTGGCAAAAGTACACACGTCCTTACTCAAGTAGAAGTACAGATACTCATTTTTTAAAAGACTCCAGTAAAAGTAGAAGTAGTGACTACACTCTTTTACTCAAGTTAAAGTAAAGAAGTATGGGCTCTGACATGTACTATGTACTTAAGTAAAAAGTCGCCGTTACTACTACCTGTTTAGTGACATGGTGGTAACTGGACGTCATGTTTTTATATATATATATATATAAAATGTGTATGTGTGTGTGTGTGTGTGTGTGTGTATCTATATGTATATATAATTTTGGAGTGTGCTGATGGATATTTGTGTTCATCAGCCACAAGATTGTTACGAAAGACAGGCACTGATGTAGGTGAGGTAGGGTGGAGTGATATAGCAGGAAAGGTGAGGTGACCCAATACTTTTGGAAATATAATGTATACCAAGTGTATCACCAAGGCCATATCCCAAACTGTAGGGAGATTCCAGCTCTGTCCTTGAAAACAACTCAAAATTATTGTGATGTTTTACAAATGACAAAATTAATGTTCATTAAATTAAGCACTTCGTGTTTTTTGGGTTGACACCAGGGGCGGTTCTAGGATTTCATCTTTAGGGGGTTTTAGCCCTCAGTGAGAATTTAAAACAAGAAGGGTTTTACATTATATATTATATGACAACTCTGGTAATAAGTATAGTGAAATTTCACTGCTTTTGGTTGCCGTCTTTGCGTCTTTCCGCCGATTAACGTTATAGATAAACGCCTCCAGCTCTGACTGCGCGTGCACGCTGCGCGTACCTGTGCTTTTCCGTTCAAATAAAGCAGACAGCTAAGACGCACTTTTGAAACACTACAACACACGCGTGTAAAAGCAAAGTAAAAAAAATCGCTTTTGGATCAAACTGATAAATAATTTTCTTTCCCATCGACGACATGTCCTGCATTCTAACGTCATTTTTATTGTTTATTTATGAAAGTAAAAATGATCCTTATAGTTTTAAGGTGGCTGAGATTACAGACAGGGGGCTGAAGCCACCGTAAAAAAGGGCTAGAACCGCCCCTGAGTGACACAATTCGCAACGCATTCGCCAGGAATCCTTTTTGACACCGATTATTACAAACATCTCCCTCATATATGGCCATGTGTGTTCAGGAATGTCCTCGTTGTTAGTTATTTTAACATCGGTGACTCCCTCTGAATTAACATTAGCCATTCCTTTTGCTGCTCATTGTTAGCCCCGCTATCCTTAGTCTATGTCTGATAGCCAGTAAATAATACAGTACACCAGTCACATGGGGAAAAAGCCGCACAATGATAGGATGATAGGGTGGAAACAGCGCTCAATGAGAAGAAATAATACTAAAAGTAACGAGTCCGTTTTGAAAATGTAAGAAGTAAAAAGTACAGATATTTGTGTAAAAATGTAATGAGTAAAAGTAAAAAGTTGTCCGAAAAATAAATAGTGGAGTAAAGTACTGATCCCAGAAAAATGTACTTAAGTACAGTAACGAAGTATTTTTACTCCGTTACTTCCCACCTCTGCTCGTAAGTGAGTGAAAAACGCCTTTAATGGCAATATGAGCACAAAGGCATTTGAGAGATGATTACCAGTCTATGGTGTCATCAGTTTGTCTATTCTCAGCACTGCTTACTGGTAGTACGATGTACTGTACTGCACAATCATTGTACGCTCTATCAGGTGACACAGCATTGGTTTTACACCATTGGTTATACAAGATATTTGCAAAAAAGTGTGGAAAATGTCAGATTGAGGTAGTTTTTAGTCTCCTGGTTGAGAGACTGAAAGGCCAGTAGGAATAAGCTCCTAATTTTCTCTGTGTTTGCTTTCACGGTCAGTAAGTGCTTCCCTGACCACAACAGATAAAAGAGTTCATTGATCAGATGGTTGAGGTTCTTCACTATCTTCCTTGCCTTGGTCCAGCACCACTTGCTCTAGATCAACTGCAGGTCAGGAAGCTAATTACACCACCTCTGGAGAGCTTGTCTGTGCTGTTTAGTGCTGTTCCCAATCTAGCTTGTTATGCTTCCTTCTAAATTGGTCGTCTCATCATTGTTAGAGATTGAGGACGCCACAATTATGAGCTCCAGTCTCCATCACTGAACATTGGATAATTTCAACAGAAAAGAACTCAAGTAATAACTATAATGAATTCAGAAATAACACAACAATTACAATATGGTCTACAGTTATAAAAACAAAATGATTTATAATCACACTCTCCGGTGTCACCCAGATGGGGATGGGTTTATTTTGATTCTGGTTCCTCTCAAGGTCTCAATCACCTCTGGTTATTCATTAGGAATGTAAAATTTTCTCAATTTTTATTTAGAATTTTAATGTACCAATAGAAATGATATCTATCTATCTATATATATTTCTTTCAAAAATTCTTGAATGCATTGTCTATAATCAACTGTCTGTCTATCTCTCACAGAACAACCTCCAAGATGCCAAACAGTCTGGCTTTAAAGCAGCTCACTCTACAGAGACAGCCCTTTTGGATGTCTCTGAGAAGCTACATACTGCTAGATCAGCCAAACTATCATCCGTCCTTATCCTCCTTGACCTTTCAGCAGCGTTCGATACGGTCAACCACAAGACTCTCTTATCCTCCCTCAAGAGTCTTGGGATTTGCGGATCAGCTTGGGAATGGTTTGCCTCCTACCTGGAAGGACGCTCATATCAAGTAACATGGAGGGGAGTGACATCTGCTCCACGCAGACTCTCCACTGGCATCCCACAGGGCTCAGTACTTGGTCCTCTTCTTTTCTCCTTGTATACTCACTCTCTTGGTGAAGTTATTTCATCACATGGGTTCTCTTACCACTGCTATGCTGATGATACACAACTTATCTTCTCTTTCCCACTCTCAGATGCCACAGCTTCTGACCGGATCTCAGCATGTCTGGCAGAAATTTCATCATGGATGACTGCTCATCAGTTAAAGCTCAATCCTAGCAAAACTGAACTGCTGTTCATCCCAGGTGATTCATCCCCAGGTCACGATCTTGCTATATCCTTGCACAACGATCTGATCTCCCCTTCAGCCACAGCTCGCAACCTTGGGGTAACCATGGACAATCAACTGTCCTTTTCCTCTCATGTTGCAAATGTGACTCGCTCATGTCGGTTTCTTCTCTACAACATTTGAAGGATTCGGCCATTTTTGTCCACACAGACTGCCCAGGTACTTGTTCAGTCTCTTGTCATTTCTAGACTGGATTACTGCAATGCAATGCTGGCAGGTCTACCTATGAACGCAATCCGTCCTCTGCAAATGATCCAAAATGCAGCTGCCCGGCTTGTTTTCAACCTGCAAAAAGTTCTCGCATACCACCCCGCTGCTGCGATCCCTCCACTGGCTTCCGGTAGCTGCACGCATCCGGTTCAAAACACTGATGCTGGCCTACAAAGCCAAAAATGGACCAGCCCCCTCTTACCTCAAAGCCCTCATCATTCCTCGCACTGCACCCCGCAACCTCCGATCTACCAGCACTGCTCGACTGGTTCCACCATCTCTCAGGGTAAGAGGCAAGTATACTACAAGACTCTTCTCTGTACTGGCACCAAGAGGTCCGGACAGCTGAGTCACTGGCTATTTTCAAGCGGCGGTTGAAGACCTACTTATTCAGGAAGCACTTCAACTAGCACTTCTTTCCTTATCCTTTGCATTTAAAAAAAACAAACTCATGGTATCTTAAGTATGTAACCTAGTGAACCAGCATTAATGTATTCAGTGTTAGAGATTTAAGCACTTATGTACGTCGCTCTGGATAAGGGCGTCTGCCAAATGCTGTAAATGTAAATGTAAATGTAAATATATATGTATGTATATATATATATATCTGCTGACTATTGTTAAAAGCAAAATACAACAAAAGTTTAACTGAATTAAATTTTGTCTTCAAGATTAGCTCTGTGAATGTTTGTGTCTCCTTCACACTGTTTGAAAGAAAGTGATCGTGGTTAATTTTGTGGCTAATCTCATCTTCTCTCATGCAGCATTCACAGACAAGGTTTTTGTTATTTGTCTGCACTTTACAGTACATCTACAAAGTATAGCCTCTAATACTGCCACAGTAATGGAGAGTTATGTGTTTGCCTCTGGATGTTAAAACCCCTCTTTGCTTATACAGTGTCCCAAAATCATGAACTATCCCAAAGTGGCATAGTGACTGTCTTTCATTTGTATTCTGTTTGCTTTCCCTAGTAAAATATGTAGGAATTATTTGTCAGAAGCAGTTTAACATCTAACAAACATATCGGTTCTACATGTAATTTTTTTCTGATACAGTATGTCCAGATTAAGAAATCAGTTCTTTTGACTAAGATTTACAAAACTCATTGCTTTTGACTGACATTTACTCACTTGCTGGTTCACTGGGTTACAGTACATACTTAAGATACCATGAGTTTAAAACATTTGTTCAAAGTTACAATGAAAAAGTGTCAAAGGTTTTTTTTTTTTTTTTTTTTTTTTTTTTAAAAGATAAGGAAAGAAGTGCTAGTTGAAGTGTTTCCTGAATAAGTAGGTTTTCAACCACCGCTTGAAAATACCCAGTGACTCAGCTGTCTGGACCACTAGGGGAAGTTCATTCCACCACTCTTGCCAGAACAGAGAAGAGACGGCATTATTGTAGTTTGTAGTTTTCCCCTTGGGTGTAATCAAATATGTCATTTCTTGTGTATCTCCCACTACCTTCGATCACATCAGTGCCAGGTCAGGTTGCCTCATGAATAAACAGACAAACTCTGTTTCTCCAGCTTCCTCAACTCTGGGCAGTTTCTCTTTTTTATGTCGGTCACAATCCATAGCCTGTATAGGTGTTGCATTTGTCCCTGGCCATATGTGATGTCTATCATTGGCGTGCCGACCACAAAGAAATTGTTCCCTTTATCTGTATTTGTCTCCTTTGGTGCAGGTGCACTCACTGAGGCTGCTTTTTCTATGGAGCACAGGTCATATCTCTTTACTGCTCTATTGTAGGCTGGGGGAGGATCGGTCTTTTGTTGCGCTGGCTTTTTACCTTGACTGTGTGTTTGCCTTTGCAGGTGCTCTCGTTCACTGGTTTTGGGCTAGTAGTTGGCCAAAGCTTGAACTTTTCATTAGTTAGGACTTTTTTTCTGGCTTCTTCCATGCATTCTCCAAACCCTTTCCAGTGAGGGTTACCTTATCCATTTTTCTCATCTTTTCCATTCACTCTTTAATAAGTTTTCCACTCTTCTTGTGAGAGCTTTTTACCTAATCTGCATATTCATAAACTGTAATTAAGATGGAAAAATCGTTGTGTTTCTCACCCTTGGTTCCCACTGTTAACTCCTTTTTACTCATTTTGGGTCAAAAGCAGTTCCAAACCTACCCCGGATAGAAATCCACAGTATTGTGTCCAACAGGGAAGTCCCTGGTTATCCAGTAACATTTAACATCCAGTAACATTACTGCTTACATAATAAGCAAGTGTATTTGGACAAAAAACATAAATGCAAACCAAAAATAAATGAATAACACAGAAGCCTTTATCTTGACACATATACATTACAGCACAGTGAAATTTATTCTTTGCATGTACAACTTTGGAAGTTGGGGTCAGAGTGCAGTGTCAGTGGTCATGATACAGCAACCCTGGAGAAGAGAAGGTTAAGGGCCTCGCTCAAGGGCCCAACAGTAGCAGCTTGGCAGTGCTGAGGCTTTCAACCCAATCAACAGCCCAGAGGCTTAACTGCTTGAGCCACCACTGCCCTAGAACTATACAGTAGATAGATAGATAGATAGATAGATAGATAGATAGATAGATAGATAGATAGATAGATAGATAGATAGATAGATAGATAGATAGATAGATAGATAGATAGATAGATAGATAGATAGATAGATAGATTTCTTTTGGTCACAAAAATAAATCCTACAAGTCCTCCTCACTACTCCTAAAACTTTTAAGTGTTTTAAGAGTCATTTTAAGTGTTAAGATGCTTTATGAATACATTTTTTCTTTTCTTAAATTGTCTCTTTAATTTCAAGCGAAAATGGCCACAAAAAATTTTAACTGCAAGAATTGCATGAACTTGAAAATGAAATGCTGTGAGCATGAGGTTCTGAGAACTTGCACGGAGAGTATTCTAAAACTCATGTCTGTTTGCTCAGATTCTAAGATGCCAGAAAGTATTGTCCATTGTTTTCTGTTTTGCTCTTGCTGCTTTGCACAATAGTCATTGTACTGTGACATGCAAGAAAGTGTTGTGATGGAAATTTTAATTAAGTGGTCAGAGGTACTTTTCTAGCCATACGTGTAAAGCAAAGTTTATTTCAGTTGGTTTGCATGGAGAAGTGCAACTGACATTCTCGCACACGGGTGGTTAACCACTGAAACACTCGTGTGAAAGATCAAATGTATGAATAGAGATTTATATTTCTGAGCTATCAATGTCTTTGTGGACTTCTCTGTAAAATGATGATGAGTTGAAACTGGTAAAACAATCCCAACAAGTCTCTTAAAATGCCTTGGTATTGGTAGCATTGGTAACCAAAACACACTCCAGGTTTGTTTTAACTGCAGTTCAGATATTTGCATGTTTTAAAGACAATCCTGAGACAGCGAATTACAATGGTGAGGTGCTTGTTCAACCTGGTGAACCGTTCTCATATTTGCCCAGTTGAAGTTCTCCAAAAGAATAAAATTAGGCTTGGATCATGACCTTCAGTCCGAAGAGGCCAAACCCATGAGGATCCTGAGGCACCAAGAGAAGACCAGTAGGCTTCTGCTTCATGAGGATTTCGGACATTCAAAGAGAAGATGCTAATGACATGTGGTCTTTGAGAACAACAACCTCCTAATCATTACACAATTGTCAGACTGTATATGACTCTAGAAAGGACATTATTCATAACACAGAATGTTCTGTGTTATAAATAGCAGTCACCTCAAGCTTGCTCATTAGGGATAAAAACAAACACATTTACATGTAAATACAAGTCTAATATTAATCTTGAACTTTTTTACTATATTTCTTATGTTCTGTAAAGATGATACTAGAAGATAACATTTCATTCAGGAACCTTCTAATAAAAAGAAAGTTTTATTGCTTTTTGCAGAAAGGTTTCATGAACACATGTCTGACGTATATTGGGGTTAGACACTTTTGAGCAACTAATGTCTGTATACAGGAAAGTGCGTTTGTGGTTTACCAGAGTCATGTTGCAAAAATGTGTCAGCTCTCAACACTTGGCTTTCACACCATTATACACAGTTTCCTTTGTACATCTTCTTGTACGTGGCCCAATTGGGTCCATCAGAAGTCAGCGACTGTCAGAGAAATATTGTTTGTGAGCTACCTTACCAAACAAGATGATCAAGGTGGAAATGTTAGTTAGGGCTTTAAGAAGTTCTAAATAAAACCGTATAAGTTACTATTAAATATATCGCAGTAGGTCAGAGTTTGACCGTATTTCAGTGATCAATAGTCAGTTCCGGTGCTATGCCTTTGCTTGGTATTGTGTCCACTATATCATAATAGTTGAAGTTCAGGTACAATTTTATACATTAAGACATATAAAAAAACACAGGAAAAGACTCATGGAAATATTCACTTTTACATTTCTAATGCAGTAAATGAGCAGTGGAGGACTTTTTACAGCATGGTGGAAGCAAATATGGTGGGCTTTAAAACAAATAACAGATTCTTTATCTGCACGATAGTCAAGCACCATTCGCTGCTCTCCTGCACCGGCACTTGTATGTAGTATATATTCCCAAGGAGAATGTTAAAGTATTTCAAGTGCAGAGCAACAAAGAAAATGAAGGTCAGTCTTCCTTCCGTGTTTAATCAGCTGTTAGTGTGTTGATTGAAGTCATAGAGGAATGCTGATGTTATAAACAAATTTTTAAAAAATGCTGTAAAGAACGTGTGCAATAATTATATGTTCTAATTAAATGTGTTGTAATTGTTATCAAACACTGACCCACCGTTAACTAGATAAATAAAATACTTTTATATTATCATATGATATCATTGTATGGCTTTGTGCTTTGTCAAGTAAGGCTGTGTATAGTCTTAAACGTTGTCATGACAAGAAACGTCTACCTGATTTCTTAGATACTGGTATGTATTTTGCTTGTGCTTGCTTTGGCACCCTGTTGACTAAACAAATAGGGGGATGACATCAGAGTCGTTGAAACAAGTTGTGTGGTAAATTTTCTTGTTTACTAACTCACCAGACACCATGTCATCTTCATCTTCCATCTTGCCACCCAGTTCATTGGTCATCATTTTTACTAGGCTGTGTTAACAAGTTCAGCATGTTCACTGGCACTTACAGACTACATGTGAACAGATGTAACACATCTTCTGCCAACTCCTATCGACACCTCCTAAAATAGCTAATGACCCATGCCAAACACATAGAAATCGTCCGAAAAGAAGGAGAATCTTAAGAAAACCAGGACGTTTGGCAGCTCTACTAATAAATGGCCTTAAAAACATATTGCTTAACAAGATCATTGTTGTCCCATGACGTGAGGTGACCTTTATGACAGGAGTCTTGGGTGTTATGTTGTTGTGTGCAACATGATCTGCCAAAGGAAAATTTTCAAGACATGGGCGTTTTTCTCAGTGAACTGATACGCTTTTGAAGAGATTTTCAAGAATAAATGATAGATAGAAAAAAAGAGGGGGGGGGGGGTTAGAGGAAAAGTTGGGTATTATTATTGTTAATCCACGTCAGATTTTAGTCAATACCTTCTAAACCGGTTCCTCAAAAAATGTTTTAGAAACCTGAAGATCCTGAATTAGAAAAAGGGTGAAGATGTCCAGCTTTAGAAAGCTAGCAAGCAGGTTTGTCATTCCTTACAATGCAAACGTTATTCTGCAAAAACAAGAAGCAATGTTTGCCTCCCCCCACAACTTC
The DNA here is from genome assembly GCF_022655615.1 of Tachysurus fulvidraco. Lineage (NCBI taxonomy): Eukaryota > Metazoa > Chordata > Actinopteri > Siluriformes > Bagridae > Tachysurus > Tachysurus fulvidraco. The sequence continues at coordinate 38,961,049 of NC_062519.1, forward strand.
TCTCAATAGGAAGAGGCGACCCCAGGACGACTGCACGCTGTGTGTATGTGTGTGTGTGTGTGTGTGTGTGTGTGTGTGTAACTAAATTATTATATTATTATATTATTATTATAACTAAAATACACAGATTTTATTTTGGTCTGTTTAAAACAAAACAATTAGAACATAGCTGGGAGCAGATTATTTCCATATGTCTAAAATAGATTAAAAAATAGGTTTATACATTCTCCCCAAAATTTGCTCGAATAAAATAATTTCAGCTAATTTCAACTAATTGATCGAAACCTACTGTATTGAGCTTTAAAGCGGAGGCAACATTTTAACTGGAAATAAAGCACAAATGTTGGCATAACTCACTACAGCATGGGACTAGTGCTTCTTGAAAGCACCTGCAAAGATCTTTGCACTGTAATCTGAAGCATCAGTCACATGACTAAATTCTCACCCCAATATGTACATTATTCTCTAAATGTATGGTAGACTATAACTCCGCATTCTGGCAACCAGGGTGCAGAGTTATCGTCTACCATACATTTAATATTAACAATATATATGAGGTATATATAAGGTTAAAATCTTTTTCACAGCACTCTTTTTCACTGTATATAAACCCAACTGTATGCAAATTATTGGTCCAGGATTGTGTGTAAGCTTTCATCAGTACATTTTCAGTACTGTACTGATGAAAGCTTACACACAATCCTGGACCAATAATTTGCATACAGTTGGGTTTATATACAGTGAAAAAGAGTGCTGTGAAAAAGATTTTAACCTTATATATACCTCATATATATTGTTAATATTACACAAATATAACATGAATAAATAGAAAATGCAGTTTTTTTTAAATGATGATTTCATGTATTAACGGAAAAAAGCTGTCCAAACCTGCCTGGCCCTATGTGAAAAAGTAATTGCCACCCTAAACTTAAAAACTGTTGCAAAAACTGCAATCAAGCATTTGAGATAACTGGCAATGAGTCTTTCACATCGCTGTGGGTGAATTTTAGCCCACTTCCCCTTGCAGAATTGTTTTAATTCAGCCACACTTGAGGGTTTTCAAGCAAGACCTGCCTGTTAAAGGTTATGCCATGCCATCTGTATCAGACTTTGACTAGGCCACTCCAAAACCTTAATTTTATTTTCTTTTGAGTTATTCAGAGTGGACTTGCTGGTGTGTCAGGTCATTGTCCTGCTTCATAACCGAAGTGCACTTGAGATTATGAACTGATGGCCAGGATTTTCTTTTAGGATTTTCTAGTAGAGCCTGGAGGTTATCTGTATGGACTGCACAGACCTACACCAAACACACACACGTCCTATATATATCCATCAAACTGTTTACATGCTGTTTTTGCATACTGTTTTTAGCTCTTTGCACATGCTGTCTCACATTTCAGTTGACTGTTGTTTTGCACAATACTTTGCAATATCTCAATGTAACTGCTGCTATAATACTGTGTTCGTTCCAGTCTTTCTGCACACGCAATATTGTTTGAACATACATTATTTACACTGGTGCTGCTTATTTTGTATTGTCACCAGGTCACACAGATGCACTTTATGTATCCATGACTAACTAACTAAGTCCTTAGCTCTGTCTCTGTGTTACGTACAGTAGCTGCCTGGTCCTGGAGAAACGTTGTCTCATTTCACTGTGTACTGCAACAGCTGTATGTTTGAAATAACAATAAAAGCTTCTTGACTTGACTTGACTTGTTATGGTCCCATCAATTATAACAAGTCATAAAGGTCTTGAAGCTGAATAGCAGCCCAAACCCATCACACTACCACCACCCTGTTTGACTGTTGGTATGATATTCTCATTAAAAAAAAATGCTGTGTTAGTTTTACACCAGATTTAACGGGACACACTTCACTTCACCTTTATTCTCATCGGTCAGATGTTTTTTGGCAAATGTGAGATGAGGCTTTGTGTTATTTTCGGTCAGCAGTGGCCTTTGCCTTGGAACTCTCTCATGGATTTCATTTTCCTATTGTTGGATCAGACTTTAGATGTTCTTCTGGGTTCTTATATTGGCTCTTGGATGAGTCATTGTTAGTTAAATTGAACTTCCTAATGTAATTAATCACAGTTTATTCATGATTTATCAGGGGAGGGAAGGGCAATAAATATTTTCACATAATGCCTGGTAGGTTTGAGCAGCTTTTTCCCTTAATGCTTCGCAAGACGATTCACTGTTTCGAAGCTTTCGAATCACCACACGCTGGCGACACCTGCTGGTCAAAATAGTGTAAAGGCAACGAGATCTAACCCCAAATATAAACGATGCTATTTACAAAACACGTGCTTTCACGAAATCACGTGACTTGCTCAATTTGGCACACGATCCGAATCAATGATTCGAAACAAACGATTCGTAAAAAGTGTTTTATCTCTTGTTATCTGCAATCTAGCAGGCTAAAGGTGATGTTCTGAGTGCTGCATATTAAAACACGACAAAACAGAAACAACTATATTGTCAGTTTTAAAGATTTACCAAGCAAACGTGTGTATGTTGATTGATCTAAAGGAAGTACTAATGCTTTGTTTACTGTTGCGGTTCTGAGCGGCCATCTTGGTGAGGTCATGTGCTCTACACAGGGAAGAACAATTTCCAGGCTTATAGTGTTTTTTGTTATTTAAAAAATACATAAAACACATGATCATAGAAAAACACAATACCAAGTGTTGCTGAAGAGACAAAAACATAGTGTAGTGGTTCTTTTATTTTTTATAATTATTGTAAATATGTATGTATGTATGTATGTATGTATATGTATGTATGTATGTATGTATGTATGTATGTATCTATCTATCTATCTATCTATCTATCTATCTATCTATCTATCTATCTATCTATCTATTTATTATTTTAAAGATTTAACCCAAAAAAAAAGCAATCAGTTTTGTACAGCAGGTATTATAACAACCCAATAGGTGTACAGTTACATAAAATTGGGAATCAGTAAGAATAAAATCAGTGTTAATGATAAAATAAATAAGCTGTGAGATGGCATGTTTGCAGCATTGGGCTGAACCAGATAGCCGTAATCTGTCCTGCAAGGGTTCTGGACTAGCTCCAGAGGGATGGGGATGTCATCAGGAGTCCTAATACTCAGGCTGTCACGTACCTGTTATAACAAACAATGAGTCAGTAGGTTAGGGATTAAGACAGGCTTTAATTAAACTCTTTCAGAGAAGTCACACAAACCTCACATTGAAATAATTACATTACATGCCAGGGATCAAGGCAAAAAAGTTTATCCATTTAGACACTTTTTTAAACCTAGAATCACATTAATCACGTGAAAAAACATTTCAAATGACTTACATGTGAAATATGTGTTTTTTTTTCTTTGATTATAACTAGAGCTACAGATAAAAACAGATCATTGTTATTGCTTTATTATTTTATTCTTATTCCTCTTGCAGTTCTGACATTTCACCTGCAGAGGGCATTGTTTCTTTTGTCTTTTTTAAATAACTGTGTCGTAAGGCAGCTTTGAGATGAACCTAAAAAGATCTTTTTATATTTTTTATAGTTTTTGCTAAAGCGTTTTAATTTGACTTCAACACATTTTACCACACTAGAACATGAGTTAAACAACTGCTTGAAATTTAAAACGTTTTGGTCTCTGTGACATTTTTGAGTTATTGACAGTTTAATTATGGAACTCGGATCTACAGTTAATGTTGATGTGTTTGCATGTTACACTATTTTGTGCTCTTCCTGTGTAGAAACAAACTTGCTGACAAACTTAACACTTATACCGTACGTGTTAGACCTCACTCTAGCAGGTTTACTTAGCGCTTTATCCCTGACAGGAAATCAAGAACATTAGGGTGCATTTTCTTCTGCTATTTTCTCTATACAGTAGTTGTACATATGTATATGCTCATAGACTGTGGTTGAACATGGTTGTGTTAGTACACTTATTAAATCTTTTTGTACTATGAGTCATAGCTGTCTGGAGTGATTTTACTATTGCATTGTATAATTGTCTCTATCTGTCCTGCTAACTGACTGAGTTTAAAGCCAACAAAGTGAAATATGTTGATGCAGGACATTAAGTGTCTGAGTGTGTGTGTGTGTGTGTGTGTGTGTGTGTGTGTGTGTGTGTGTGTGTGTGTGTGTGTGTGTGTGTGTGCTCTGTTCTTACCGTTTCCACAGCTTTGAACACTCGAATCAGGTTTCTTCCAAGAGCGTCTTTGACCTCGTCGTCTGTCCAGTTACGTCTTAGCAGTTCTGCTACCAGATCAGGATACTTGGAAACATCCTCCAGACCAGTTGGTACACTACACAAAGACACGCATTTTTTAAATGTATTTTTATTGTTTGTGTTTGTGTGTGTGTGTGTGTGTGTGTGTGTGTGTGTGTGTGTGTGTGTGTGTGTGTGTGTGTGTTTATGGGTGTGTTTGTGGGTGTTTGTTTGTGGGTGTGTGTTTGTGTGTGTGGGTATGTGTTTGTATGTTCGTGGGTATGTTTGTGGGTGTGTGTTTGTGTGTGTGGGTGTGTGTTTTTGTGTGTGTGTGTGTGTGTGAGTGTGTGCGTGTTTGTGTGTGTGTGTGTGTGTGTGTGTGTGTGTGTGTGTGTGGGTTTGTGTTTGTGTGTGTGTGTTTGTGGGTGTTTGTTTGTGTGTGAGTGTGTGCGTGTTTCTGTGTGTGTTTGTGGGTGTGTGTTTGTGTGTGTTTGTAGGTGTGTGTAAGTGTGTGTGTGCAAATGCTATTACTGTTGAACATGAAAAACAAGATGAACTGATGTGGCTGTCTGTGTGTAATATTCACCAAATGAAGTATTATTTTTCAGTCAAGACCTTAGCAAGGAAAAACAACTACTGTAAGTCTGACACAAAGAGCCTATTCTTTTTCTCTCGCTCACACATAGTAAAAGCCGAATTCTTCGCATCAAATGTAGCAGATTCAATCTTCAGAGATTCAGGGTTTTCCCCTGCATCGATTGTGCAAATCGATGCTGATGTTTTGCTCAGAGTATCAAGAGCATTGGCTGTTGACCAGTTGTTTTTTTTTTCACAGTCACATTGTACCAACTAGACGTATGATTATGGATTAAACACACAGGCCTGTTTTTTTTTTTTTTTTTTTAACTCTTTGACCAGTAGCTACACCGGTTGTCCGTTCCACCAACGATGGAACTCGACTAATCAGACATTTTTAATTAGGATAAACAAACTCATTATTTTATGCCTGCAAATCTCATATAAACACTGAACACTTCTGGTTTTATCTGTGTGATACCTTTGTTTTTACCTTACGACAGAAAACCTTAAACAGAATTTTTAGTAGTTGAAGGTAAACAACATCAGATGGGTTTGAAATCACCATTTACTTTTAAAATAGAAACATTTGTGTGAAAAAACTCTGTGTGTCATATAAGCTTCATATTAACACCACTGTGGAGTGAGACACGACAATACTATACTAAACATGGACACAACAAAACAGGAGCAAATAAAATTCTTTGGCCTGTGATAAAAAGAGGTAAAGAAAGAATTTTTAGTGCAAAGCCAACAGCATTGTGGATGACCCCACACACCCTTCATACACACTCTTCACCCTCCTGCCCTCTGGAAAAAGGTACCGAAGCATCCGGGCCCTCACGACCAGACTGTGTAACAGCTTCTTTCCACAAGCCATCAGACTCCTCAATAACTAAACTGAACTGTACTGAGCACAAAACATACACGCACATCAACAGTATGGACGGCACAAACCTACACCAAAGACACATAATTCCAGTATATATCCATCAAACTGTTTACATGCTGTTTTGCACACAGTTTTATGCTCTTTGCACATGCTATCTCACATTTCAGTCGATTGGTGTTTTGCGCAATACAATATCTCAGGTAAATGCTGCTATAATACTAACGTATTCATTCCAGTATTTCTCCACATGTAATATAGATTGAGTACAGCACTGGTCAGTGCTGTTTCTGTTTATTGTCTTTTGTGTATTGTCTTGTAATTTTTTGTTCTACACTGTCTTGTTTGACTAGGACTACTTACTAAGTCCTTAGCCCTGTCTTTGTTTTATGTAGCACCATGATCCTGGAGAAACGTTGTCTAATTTCACTGTGTATTGCAACAGCTATATATGGTTGAAATGACAATAAAAGCTCTTGTCTTGACTTGACTTACACATGATAGCTAAACTTAATGAGTACACTCACTGAAGATTTCAATTAGTTAGCATGACATGAATTAGCAATTTTTAACGTCATATTTTTTTTGCATTTATCAGTCCAAGGTCTAATTTCCTTCCCAAGAGAGGTAAGAAACCAGCACATCAGGTTTCTTCATCAAACTTTATCTCTCAGTAACCACGACTAATTAACACATATGGTCACAAGCACAATAAAACACTCTCAAAAGTGATGGCTTGGAAAATTTCCCCGGTTTTTGGTGTGTATTTGCTTACAAAGTTAACCAGTTACTAGGATCAGGTGTGAAACTCAAAGTCTGGGGCATGACAACTAGATTACAGATCATGTGACAGATTTTATATTTTATTTATTGACAGAGACTACAACGCACGTTTGTAAGTCACTCTGGAAGTGTTTATCTAAATGCTGTAAATGCAGCTGTACTGAAAAATGAAGGTCTCTGTTGGCCATAAAACAATAGGCCTGTGTACCATTCATTCCTTCTACAGTAATTGCTTTATCCCAGACAACTGAATGATGGATTTAGAGCATGAGATATGTGTGTGTGTGTTAGACACACATTCATACCTTCCAGACAATTTGCTGTAAACAGATCATGTGAAATTCCACACTGAGTAACCTGAGTAACTGCGACCCAGGGATAGAATGAAGACTGTATGCGCTGGTGACAATGCTTCACACTGACCCTCCATGACACCTAACTGTACCACAGTCATGGGAAAAAGAAAGTACACCTTCCCTTCCTCTGTACCAGATGTTTCAGATAGAATAACAGTTTCGAATTTGGGCCCAATGTCAATTAAAGGAATCTTTGAAATAGCATAATATTAGTCTAAACATGATCTTTAAATAATATGTGGAAAGAGATATCATTTTGTACGTTGGAAATGCTTATAATGCTATTAGCTCGACCTAGAATTTAAGAATATATGACATACCAACCAGCCTGCCAATAAAGGACCCAAATGAGGCTCTAAATGAGGCTAAATGTGGCTTTGATGGCTGCACTAAAACAATGGCAAAATAAAAAATAACAAAGAATTGCTATTTAAATGTGAGTAAAACAAAATTGCCTTTCAAAATAGAAATATCAGGTTTTCAGATAAATTTTATTTACAAATGGAAAAACCCAATGCTGAACTTAAAGTGGGGAAAAAAATGCTTAAAAATGTCCTGTAGAAAGTGAGTAGAAAGAAATTCTAGCTAAATAATAAAGTTTTTTTTATTATTTTGCAATTAAATAAAAAGAAAATAAAAATGTAATAAAATAACAATATTTTCAAACGCAACAATTAGAAATATAAGATAGGACTGATAGATAAACAAACAAACAAACAAACAAACAAACAAACAAACAAACAAACAAACAAACAAATAAATAAATAAATAAATAAATAAATAAATAAATAAATAAATGTTTGTGAAAATGCAATAATTAAAATTCGATACCAAGTGGAACTTTTTATGTTGTTTTAAATTTAAACAAATGAATAATACAAGAAAAAAATGATCTTGAAGCATGATTTTAGAAATCTAACCTAAAGAATCTACTGTATAACTTCTGCTTATTCACAACCAGCTTTTTTTTGTGTCAGAATGTCACATTGTTCGGGTTTATGGCTCACCTAAATACACGCAATGGATCGGATTAGTATGTTAAAGGACTCATGCTTACCTGCTTACACCATCATAATCACCACCAAAACCCACACTGCTGGAACCAGCTACTTTCTTGATGTGATCAAAGTGATCTTTACATGCAAAGAGAGAAGAAGTGGAGGACAAAATAAAACCGCTGAGAGTTTTAATAAGTTAGATTAAAAAATTTTCATTTTGTGTCTGACTCACCTGCCACATGTGAGAGGCTGGCCTTTGAGCTACAGGTGACGTATTCATTATAGAAATTCACCATTACAATCCCGTTTTTGGCTTTCTGGAACAATATCACGTCACAATAATCGGAAGTTTGTAAACCTCAGCGTACAGTTACAAAGAACTGCATTAACCAGATTAACAGTGACAACAACATCCATCAGCTCATTGCTGACTCATTGCAGCTCATTGCTGTGTCAGATGAAATAATCACAGGCATTTTAATAAAATCTTCTACATTACAAGTTTAAAGCTCACCACTTTCTCCAGGATGTAATCTGGGACGTTCCTCTTGTGAGGACAAATGCTGTAGGCAGAAGAGTGGCTGAAGATAACAGGGGCCTGGGAGATCTCCAGGACTTGGCTCATCACCTGTTCTGAGACGTGAGCCAGGTCCACCAGCATGCCCATGCGGTTCATTTCACCAATCAGACGCTGGAAAAAGTTTTATAAAGTGTCACTTTATCTGGGATTTATAATAATAAAAACAAACTTTACTTATACTAAATTGTCAAGGTTCAAAGAGGTGGAAAAAAAAAAGTTAAATAAATAAATAAATATCTGTAAAAAAAAATAAAGTAAAAAATAGGCTAAATAATTATGTTGCAAAAATGAATAAATTAATAAATTAATAATAGTAATAATAATAATAATAATAATAACAACAACAACAACAACAACAACAACAACAACAACAACAACAATAATAATAATATACTGTTTTTAATGCTGCAATTAGAATCAATGACGCAATCAAAAAAATGTTTTAAAAAAAGTTTTTAAATAATGTAGCTGAATAATGAAAAAATTGGGGTTTTTTTGCTGCTGAAATCAATGGCAATCACTGGCAAGTGGTAATAAAATGTCAGAGGAAAAAAAAAATATAGCTAAATAAGTAAAACAAGAAATAGTGAGTAGAAATAAAAAAATGCTATTAAATAAAAAAAAAGTGCCACAATATGAGTGAGGGAAAAAAAAATTAGTATTAGTATTAATGCGTTACATGCTAACCTTTCCAAAGTCACTCAGGCCATTGTGCTCCACAGGATCTGAGCCAGTATCCACCTTCCAGTTATCCACCCTGGAAGATTAAACGTCTTTTCATGAGTATAATGCTTTTCTTTTCTCAATATCACATACATTCAGGATAACCTGTTCCTCTTCGTTGAAGGCCGGAAAGAAATCTCTGGAAGTAAATTTAAATCCCAAGATATTACCATTGATAAAATCTTGATTGTTACAAGAATACGTTAATCCTTTTACCAAGGTGTGTTGCAGCTGTGTGTGAGAGTCAGATAACGGACTCCCAGTTGATACATGGTGCGCAACGTTCCCATACTGCTGTCTACAGAGTGACCTCCTTCCACCCCGATCAAGCTCGCTGTCTTATTGTTGGCAAAGGCATCCAATATGTCTAGAAGTGGAAAACAAAAATTGTAATATTAAAGGCCGGTGCTATGAAGCTCCACTTTGATTCTGTTTGTAGATTCACATTGCATCACAGTTCAGTTCAATTCGCAAATCAGAAAGTGATGATTCTTTTATAGTAATAGTCTTCTTTCAGTATTATATAGTTCAGTTCTACTGTATTATATACAGTTCTACTCTCCCTCACTTCTGTACTCTCCACTATTCTTCATCGAGGCTCCTCATTACACCCCCTGCCTGTTTAACCATCATGGGCACTAGAACATTTACAATAGTCACACTGCTCCTCGTCTCTGAAATTATCTCCCGGAAAACCCTTTCAACCAACACAGACTCTCTTGCAACATTAAAAAAATGACTCGAAGTGCTTAGTCCATATGATCTTAGGCTGCACTTAAATCTCCTTATGCTTAAAATGCTTTAGTTTAATATGGTTTAATTGTTTTAATTTACTATTATTTTATTATTTATTATTTGCTTGAATTTGTATGGTGACCTTCAGTGACTAGAAAGGCACTTAAAAGAAAAATGTATTATTATTATTATTATTATTATTATTATTATTATTATTATTATTATTATTATTATTATTATTATTATTATTATTATTATGTGATGTACAATGCTTCATGTATAATCATGAATATGGTGAAGTAAGTAGTTTATTGAATATTTATGGAAGCATCAGTGCTTTGGAACAGTCAGGTCAAAGGACCATGTGCTGTCCAGTCTCAAAGCATGACAACCTGCTTTTTTTTTTTTTGGCAGAATTCCTTATCCTGAACCTATTACAGTACATTTATGTCATTTATCTCAGGTTTAAGGGCCTTGCTCAAGGGCCCAGCAGTGGCAGTTTGTAAATGCAGGGATTTAAACTCATGACCTTCTGCTCAGTAAACTCTTAGCTACCACAATCCCAAGAAAACATGTTTAGTGACATCATTGGAAACAATCAACGCTAACGTAATGGCTGCAGGTTACTGAGTTTGCACAAAGAAGTGCAAACTGACTATGGAGCTACCGGTTTTGCCACCAGTAAAAAAAACCAAATGTATTTTCTGTACAAACACAGAAACAAACATTATTGCAAACACAATTAAAATTCAGAAACAGTGAGTAATTATTTGGGAAGGGAATGTTATGCTACCTTGACTGCTGGAAGCAAACACAAAGTCCTCAGGATATTTGTTAGACATTCTGTGTATAATATCGATTTGCTCCAAGGTGTGTCTAACGGCATCTTTATACTGAGTGTCACATGGGGCGTATGCAGCCCAGAACTGAGAAACAAGAACAAACATGTTTGTGTAGATGTTTGCATGAGTATATACTGTACGTGAAGAGATGGGAAGCACAAGAGCAAAGCAGAATTACAGCACTTAAGTGATTTAAGTATCTGTACCTGAGTATTTTTCTCCTCACATAACTTTGATATTTTAAAAGAAAAATCCTCTACTTTCTACTCTCGACGTGGCCATAATTTTATTGTTGCAAATCATTGTGTACATTAGATAGCTAATAATAGTGAAAAATGAAACCTATTGAACATACTGCATGCAATCTAATAATTTCTATAATCTAATCTAATCTAATCTAATGATCTAAGTTTATTCTCTCAGCATTCAGTTAGTTTGTGTAATCAGCATTATTATCACGGTAGTTAACATGGAAGACATAATGAGAGATTAATGAGAAAAAAAATTACAAATTATAAATGAAAAAAAAGGCATATTATAAAATATAAAAGTATTATAAAAGTATATTAGCTGTAGATGTTTCTGCATGTTGGTTGTTCATTATGTTCATTATGCCAGCTTGCTAGCTTACAGTTTAGGATACCTGATATGTTTGGACAAAAGTGTGGACATTCATAAGGTTTTATCTTGACTGGGTCTCTAATTATTTAAAAATGAATAATAAGGGAAAGAAATGTAGTAAATGTTTTTATTTTTTTATTAAAATAGCCATATAATTTGAGTATACTCACAGTACCTATACAGGGAACCAAGAACTTTAACAGATCTTATCTAAAGTTTTCCTTTGCTCTTTACTTTGTCCTTGGTGAAACAGGTACATCTTTTTATTTTGTGGATCTTACTTTTATTTTCAGGACAGCAAGATTTCAAGCTATACTTCAAGTTTTATCGGCACTTTGAGTAACAAATGGAGTTCTTTTTCCAACTTTGTACATGAGTATTACATACCTGTGCTGCTAAGTAGCCCTGTTTGATTTTATGGATGTTGGTGTGCGTTGAATTGAGTGTGTGCAGGTCCACTCCATTTAGCTGATTGTTAAACTGCATCCTCAGTTGCCATGGCAAATCATTGTGTCTGTATGATGTCAGAATATACATTTGGATTATAATGTTGTACTTTTTTGACTTTTTTGACTGATCTGATTTTGTGAAAATTGTATGTACTGGTGAGCTTTTCTTACCCATCGATCAGTGGTGTCTCAGACATCAGACTTCGCGCTCGATCCTTGTATATGTCGGCTCTGGAGGTAAACGTAAAGGCGAAGAGGACTAAACATACATCCCAGATGCACCTCATGTCGTCCAGTTACTCCTGTGTCTTGCTTAACCACCGCTTTCCCTTTTCATGTGTGTGGACATCAGGACAGATTCAGGGTTGTAACCTTTAATTGTCTTGGGTTAAATATTAAGTGCATATTTAATTTTATGACAGTCATAAATTTATGGTCAGATACCTTTAAAAATGCCCCATAAACAAGCATAATAGTGTCATAGGGCAGAGTCTATAATAATACAATGTGGGAGTTGAAACACAATGCTTTTTAAAGTTGTTTCATATATATAATTGCTTTTTAAAAATGCCTCAGTCAAATTTACCTAAAAAGAAAAAATATCCCACTGTGTCATATTACAGCTATGGGTGCCAAAACTTTCTGAATTTTCCAAGAACTATTAAGCACACAAAAGGGAACAGGTCACTATAAGGTCAACAATTAAGTATATATTTAGTCCTATCAAATTTTATAATGATGAGTCAATAATGGTGTCAAATGAATGACAAACCCAGACAATCATAGCATTGTTATTGACCATGTGCATCTATTCATGGCCACAAATTAGCCTTAAAATGACTCCCAGCATGATAATGTGTCATGCCACATGCCACAATACATCTCCTGTCTGCAGGAATCCAGTAAAGCTTCTTTGGGATGTGGTAAAACTGGAGATTTGGAACCTGAATGTGCAAATGATGAGTCTACAGCAACTATTAGACAGAAGCCTGGTAGTGGTGGCTTAAGTGGTTAAGTCGCTGGGTTGTAGGATGGTGATCCCTGATCCTCAAACCAGAGCCTTAGGCACTTGAACCACCAATGCCCTATTAATGCATCATTTTTTTCAGGGTCACGGTGGGACATGATGCATCCTGAGAACAACTTTCTAAACTCTGCACAATACCAGAGACCCTGGAGTGATGAAGCAGCAACACTACATCCTTCAGCTACATTTTTACATTTCAATCATTTCGAACAAAGTTAACTAAAAAGAAACCAAGCTCCACCACATTGAAAATAAAGCAATGTAAAGTTCAGAGTTTGGACAAAGTGTTATCATGTCTCTTCATCTTCACAGCTCAAGGGGAAAATAAATGCATAAATTCCTCCTGCCAACCAATCATGACATCAACCCTACACAAGCTTGTGGTCATTAAGCTGTGATTGTTGGACTTAGTTCTTTATAACAGTACAACTTTATATGTGATGTATAAATATGTATAAACGAATGATGACAGAACATTTTAAGTTACTACATAATAAAATTGCTAAATGACAATTATATAACCATTATGTTATATAACTGAGACATAATAGTTTGTTACTGAACAAACCATCACTGGTGTTAATTGGGGGAAAAAGTATTACGGTTTCTTCATCCTTTAAATCTATCATTCATTTATATCTTTCATCCATATAGCAACCTACTGTACAGTAGAACCACAATAAAACCATGGTTACAACAAGTAAGCGATAAAAAAATTTCGCGACACGTTCTAGCTATCGTTACTATTGTGCCTGTGAAATGAGATATCAGATAACTTATTACTTACGTTATGGTTTTGAACGGCTTTTTTCACTGCTATTTTTTTCTTGAAATATATTAGAGAAAAAAGTGACAGCTTGTCACGCAACAGAGAAAAAACAAAGACTTTCTCAAATGTCTCAAAACTGAAACTTACAGATTTCATTTTGATTTTTAGTAAAATGCAAAACAAACATCTCACAGAACACTTCAACATGTTAACAATTTTACACTTTTTTTTAAATTCACGTATCCGGAACATTAATTGTCCTCTTAGAACTTGATGAATGTTTACTGAATGTTTAATTAATAACATCGAACTAATAATATTCAATAGGTCTGTTCCTAGCACTTTTTTTACTGTCCAGCTGAATGAGCACATGACTAACCATGAGAAATTCTGGTACACGAGAAATCATCATTTCCTCTAGTCTAGTCTGGTAATATTAAAAAATGAGGAAGATAAATAGTTATTATTAGTGTACTCAGAAAAACACCTGACAATGTAATGATTATATGATATGGGGAACAAAAAGGACTTCCTTATTTCCAATAAAACACAATTAAAATTAATGAGTTATAACATAAATGGTCATTAAAGGTTAAAGAGAAATTTCTAATCATTGATATGGTTAAACTTTATGTAAAGAAACAATTATTTAACATGTATGGAAGGAGTCTCCAGTGTTAGTGCATTCTACATGCTGGGAAAGGGGTTTACACTGGTATTGGTATCAGCATTAAACTTGTAATGTATATGTAATATGCTTGTAATATTTGTGCATATATATATAAAAACAGAAGTACAAATTCTACAAAAACAAAGCCCTTCTGTAAGTGTCATATAAAGTGTATAGAGTGTTAACTACCACTGTGGAGTGTGACATGAACAAAGAAGTTCAATACTGAATATGGACACCAAAAAACAGTTGCACACTTTATTTTTGGTCTCTGTTAACACAAAATATGAGTGTGGTTTACACTTGTTACAAGAGAATATCATGAGATAATATCCTTGAGGGCCAGACTAAGACAGAAATATGCTCTTTCTTGATGATCAGGATTGATTTAAGAAACCTAAGATAAAGTTATGGTCATGTCTTTGTGAATTGAAAGACCAAGATGCTTCACTGTGGACCTGCAGTTTTCACACCTCAGCATATTTAGCTTTTAAACCATATATGTTTTAACTTTCCTGTTAATTCCGTACTCATACTGTATATGATCTCCCATGTCAACGTTTTTCTTTGTTTAACCATTAAGGATGAAGCTCTTTGTTGAGTTGTAGAGAAATAACCAAACACAAGCCCTGTGCATTGAACTACTGTATATAATTTAATATAATTTTTTATCCTCCCAGTATCAGGAACAGAGCAATGAATTTAGCTACATCTATTCATCAGTCTACTTATTTGTAAGAGCTAAGAAAGGTCCGAATATCAGTCATTTAAATGGTTTGTTTTAAGTGCACAATTTGGCTTGTTACCACATGACTCATGCTACAGTAAACACTATGTTAATCGAAGCATACTAAGGTGCAATAGAACAGCACCCATGATCAATAATGAGTAATCTATTTCTGGCTCTACAAAAGTCAAACAACATAATGTTCTCCATTACACGTCTTGCACGTATAATTGCAACTAAATGTTTGTTCTGGATAATGAAAATGACAGCCATGTTTACTCTGGTATGCCACATTGTTGTTAATCATTTGGCTAATTTGCTATCTGAAGCACTGTCACAGCAGGTTTTCCTTTACATTATCCGTGTAATTTGTCACATGTCTCCTAAGATAACAGCTTTAAAGGTCAAAATACGAGAGGGAAAGCTCTTGATTGAGTAAATAAAACTGAAGTCAACAACAGACTGTGTGTTTTGCTCTCATTATAGTAACAGATGTGTGCAGAGTGAGTCATGGAGTAAACACTTCTGGTTTTCTGCATTAAATGATATTGATCATTCAGTTGTAAGTACTAATCTTATGATAACAGTGTTTGGCCTTTCTTACTAGTACACGGTTTCTTTCCAAAGGCATTTTCAATCAGTATAAACAAATGGATTACAGTGATACCTCGAGATACGAGCGCATTGACATACGAATTTTTTGAGATACGAGCTGTGATTCGACCAAATTTTTTGCCTTGAGATACGAACAAATTTTTGAGATACGAGCATCCGAGCCGACGCTGCCGAAACAAAGATCCCCAACGACCACATGTGAGATACGAACATCCGGGAGTAAATAAAAGGGAGGAAGAAACAAACCTCCTTGGACAGGTTTTTATTAAAACGACCGGCAGATAGTGAAGAAAGAGTGACAAGAAAGGCAAAAACAAGTGAAGAGAAAAGCGATGAAGAAAATTAATCAAAATTAATGTAAATAAAACAAAAAAAAAATTGTAGCAATTCAGTTAAGTTAAGAGAATTTCAGTTAAGATCATTCATTTTAGTGAAGTTTGGTTAAGTTCCATTTAAGTGTAAAGTACCATTAAGAGTGTACAGTAGTGAGAAAGTGAACGAAAGTGAAAGTGTACGTACGAGACAAAATTCCTCTTAACTCCTCCGCCTGTTTACTCCTCCCTCAACCTCCGTGTGCATCTTCCGTTAGCTCGTCATCTTATCTCCAAGGTAAATAATACCCTTTATAGTAAAACCAGTTTATTTTTTTAACATTCTCTTTTATTACTGTATGTTTTTATACAATATTTGTCATTTATAAATACAGGTACTGCACATTTTTCATATTCAAAACGCATAAACAAAACAACTGGAGTTGTCAAATGGCTTTGAGATACAAGCAAATTGAGATACGAGCAAGGTCACGGAACGAATTAAACTCGTATCTCGAGGTATTACTGTATTTTCTAGCTACAAATCTGATCTAAAATGAGTCATTCAAAATGAGTTGTCTTTCAACGTGAGTCATGTTTTTCTTTCTGTTTATAACTATACACTGAATTTTATTGGTTCATGATAAACCCCTTCACATCTTAGATGCATAAGATCAAACACTTGGGGCATCTCAATGTGTTCTCAATGTGCAAACAAATGTGTTTGTGAATGAACTCAGACAAGCAAGTAGTTTCTTTGCAGTCTGTCTGACATTTGTCCTGATTTCTATCTCGGTGCTACTTTGTTTCTGGACTTTTCACCTCATTACTACTTTTGCTACTTCACTAGAGTAAATGTAAATGTAAACCTGTATTTTTTCAAGCTCTTATTTTAATCTCCTATAACTCCCTCACCACATCCATAAACCCCCACATTGGTCTTCATCTTCTCCTTTTACCCTCCAGCTCCATCCTCAACATTTTTCATATACAGCTCTAATGCTCTGACTCCTTTCTTTTAGTCAGCAGCATCATCTCCTAGCAGTACAACATAGATGTTGTTCACCAGGATCTTGTAGTTTTTCCCTTTCTCTTCTGCAGAAACCTTTCTATCGCAAATCACTCCTGGCACTCGTCACCCACTCCACCCTACCTGTACTCTCTTCTTTACTTCTCTACCACACATAGGCCAGAAAATTAGGCCTGTCAGACTTGAGTCATGTGTTGGGCATTGTATCTTGTGCTTCTGAACAACTAAACTTGCACAGATGCACTTTATGTGGCTAGGACTAACTTACTTTAAGTCCTTAGCTCTGGGTTGTTCTACAGTATGTAGATCATGGTCCTGAAGAAATGTTCTCTTATAGCACTATATACTGCATGAGCTATATATGGTTGAAATGACAATAAAGGCTACTTGACTTGACTTGACTTGACTTGACTTGACTTGAATAAATACAGTCTTAATCTCAATAAGAGGCTAATGGCCTCGTTTACCAAGGTGAACCAACGTAAATCGCTCATAGGAACCTTAATCCACAAGAGATTTCCGGACAAAAATGTTCGTACCATCCTCAAACTCTTGAGTGTGTTTTATAGAAACCTTAACTAATCGATTTTTTTAATCATGTTATTTGCATGTATTACTGCACTACCATATATTGACTATTCAACTTTGTAATAAAAAAAAAAAAACACCTTAGGCAAGTTCACTAGGCTGGGACTAATTAAAATTTGAATTACATTTTTATTAGCACATACAAAATAGGACATGTGGTGAAATACTTTTTTTCGCATTACGAACTTCATTTGATTACAAGTTTCCACATTTTTGATTTCCATATTTTAACCAAATACAAAGTGTTTGTTCAATTTCCATTTATTAATTTTTGTGTGTATGTGTGTGTGTGTGTGTGTGTGTGTGTGTGTGTGTGTGTGTGTGTGTGTGTGTGTGTGTGTGTGTGTGTGTGTGTGTGATAAATAGTCAAAAAAGTTTTTCAGTGTGAGAAATGCAATGTGTGGCGGGAGAGCGTGAGAAAAGACCAAAGTGCGTGACTGTCACTCTCAATGCGAGACACTTGACAGCCCTGTAAAAGAAATGCCACTGAGGGGCACACTGGCTTAGTGGTTCATATTGTTTCCTCATGGTTTGAGGGTGTGATTCCCAGCTCCACATTTGTGTGTGTACATGCGTGTTTGTGGTGTGTGTGTGTTTGTGGTGTGTGTGTGTGTGTGTGTGAGAGAGAGAGAGAGAGAGAGAGAGAGAGAGAGAGAGAGAGAGAGAGAGTGTTTGTACAACATCCAGAGTGTCCCACGCTTTGTGCCCAGAGGCCCCTAGTGTACGGATTAATTGTGCACCGCGATCTTGTGTAAGATAAGCGGTACAAATAGATGGATGGATGATCTTAAAAGCCTTGTCTCTAGCTTTTCAACTTTTCACACATACACACACACACACACACACACACACACACACACACACACACACACACACACTTTCCACAGACATATCCTATAGACCGACATATCCTATAGGCCTTTTATGGAGTCTTATGCAATAAGCACATGCTCATGACTGTAAATTGTCACCAACATTCAGTTTTAGTTCAGTTTTACCACATTTGCACATCATGGACTAAACAGTGGAGAAACAGCAAGAAAACCCATTGCCTGTTAAAACCTAGGGACGGTTTGGCAATTCATTAAAAAAAATTAAACATTGTTTTGTGGTAATAAATAAAATTTTTGTTTTTCTTTTCTTTTCAAAATAGATTCTAAAAAGCGCTGGACAAAAAAACAACAACACTGTTTTGTTGTTTCTTTTGTTAGAATACAGCCTCAGGTTTTTCTAGATCGGCAAAAGATTAAGCAAAATATTTATCAACATGCTGAACCAGTGCAGTGAAATTGCCTACTCATTCTCAAGTCTTCATCTTCCTGTTGTTTGTCTACAAACCGCCTGTGATATACCCTGTTTCATACTCATCTGTTTTAAGAGCTGTGAATATTTGACTATTTAGCTGAATAAATACTGTAGATCTATCTATTTATCTATTTATATATCAAGTCTTGAGAAGTTCAGTTCACCAAGATGAAGTGATGCTTAGAAATGTTTTCATCAGGTTTTAAAGGTTTTTAAGATTAAAGGTCGACTAGTCTGACAGCTGCTCGAGCATACAGCCGGAAATGACTGCTTTCAGATCGTTTGGTTGATATACACATGCAGTTCAAAATATTGTGTCCTGTCATGTGACAGGAAATTGGGAGATGTATATCTTTCAAGACCCAAAAAGCATAAAAGAAGTAATTGTTTTCAAGTTGTGCTTAGATTTTCTTTGCAACCTTGTTCTCATTGTTAGCTTCAAGTCATTTTTAGCTTTACAAGTTAATGAATAATTCATTGTACTGTAGTTGCTAAACCTTTTATTACTATTGTAACAACCTGGGACTTTAGGGATGGAAACAAAGGTACACATTTAGGTACATTTCTGGAGCTGACATAAACTTTGGTAAGATTTAGATTTTGGGAGTTAGACTACAACTAGTGTTTGAGGTAACTCTAAAGTGTTGTAATATTTTGGTGTTTATACAATGGGAGTCTTTACAATTCCCCCTTGCTTTTGTTTGGTCTACAGTACATCTTTCCCAGCTGCATTTTCTTGGAATTTGTTGTAAGGTATTTTCCATTTATTAAACAAATTTTTTATGCTTTAAGGGATTTTCAGAGATTATGGCTCTAGTTTCAAAGTAGTAGCTCGGTGGTTAAGGTGTTGGGTTGTCAGTTTGAATCCCAGGTCCACCAAGCTGGGCCCTTGAGCAAGGCCCTTAACCCGACTCATATGATTCGTGATGACACGCCCCCCTTGGCCATCATGACTGCAGGTGATCACGCAACATCGCTTGGCCTATCTGTGCTGCAGGAAATTTGGTGCGCCCAGTAGTCGACTTGTGACTGTCGTGATGGTACGTCGTGTGATTTCTTTCTTAATATTTTAATCCCTTCATACTAACTATGTCGAGCAAAAAAAAAGAAAGTGGTCAGACGAATATGTACAATATGGATTCACATGTATAACGGAACATGATGGGAGTCAGCGTCGTAACTACATTATTTGCAATGCCAAGTTGAGCAATTCTAGTCTAGCACTGGCAAAACTAAGAGAACACTCCCTTAAGCTGCATGGAGATGGAAAATACAAGAACACAACACTCATTGAATTCAAGGTGAAGAGAGCCAGATTCAATGAAAAGGCTACTTTGCCTGTTCTTGGCTTTGTACCCATCAACAAACCTGAACCTCACAGCATCGTACGAAGTTGCTTACCTGATCGCAAAGCAGAGCAAACCACACATCATTGGTGAAACACTCATAAAACCAGCTGTGTTGAAGATGGCGAATATCATGCTGGGAAAAGCGTCTGAAGTTAAGTTATCCCAAATTCCTCTTTCAAATGACACCATCAGTGACAGAATAGAGGACATGAGCAAAGACATCTTGGCTCAGGTAGTTGCAGATTTGATTTCAAGCCCGGCAAAATTCAGCCTACAACTCGACGAGACCACAGACGTTTCCAATATAAGCCAGCTTGCTGTATTCGTGCGCTATGTGAAAGGCGACTTGATAAAGGAAGATTTTTTATTTTGTAAGCCTCTTACAACAACAACTAAGGCAGCCGATGTGAAGAAACTTGTAGATGACTTCTTCAAAGACAATAATCTTTCGTGGGATATGGTTTCTGCAGTTTGTTCGGACGGAGCTCCAGTCATGCTGGGAAAAAGTCTCTCGACGGATACTTCCCTACAAGAGAGTCTTATCAGCATGGGTGAGACAGCCGTTCACGTTTAGTGTTGAGACAACAGATGTCAATGATGAATACCTCAATGAAATCATTGCTATTCAGCAGAGCCAGGTCCAACAGCAACTCTTCAGAACATCAACGCTCTCGACGTTTTGGTGTCTACAAATGGTAACATACCCTGTTATTGCTAAGAAAGCTCTGGAGATTTTCATACCGTTTGCTACAACATATCTTTGCGAGCAATCATTTTTGAGGATGCTGGATATAAAAACGAAGAAAAGGAACAGACTTTGTTGAGAAAATGACATGAGAGTGGCACTTGCCAAGGTGAAGCCACACATTTCTGAACCTCTGAAAGGCAACAGAGGATGTCACACTGATTTGCAGTAAATATTCATTATTATGTTTTTGTTTTTGTGTGAAAATCTTGTTTTAATGGTTTTGTTCTTTGAACACAGTGATGTTGATGCACGGTTCATTTTGTGCACCAGTAAAATATATACTTATGTTTTGAATTTGAAAAAAATCATATTTTATTTTTCCAATTAAGAAGGGTTCGGTGAATGCGCATATGAAACTGGTGGGGTTCAGTACCTCCAACAAGGATAAGAACCACTGGTGTAGAAGTAGGCCATTCAGAAACCACACTCATGCATGTTTTTTTAAACAGTCCAACCATTAAATAATTGAGTTTGGAAACTTCTAATTCCCCAAAGTGTTTTCAGGTAAATCCCATTAAGCTCTGTAACAGTTTCAAGCTGCTATTCCAGTTCAGAACTGTTTGGGGTTACTGTACTTTCATCTGTCTCATCCCACTCAGAGAAGTATTTAAAGCTGCCTCAGCTCGGACTTCCTCTGAGAGACACGCACACATGCTGAGAGCCAACACATACTGACTCAGAGTGTGTGTGTGTGTGTGTGTGTGTGTGTGTGTGTGTGTGTGTGTGTGTGTGTGTGTGTGTGTGTGTGAGAGAGAGAGAGAGAGAGAGAGAGAGAGAGAGAGAGAGAGAGAGAGAGAGAGAGAGAGAGAGAGAGAGAGAGAGAGAGAGATGGCTCGGCTGGATGTTACAGAAACTTTTCAGGGCATCGCTTTTCCTGGACACTTGCATACTCAAGAAACCTTACACTATGCTACTGAATTCAAATTTCAGGATACAGACATTTTGATTGTCACCTATCCCAAATCAGGTAGGTTTAAACTTAAAACTGATTGTGTGTGTGTTACTGTTTTTTATACATCTCACTTCAAAATTATTTCTCTTTACTTTAGGGACGACATGGATGCAGGAAATTGTCACGCTGGTATCATGCAAAGGAGATCCAACAAAATCTCAAACCCAGCCGAACTGGGCACGAGCCCCGTGGATCGAGCAGTACTACTGCCCTGATGTCCTGAAAGCTTCACAAGGACCTCGGGTCCTAACCACTCATCTTCCATACAAACTACTTTCTCCTGCACTACAAGGCTCTAAGGCAAAGGTACAGTAACTCAATCCTGCTGAAATATCCAGTTTGTTTTTGTATTGTCACTCTTTAAACATGTACGAAAATGATTAGTTTATGACTCATGTTAAATTGAAATCACTGTAAAGTGTAAACTCAGGTGTGGTTCCTATTACTGTATCTTGGTATTTATATTACTATTAGGAGTGACTCCTGTTTGACTGGTTGATTACAATGCCTCCTGTCAAACTTGTTCTTGTAGGAAGGGTTGCCTGAAAACGGGACTGTTTCTGAAATAAGTGAACAACAGGGTCTTTGTATTAAAGCAAATAGACCGTATATTTTTTTTTTGATTTTTGAGTCCAAAATGCTTGATTTTTCTTTTTTTTGTGTGTGTTTTTCCCTTAAATTAGAGAAATCACAAGCACAGCATTCTTCTCTTAAACTCCAGGCACATACAGTATGCAATGACTTTCTATGACAGCCGTACTCAACCTGAATGATGGGATTTGTCTGAATGTGTGTCGTGATGATGTCACACAATGCATCTTGGCCCAAATCTACAGAAAATTTACAAGGTCTTCTAAATATTACAGAATTTATTTGTTTTTGTGTCCATTTCTGTGGTTGCAAAATCCTGTAATCCTTTAGAGACTTAAATAAGGAAACATAAACTCAGCATATCTATGATCTTTACAACCACTTCTAAAGTGAATGTACTGTAATGCCAAAGGAGAGGCAAAAGTGGATTATGGATCAGAAATGCTTGTGTACTATGATGAACCCTTTCCCATGCAAAGTCTGCAAAGGATTTTGATAAAAGTTTATTTATCCGTTTTTTCCTATCCATATAGAATCAAAACCAAACCTTCAGTAGAAACCATTACTGCTCATTCGGTTCCTCTTAGGTGGATGGTGTCAAACCAAAAATGTTGCTCCATTTTTTGTATCCATTGAATGTCATAGGATAGAGGTTAAAGTTATAGAAAACGTTGAGTCGGCTCCAGCTCAACCACTTGGTATTTTGGTTCTGCATCTGCTTGTTTCAATTGGAATTCTGTGTAAAGTGTAGTCTCATGTAGCCAGACCTGACGGCAGTAGAACTGGACACCACAGCAGACAAGACGTAGTAAAGCAACCAATTACTGTTCGTTTTGTTCAGCGCCGTGTTTAGGGGCGTGAAAATGTCCCTACAATGTCGATGTACGTACAAAAAAAAAGACCGGTGTGCAATCAGAAAGCATTCATTTAATTTTCATTTTGACCAAAGGTGTCTCTACCCTGAACTTTACACCAGTTGGAAAACTCCCTGAAATTCCATAGAATCCAACCAATCAGATGACGACTTCGAAACTCCAAGAGGTGTCAATTTAGTGTGCTATATACCTCAGAGTATGGCTGAGACTATGTAAAATGTAATTCTCTTTATGTAATTTTCCATTTGAATTACATTTCACCTTCATATAACTTCAGAAATGTCTGTTTTCAGGTCATATATGTGGCAAGAAACCCTAAAGATGTCATAGTATCTTATTACTACTTCCACAAAATGGCCAATTTCCTAAAAGACCCAGGCCCGTTCTCAGAGTTTATGAGCGATTTTCTGGAAGGAACAGGTTTGCAAGCTTAATTGTAATTAATAAAAAAATGACAACTAATTAACTCAATAAATTGCATTTGGTCTAAATGTGATCTTCATTTCTTTGTAGTGTATTATGGGTCTTGGTTTGATCATGTGAAAGGTTGGACCGTCAATTCAAGGAACATCGAAAACTTTCTGTACATCACATATGAAGAAATGTGGGAGGTAAGAAAACTGTGTAGAGTTACTTGTACTTGGCTGTTCAGGATATGGAATGAGATGATTAAAACAAACACACGTTGCCGTTAGGGTTATTAAGCCATTATACAGTAGGTGATCCATATAGCATTGGGTCTCATTGCAGGAATAAAAATATTATAGTGGAATGTATTTTTTCTTGTTGTTAAATAAACTATACTGCCTGGGAAATGTTCTGATATACATGTCATGAAGAGTGTTATCTTCTTAAAAAATCTCTGATGCTTGATGATGTTTGGAAATTTTGTTCTAGATAACAAAAATGGATTCTTTTGATGTGTAAGTAGTAATGTTGTATTGATTTGGAACAGGACCTGCGTGGTTCTCTGGAGAAAGTGAGCTTGTTCTTAGAGTACCACCTACTGGAGAACGAATTGAACAGCGCCCTGAAGAGCTGCAGCTTCTCCACCATGAGAGAGAATTGCATGGTGAACTACACGCTGATTCCTCAGGAAATCATGGATCACAAAAAGGGGAAGTTCATGAGGAAAGGTGAGGTTTTGATGAAAATGTCATTAAAAAAAAACATTTCAGAGTAATGGGTTTGAGAGATTTGATTGATTTTTTTTTATTTATTTTGTTTTGCAGGTCAAATCGGAGACTGGGTCAACACTTTCTCCAAGGAGCAAAGTCACAACTTTGATGTAGTGTATGCTTCCAAGATGGCAGACTCTGCGCTGACATTTGTGTGGGACACAAAAAAATCCCATGTAGACACAGAGATCTTACCACTCTGAACCACTTGAAACAACACCTTCATTTTAATGTCTTGTAGTGTTTTCCTTTCAATCACCCGATTCCTTATTGCTTTTACTAATATTACATTATTTTGTACAGTTTTCAAAAAGTTTGTTAAGAAGCATAGCAACCACTTTGCACCCAAGAAAAATATAAACTGTTAACTATGTTCAAGAGATTTGATAAATATACAGACTTGGGTGGCAAAGTCCCTGGTTTGATCCTAAGCTTCTGTTACTCTCTGTCTGGAGCTTCACATGTGGGTTTGCTTCCACCTCCCATAAACATGGTGGAACCATTAAATTGTCCTAAGGAAGGAGCGAGTGTGTGGAGGTTGCATCCATGCTGTATACATATACATGCTTTTTTCCAGGATTCACAACTGTAAAAATGATAAAACAATGACAGAAGATGAATGAATGAACATTCAAACGTCAGATTTATTATTACAGGAAAGTGACTCCTCAACTCTTATCACCATGTATCATATGTATCCTTGCTAGAAGAAAAGTGTCAGGAGAAAAAGTAAAATGTGTAGCATGACTAAGATATATATATCCTTTTTTTAGATTGTTTTTTGAAATCCTTTTCATGGTTCACGTGCATGTAAAATTATTGGAATAATTGTATATAGGAGGCAAACACATCTTTGGACAACTGCAAAATGACATGATCACATGATTATCTTGCTCCAACAAATAAACAC
Organism: Tachysurus fulvidraco; assembly: GCF_022655615.1. NCBI lineage: Eukaryota > Metazoa > Chordata > Actinopteri > Siluriformes > Bagridae > Tachysurus > Tachysurus fulvidraco. The sequence goes on from NC_062519.1 coordinate 38,986,449, forward strand.
AGTCTGTTATCAATGAGACACTAAAAGAGGGTCTTTTTCTAAAAAGTGGGATCTGCTCGGAAATTCAAAGTCTCCATGCATGTCACCAGTCTATTTGAGTGCCTTGCCAGATACATCAATAAACAGCACCATTATTATATATAATCATCTGAGAACAACCTGATACCTTTAAATGACAAACTGAATACAAGCATGACCTGCAACTCCAAGGGAGGTGGTAGCTTAGTGGTTAAGGTGGTTGGACCACTGATTGGAAAGTTGTGAGTTTGAGTCCCAGGTCCTGCTTGGCCCTTTAGCAAGGCCATTAACCCTCAATTGTTTAGTTGTATAAAATGTAAGTTGCTCTGGAAAAGGGTGTCTGCCAAAATGCCAGAAATGATAAAGCCACAAAACAATAACTCACACAGCGCTAAAGGGGTTACTGAGAAATCAAATGTCTCACACCTGCTGTTGTCTATAACAGGAGAGATATGACCTGAAACTGTAGATTGGTCCCAGAAAAGATTTGACATACAGTATTTTCCGATCTAATTAAATGCACATGAACTAAAGGGCACAACTTGTCTTAATGTCTCATGAACTGTGTGAGTGTGTGTGTGAGTGTGTGTGTGAGTGTGTGTGAGTGTGTGTGTGTGTGTGTGTGTGTGTGTGTGTGTGTGTGTGTGTGTGTGTGTGTGTGTGTGTGTGTGTGTGTGTGTGTGTGTGTGTGTGTGTGTGTGTGTGTGTGTGTGTGTGTGTGTGTGTGTGTGTGTGTTTGACTACAGGTGTGTTCAGCCACTAGCTGAATGACCGAATGGGGAAGTAAGGTGTGTTCTGGGAAGTTTTGTAGTTATCTGCACACATGCTTCTGTGGAAAGTGATATGACTCATGGAAACTCTGACATGTTGTGGATAATATAACCAGCTGTTTGGAAAGGTGTAGTTTGAAGGAAAAAAAGGCCCTTTTAACTATTTTAACAAATTGTGTTAACACAGCCTGCTGCCACTCTATCGCGCGTCCTAATGCAGAAACTGTGAACAAGTTAATATCAGTCCAGCTTCCTCTCATCTTACAGAAGTGAAGAAAGAATATATTCACATGGCTTTCCATTGGGTCATGTGATCCCACAACCGAGCAAGCCGGGTTGTGTAGACATTCAGGAGATGCCAATTCCGCTAATAAACTAAAATAATAATAATAATAATAATAATAATAATAATAATAATAATAATAATAATAATAATAATAATGGGTCAATTGGTAAGTTTGGGTTTTTTTTTCGAGGAGGACACCAATATTGATTATAAGTACTCAAGGACAGTGATCATCATTATAGGAACTGGTATACACATACCATAAATTGGTAAAAAGTTGTGAAAACTTTAAACTTAGAACGTTAGAAAATAATGTGCATTGAACAAAAACTGTGCAAAAGTCACTGAAGATAGTCATCATCTCAAGGTGTGTGTGAGAGATTGGGTGTTCAAATGTATCCCTAATGAGTAAGCCAGAGGTGAAGGTAGCAAAGAAAGACTCCTGAGACTACATGAGGAAAAAACCTGGAGAGAAACCAGAATGAAAAGGGAACATAAATATTTACATAATATTATATTTGAATAATAAAAATAAAAATGTAACAATAATTTTTTAATATAAAATTTAATATAATTAATTTATATAATTTATATAATTATATAATATAATTAATTATTTACTTTATCTATCTATCTATCTATCTATCTATCTATCTATCTATCTATCTATCTATCTATCTATCTATCTATCTATCTATCTATTCTCTGTTTCTCTACTTCTGTTAAGCTGCTCTGAGACCATGTGAATTGTTAAAGATCTATACAAATAAATTGAAAAACAAACAAACAAAATAACATAATGGTCATATATGGTCATGTTATATATGCTTACACAAACTTCATACTTTTCTCTCATTCCATTCGCTTTTCTGACAGAAAAACGTATTTTGATTGTAGTTGCCCGACACATGGTCTACCAATCAAATCGCGCTGTGGGCGGGACATTGGGCCTGGCAACAGAAATGTGTGCACATAAATAACCAAACAAAATAAATACTTTTCAAGTGCCGAATGGATCCGATTTCTAATAACGACACCAACCACTCACTGAAGTCTGTAGTGCTATATAGCATGAAGTATGTTATAGATGTAATGCTTCAAATTGTTTTTTTCCTTCTTAAATGCTTATGGTATTTCATTTCAACTGTTCAGATTTTGTGTTGATCTTCTTTATTACTATAAATGTTTTTCTTACAGTTTGTAAATTAAGCAGGAAGCACGGTGTCATCTGAAAATCAACTGAGAACTTAGCCATGGACAATGGAAGCGTATCCAGTCATGGAGAGGAAATGAATTTTGTAATACGATGCTCCTCATTAAAGAGTCTGATAGCAGGCGACGTTAGAACAATCTGAAACGTGTGTCAGCTTGTGGATAAAGCATCGTTTTAGTCCTTCATTGTCTCATGACCTTGTAATCCTTTTTGTGCAGCTGTGCAAAAAATTTGTCTTCTGGTGAAGAAAGGAAAAGTTACCGTAAACATGCGCCGTCAAATTTAGTTAACAAAGCTTGTCATTCATTTATTTATTTTGTTTTGTTTTGTTTTCACTAAACTAAAAATGTAGGTCTAAAAAATCTTGTAAAACTGCAGTTGCTTTCATGACACACGTTCCTGACTCCATTTGAAACCTGTTTATTTCGATAAGCCAGTAACAGAGGCTTAAGACACAAATTGAATAATAACCACAATATTTACAACAACTGTAGTCAAAAGACATTTACTGTATAATAATCTACACATGAGTAACATCATGACAAATGCTATATATCTGGCTTTGTCCTGAATATCAGAATCAGAATAGTTTTATTCACTGTATACATTTACATGTATTTTTCTTGGTGTTTGGTCACAGCATGATACACTCATTTAGCATCATAATTCATATTATATTTTAATAAAACACATTGTGGCTAGACAAATGATAATATTGTTTTTCTGTTACTCAGTCCAGGGTGTATCCTGCCTTGATGCCCGATGTGACGCCTGAGATAGGCACAGGCTCCCCATGACCCGAGTAGTTCGGATAAGCGGTAGAAAATGAGTGAGTGAGTGAGTGAGTGAGTGAGTGAGTGAGTGAGTGAGTGAGAGTGTTTTTCTGTTGATTTCTGTTATTGGTAGAACATTAAATCAGTGAGAGACCAAATAACTAATATAAATATTAGGAGCTATTTATTAATGCTCTTCTTTCTGATGTAGAGATGAAGAAGTGATCCACTCTGCCAGTATGACTAGTCAAACATTTCAAGTTGTAATATAATATAGGACTTTTCTCTCTCTCTCTCTCTCTCTCTCTCTCTCTCTCTCTCTCTCTCTCTCTCTCTCTCTCTCTCTCTCTCTCTCTCAAAACTAAATGACTGAGAGATATTGAGTTCCAGGCAGTGAGCTTTCTTTCTGCCTGTAAAAACATTTTCAGTAAGGAAAAAATCCTTCCCTAAATCCCTATGGGTGCCTCCCAGAGAACAGACCCAAATGCATGATAAAGCAACAGGGGGAGTTATTAACAAACACAACAGGCTAACAAAGCAAAGAAAACACTAACAATAAAACAGAAAACAGAAATATAGGAATTAAAGACATCGTGGATCTCAGGGACACGGAAACAAGAAGTACAAAACCAGGAGCACGAACAGGATGCAGGAAACAGGAAAAAAAAAAAAACTAAGTCTAAGCAAAAGACAAAAACAACATAACGGGTATATTCAGGGGAGGCAATCATGGGAATATAGGTGTAAAAAGCACAAATGGAAACAAAAGCACATGGCACAAAACACTAGAGGGTTATAGAAAAAAACCTAGCCAGGTCATGCCCTCTGGTGGTCCAACACCGAACTGTACAAGCAGTCCATGTGTCTCTGATCACAGGGTTGCTAGTGATATATATTATTTAAAGCACTCCACAAACTTATTATTATTATTATTATTATTATTATTATTATTATTATTATTATTATTATTATTATTATTATTATTATTATTACTACATAGTTTCAAACATGGCAATTAAAGTAAAGTCTCAAGCCTTCTCAAGTATTTAAAGCACTCCACTTTATCTCAGCTCTGTGTCCAGAGACAGGACTGCAGTGATCAATTTGTGAATATGACACACACACACACACACACACACACACACACACACACACACACACACACACACACACACACACACACACACACACACACACACACACACACACACACACAGCTTTGAAAGTAACTGCTAAATGACTGAGGTGCAGCTGAACTCAATAAACTTTAGGCATGCACACACGGATACACACACACACACACCTTGTTTATGCAAATGCCTGCAGCACGACAGAGTAAATTATTAGAGCGCCGTTCTTTATGCAACAAAAATCATAGACTTGTCATTCCCATGAACGTTAAGGACCCTATAATTCTGTTATATAAAGCCGTTCCCAATAGAAGAACTTTTAAGTAATTAAAAAAAGACAATGTGTGGATGCAATCGAAAAACTCCAATAAAAAAACTATTACCCAAACAATGAGTGAGAACAATTCCATAATTTTCTCCAGATTAAAGCTGAATTTTATTTCACGGGTTCTTTTAATAGCATATACTTACTGTAGGAGGAAAAAAATAACTAAAGAAAAGAAGCTCTAAGATCTAAAATAGGAAAAAAAATGGAATTGTGGTGTATTTTTATTTAATACTTTATTTTAATTAGAAACACAATATTGACTCTGACAGAACTGGAACTGCTTTTCTAATCTGTCTTCACACATTAAAAATGTTTTTATCGCTCAGTGAGCTGTTTTAGGGTACACACGGTATGTCGACAATGAATGCTGTATCAGTGTGAGATGGGAAAACCATAGCGGTGTAGCAGGAACTGTGGATGGAGGATGAGACACTAATGTGTGCTCAGCTGTAACCCTGACTCATGTTCTCGAGGAAGACTTAATCCTAAATCCTTAGTCACACCTGCTCTATGTACACACGATATATACACAGTTATTAAAACACTCCCATACAAATAACGATGTGTAAATAAACGAGTCTTGTTGATATTGGATATTGAGGATATTGGGAAAGATATATAAGGATATTGGGAGAGAAGGTGACACAGACATGAGGTCTTCATGGGACATAAAGCGTCTCACCACTACACAGTCTGCGAACCTGAGCGACTTGCAGACAGCATCCAGACATCCCAGTTCACGAAACACTCTAATGACCAAAACCCAACAGATCTGGTCTTTACCTAAGAAAAGCTATTCATAAAAAGCTACACTAAACAAATGTTTTCAGTCTGGACTGAAAACTGACAACAATGAGACAGTGTCAGGGTCCTGAACATTAATTGGAAGGCTATTCCATAACCGTGGGGGCTCTGTAAGAAAAAGCCCTGCCCCCTGCTGTAGCCTTTTGTACTTGAGGTACTACCAAATAGCCTGCACCTTTTTATCGAAGTAGGCGTGACAAATAATGAAAAACCAAAGGATTGCATATGATCAGGTACTGTGGCACAAGACCATTGTCTGAAAATATTCTATAACCAATATTCTACGGTATGACATAATTAACTCGGTCTGGTACTGTGCATGAGGCATGAGGCTGGTGTGAACAGATTGGTTGTGATGGAGTGCTGACACATTTTATATTAGAATTGCAGGCATAAAATAATTCATTTGTTTATACCGATTGAAAATGTCCGATAAGTCGATTTCCATGGCTGGTGGAACGGACATGTACTAATGCCAGTGTACTGGTCAAAGGGGTTAATAAAAAAACAGGCTTGCATTTTACACTGGTGCTTGACATCCATAATAATAATACTGGTCCAATTTAACTGTGAAAAGCAGATGTTTCCAGCCAACCCTCTTGATACTGGATTGGAAGCCCAGTTTTTTCTTAGAAAACGGGTTAATAAAAGTATTTTGAAAGTTTTACAATGCAGAATATGGTTCTGATTCTGAATCTACTGAATCCACTCAAAGTAATTCATAAGCATTTGGTTTGAAGGACATAGAAATGCTTGTGAAAAAGGACATCAAAATGTATTGAACTGATGACTGGCCATGAATCAGACAGTAACTCATTCAGATTAACCATGACCCATTACAAACTATGATGAATTAAGGTATTCATCCATCCATCCATCCATTCATTTTCTACCGCTTATCCGGGGCCGGGTCGCGGGGGCAGCAGTCTAAGCAGGGATGCCCAGACTTCCCTCTCCCCAGACACTTCCTCCAGCTCTTCCGGGGGAATACCGAGGCGTTCCCAGGCCAGCCGAGAGACATAGTCCCTCCAGCGTGTCCTATGTCTTCCCCGGGGCCTCCTCCCGGTTGGACATGCCCGGAACATCTCCCCAGGGAGGCGTCCAGGAGGCATCCGAAACAGATGCCCGAGCCACCTCAGCTGACCCCTCTCAATGTGGAAGAGCAGCGGCTCTACTCTGAGCTCCTCCCGAGTGACTGAGCTCCTCACCCTATCTCTAAGGGTGCGCCCAGCCACTCTGCGGAGGAAACTCATTTCGGCCGCCTGTATCCGGGATCTTGTCCTTTCGGTCATGACCCAAAGCTCATGGCCATAGGTGAGGGTAGGAACGTAGATCGACTGGTAAATAGAGAGCTTCGCCTTGCGGCTCAGCTCTTTCTTCACCACAACAGATCGGTATATCGACCGCATCACTGCGGAAGATACACCAATCCGCCTGTCGATCTCCCGCTCCATCCTTCCCTCACTCGTGAACAAGACCCCAAGATACTTAAACTCCTCCACTTGGGGCAGGAACTCTCCACCAACCTGAAGAGGGCAAGCCACCCTTTTCCGGCTGAGAACCATGGCCTCGGACTTGGAGGTGCTGATTCTCATCCCCGCCGCTTCACACTCAGCTGCAAACCGTCCCAGTGCATGCTGAAGGTCCTGATTTGAAGAAGCCAACAGGACAACATCATCTGCAAAAAGCAGAGACGAAATCCTGTGGTCCCCAAACCTGACTCCCTCCGGCCCCCGACTGCGCCTAGAAATCCTGTCCATATAAATAATGAACAGGACCGGTGACAAAGGGCAGCCCTGCCGGAGTCCAACATGCACCGGGAACAAGTCAGACTTACACCCGGCAATGCGAACCAAACTCCTGCTACGGTCATATAGGGACCGGACAGCCCTTAACAGAGGGCCCCGGACCCCATACTCCCAGAGCACCCCCCACAGGCCATCACAAGGGACACAGTCAAATGCCTTCTCCAGATCCACAAAACACATGTGGACTGGTTGGGCAAACTCCCATGAACCCTCCAACAACCTGGTGAGGGTATGGAGATGGTCCAGTGTTCCACGACCAGGACGAAACCCGCATTGTTCCTCCTGAATCCAAGGTTCGACTATCGGCCGAATTCTCCTCTCCAGTACCCTGGCATAGACTTTTCCGGGGAGGCTGAGGAGTGTGATCCCCTATAGTTGGAACACACCCTCCGGTCCCCCTTCTTAAACAGAGGGACCACCACCCCAGTCTGCCAGTCCAGAGGCACTGTCCCCAACCGCCACGCGATGTTGCAGAGGCGTGTCAGCCAAGACAGCCCCACAACATCCAGAGACTTAAGGTACTCAGGGCGGATCTCATCCACCCCGGTGCCTTGCCACTGAGGAGCTTCTCAACTACCTCAGTGACCTCAGCTTGGGGGATCGACGAGTCCACTACCGAGCCCTCCGCCTCTGCTTCCTCAATGGAAGACATGTTGGTGGGGTTGAGGAGATCCTCGAAGTACTCCTTCCACCGTCTCAGGATGTCACCAGTCGAAGTCAGCAGATTCCCACTCCCACTGTAAACAGTGTGAGCAGGGCACTGCTTCCCCCTCCTGAGACGCCGGACGGTTTGCCAGAATTTCTTCGAGGCCAACCGATAGTCCTTCTCCATGGCCTCACCGAACTCCTCCCAGACCCGAGTTTTTGCCTCTGCAACCACCCGGGCTGAAGCTCGCTTGGCCCTCTGGTAACTATCAGCTGCCTCCGGAGTCCCCCGAGCCAACCAGGCTCGATAGGACTCCTTCTTCAGCTTGACGGCATCCCTTACTTCCGGGGTCCACCACCGGGTTCGAGGATTGCCGCCACGACAGGCACCGGAGACCTTACGGCCACAGCTCCGTGCAGCTGCATCAACAATGGAGGTGGAGAACATGGTCCACTCGGACTCATGTCTCCAACCTCCCTCGGGATCTGGTTGAAGCTCTGCCGGAGGTGAGAGTTGAAGATCTCTCTGACAGGAGACTCTGCCAAACGTTCCCAACGGACCCTCACAGTACGTTTGGGTCTGCCAAGTCTGTCCAACTTCCTCCCCTGCCATCGGACCCAACTCACCACCAGGTGGTGATCAGTTGACAGCTCCACCCCTCTCTTTACCCGAGTGTCCAAGACATACGGCCGGAGGTCAGATGAAACAACCACAAAGTCGATCATCGACTTCCGACCTAGGGTGTCCTGGTGCCATGTGTACTGATGGACACCCTTATGCTTGAACATGGTGTTTGTTATGGACAAACTGTGACTAGCACAGAAGTCCAATAACAGAACACCACTCGGGTTCAGTTCGGGGGGGCCGTTCCTCCCAATCACGCCCCTCCAGGTGTCACTGTCGCTGCCCACGTGAGCGTTGAAGTCCCCCAGTAGAACGACGGAGTCCCCAGTCGGGGCACTTTCTAGCACCCCTCCCAGAGACGCCAAGAAGGTCGGGTACTCTACACTGCCATTTGGCCCATAAGCACAAATAACAGTGAGAGACCTCTCCCCGACCCGAAGGCGCAGGGAAACGACCCTCTCGTTCACCGGGGTGAACTCCAACACATGGCTGCTGAGCTGGGGGGCTATGAGCAAGCCCACACCAGCCCGCCGCCTCTCACCGCGGGCAACTCCAGAGTAGTAGAGAGTCCAGCCTCTCTCGAGGAGTTGGGTTCCAGAGCCCAAGCTGTGCGTGGAGGCGAGCCCAACTATCTCTAGTCGGTATCTCTCAACCTCCCGCACCAGCTCAGGCTCCTTCCCCCCCAGCGAGGTGACATTCCATGTCCCTAGAGTCAGATTCCGTGTCCGGAGATTGGGTCGCCGAGGCTCCCGCCTTCGACTGCCACCCAATCCACATTGCACCAGCCCCTTACGGTTTCTCCTGCAGGTGGTGGGCCCACAGGAGATCGGCCCCACGTCGCTCCTTCGGGCTGAGCCCGGCCGAGCCCCGTGGGGTAAGACCTGGCCACCAGGCGCTCGCATGCGAGCCCCAACCCCGGGCCTGGCTCCAGGGTGGGGCCCCGGTTGCGCCATACCGGGCGAAGTCACGGACCTTGTTATAATTTTCTTCATAAAGGGTTTTTGAACCGCTCTTTGTCTGGCCTGTCACCTAGGACCTGTTTGCCTTGGGAGACCCTACCAGGGGCAGAAAGCCCCAGACAACATAGCTCCTAGGATCATTCAGGCACGCAAACCCCTCCACCACAATAAGGTGGCGGTTCAAGGAGGGGAATTAAGGTATTCATTTTGTATTAATATGTAGGCCTGGTCCTGATAACTTGATACTCCTAGTAGCAGGAAAGAATACGCTGACTGAAGTAAAATATTTTTTATAAGAAAAGAACAACTTAACAACTTCACCCCTCATCACACTGTGGATCCATGGCAGATACGCTGAGACCTTCATAAAGATAGCTTCCGTGTGTATAGTACACGGCTCATCGTAGGAAAGGATTCCTGCAGCATATACTTTTTTGGTATCAGGGTTAAGGAGTGCCAGAGCTCCACCTACGTCTCCATAACAAACGTTCTCCTGGAATTCAGTGCGGGTCGTCCAAATCTTCTGCAAAAAGCCGTTCTTTATGCAACAAAAATCATAGACTTGTCATTCCCATGAACGTTAAGGACCCTATAATTCTGTTATATAAAGCCGTTCCCAATAGAAGAACTTTTAAGTAATTAAAAAAAGACAATGTGTGGATGCAATCGAAAAACTCCAATAAAAAAACTATTACCCAAACAATGAGTGAGAACAATTCCATAATTTTCTCCAGATTAAAGCTGAATTTTATTTCACGGGTTCTTTTAGTAGCATATACTTACTGTAGGAGGAAAAAATTAACTAAAGAAAAGAAGCTCTAAGATCTAAAATAGGAAGAAAAATGGAATTGTGGTGTATTTTTATTTAATACTTTATTTTAATTAGAAACACAATATTGACTCTGACAGAACTGGAACTGCTTTTCTAATCTGTCTTCACACATTAAAAATGTTTTTATCGCTCAGTGAGCTGTTTTAGGGTACACACGGTATGTCGACAATGAATGCTGTATCAGTGTGAGATGGGAAAACCATAGCGGTGTAGCAGGAACTGTGGATGGAGGATGAGACACTAATGTGTGCTCAGCTGTAACCCTGACTCATGTTCTCGGGGAAGACTTAATCCTAAATCCTTAGTCACACCTGCTCTATGTACACACGATATATACACAGTTATTAAAACACTCCCATACAAATAACGATGTGTAAATAAACGAGTCTTGTTGATATTGGATATTGAGGATATTGGGAAAGATATATAAGGATATTGGGAGAGAAGGTGACACAGACATGAGGTCTTCATGGGACATAAAGCGTCTCACCACTACACAGTCTGCGAACCTGAGCGACTTGCAGACAGCATCCAGACATCCCAGTTCACGAAACACTCTAATGACCAAAACCCAACAGATCTGGTCTTTACCTAAGAAAAGCTATTCGTAAAAAGCTAAACTAAACAAATGTTTTCAGTCTGGACTGAAAACTGACAACAATGAGACAGTGTCAGGGTCCTGAACATTAATTGGAAGGCTATTCCATAACGTGGGGGCTCTGTAAGAAAAAGCCCTGCCCCCTGCTGTAGCCTTTTGTACTTGAGGTACTACCAAATAGCCTGCACCTTTTTATCGAAGTAGGCGTGACAAATAATGAAAAACCAAAGGATTGCAAATGATCAGGTACTGTGGGACAGGACCATTGTCTGAAAATATTCTATAACCAATATTCTACGGTATGACATAATTAACTCGGTCTGGTACTGTGCATGAGGCATGAGGCTGGTGTGAACAGATTGGTTGTGATGGAGTGCTGACACATTTTATATTAGAATTGCAGGCATAAAATAATTCATTTGTTTATACCGATTGAAAATGTCCGATAAGTCGATTTCCATGGCTGGTGGAACGGACATGTACTAATGCCAGTGTACTGGTCAAAGGGGTTAATAAAAAAACAGGCTTGCATTTTACACTGGTGCTTGACATCCATAATAATAATACTGGTCCAATTTAACTGTGAAAAGCAGATGTTTCCAGCCAACCCTCTTGATACTGGATTGGAAGCCCAGTTTTTTCTTAGAAAACGGGTTAATAAAAGTATTTTGAAGGTTTTACAATGCAGAATATGGTTCTGATTCTGAATCTACTGAATCCACTCAAAGTAATTCATAAGCATTTGGTTTGAAGGACATAGAAATGCTTGTGAAAAAGGACATCAAAATGTATTGAACTGATGACTGGCCATGAATCAGACAGTAACTCATTCAGATTAACCATGACCCATTACAAACTATGATGAATTAAGGTATTCATTTTGTATTAATATGTAGGCCTGTTCCTGATAACTTGATACTCCTAGTAGCAGGAAAGAATACGCTGACTGAAGTAAAATATTTTTTATAAGAAAAGAACAACTTAACAACTCTTTATCTATTATATTTCTTTATTGATGAACAAATAATACATTTTACACAGAACTGTACAGAGTCTATATTTACTTTGAAAGCAGATTATTCATGATGGAAGCACGGAGAGATAAGAACCTGTCCGAGTCACCCCTCATCACACTGTGGATCCATGGCAGATACGCTGAGACCTTCATAAAGATAGCTTCCGTGTGTATAGTACACGGCTCATCGTAGGAAAGGATTCCTGCAGCATATACTTTTTTGGTATCAGGGTTAAGGAGTGCCAGAGCTCCACCTGCGTCTCCATAACAAACGTTCTCCTGGAATTCAGTGCGGGTCGTCCAAATCTTATTGTGGTTACTATTGAGAATTGGAAGGGCGAGGAACTTGAGGCTTTCAGAGAACGTTAAAAGCGGTCCCCAACCCCATCCAGCAATGATGCCTCTCTGTCCCTCACTCTCTTCCAGACTGTCGTTTTTCTCAGGTAGAGGGATGGGGAAAAGTGTATCGCTGAAGCTCACTGGCTCTTTCAGCTTGATCAGCGCCAGGTCGTTATCTACATCTGAGGCATTCTGGAAAGCTGGATGTAAAAACACCTGGAGTGAAGGAAAAGAAGTTTAAAATAAGAATGAAGGCAAATTTAGGAAACAGAAGCAACAATTTGATAATGAAAGTAAAAACATATGAACAATATGAGGCAATAAAGTAGGAAGGATAGGGTAGATACAGCAGTAGTTACAATCCTGTGGAAATTTAAATAAAAAATTGTGGCTTTAACAAAAAAATATCGAGGCAATACGTTTGGGTAAAAATAAAGAATATTCATTCATTCATTCATTTTCTACCGCTTATCCGATCTACCTCGGGTCACGGGGAGCCTGTGCCTATCTCAGGCGTCACCGGGCATCAAGGCAGGATACACCCTGGACGGAGTGCCAACCCATCGCAGGGCACACACACACACTCATTCAATCACACACTCACACACTAGGTACAATTTTCCAGAGATGCCAATCAACCTACCATGCATGTCTTTGGACCAGGGGAGGAAACCGGAGTACCCGGAGGAAACCCCCAAGGCACGGGGAGAACATGCAAACTCCACACACACAAGGTGGAGGCATTGAGGGAATTGAACCCCCAAGCCTGGAGGTGTGAGGCGAACGTGCTAACCACTAAGCCACCGTGCCCAAATGCATGAACAGAGAACAGACCCAAATGCATGATAAAGCAACAGGGGGAGTTATTAACAAACACAACAGGCTAACAAAGCAAAGAAAACACTAACAATAAAACGGAAAACAGAAATATAGGAATTAAAGACATCGTGGATCTCAGGGACACGGAAACAAGAAGTACAAAACCAGGAGCACGAACAGGATGCAGGAAACAGGAAAAAAAACAACGAACGGGTACAAACAAACGGGTATATTCAGGGGAGGCAATCATGGGAATATAGGTGTAAAAAGCACAAATGGAAACAAAAGCACATGGCACAAAACACTAGAGGGTTATAGAAAAAAACCTAGCCAGGTCATGCCCTCTGGTGGTCCAACACCGAACTGTACAAGCAGTCCATGTGTCTCTGATCACAGGGTTGCTAGTGATATATATTATTTAAAGCACCCCACAAACATATTATTATTATTATTATTATTATTATTATTATTATTATTATTATTATTATTATTATTATTATTATTATTATTATTATTATTACATAGTTTCAAACATGGCAATTAAAGTCTCAAGCCTTCATATAATGTGACATGTTCAGAAGACTCATGAGTATGGAATCAGTGCCCCCAATAAAGAATATTGATCAAGTAAAATATTGAGGCACTGATTAAATAGAAAAGGGTTAAAGAAATGGATGGATGGATGGATGGATGGATGGATGGATGGATGGATGGATGGATGGGTGGACAGATAGATGGATTTATGGATGGATAGATGGATGGATGGATGGATGGATGGATGGACGGACAGCACATAGATATTTAAAGATAAAATCAGTGGCTTGTTCTGGGCATGAAATGATAATAATCAGATCACAATTCAGAGACTGCACTGAGATAATAAAAAATATTATTTAGTCAAGTCCATTCCTTTTTCCTACCCGGTAGATGCTAAATGTTTGGTTCAAAACTGGCAAAAACTAATTTATCTTACTTGAAAACTCAGAAATTTGGATAAAGGAATTTGGATTCTAGGAAAAAAGCTGATTCAGTAGTTCAGTCCTCATTTGCTCAATCAACAAACATCTACAATAGACTTGTTTAAAGAGAGAAGCTTTCACCTTCTCCACTGCCACCTCAGTAGCGGCATCAGCTTTGGAACGCTGGATGATACCCAGATAGACTTTTGGAATCAAGGGCTCTTTTCCTCTAGTATTTTTTTGTGTCTTCCTCACAAATAGATTCCTGCCAGCGGTCAGAATCCACTGTGGGGCAATCAGAGCTCCTCCACCAATACCTCCGTCCAGTTTACTGTCACTGAGGTACACCAAAGCCTGCCAGGGAACATGGCCAGGGGTGAGGAGACCTCCCACCATACGCCTGCTCCGTCCTGGTATTAAAAAGATAAGTTGTGAGTGCATCTGTAAGAGAGATAATCACTGGAAATGTTCACATATTAGTTGTCCCAAATATGCAAGCAAAAAATATTAAGACTAGTGTGAAAATGAAGAATTGAAGATTAATTGGTCCTATAAGAAGTATTATAAGAATGTAAATCATGCAGATCATGAAATAGTTAAGGCTTTGGGTTAATGAACAGACGGTTATGTTTTTATGTTATGACCAGGTTGCCTTTTTTAACCTTCTCTACTCCAGGGACATGGTATCATGTCTGACCCTGATCTCTGACCCCAACTTCATAAAAATCTGTAACGCATTTGTTAGAAATAAAGGCTTCGTCTTCTATCACGCTAATGTTAGAGTTGTGTAGACATGTGGTTATTCTTTGCTGGAAATCATACCAAGTGAGAATAAATACTGTTACTGCAGCACACAATTCCCTATAAGTAACTAACATGATTGTCACACAATGAAGTGCTTTTGATTTGCACTGGTGCTTCACATTACCATTAGTGATACGTGCTAACTGATGAGATGTCTGTTGTTAACTTAAAGCAAGAGAACGACACACACTCCTGCGTTTTCATGTTTAACCAGGCATGTTGGTACTTTGGGAATCTTTGGGAATGATACTAGAGAGAATAATTTAAAAATAATATATGAGAATGTAAGTGCAGAAGAGCTTAACTTCATTAAATCCAAACAAACAGATGCAAAATTGGCAAAGGGGAAAAACAACAGGTCAAAAAAAATTATGGTCTCAACAAAGCAAGCTTTTGCTTTGTTGAGACCATACTTTTTTTTTGACCCTGTTGTTTTAAAAGGCTAGAAAAGGCTAGGCTAAGACAGAATCAGGAAACAGGTTAACATCTAAATACGAGGTGATCAGAACACGGGTGTAGGACTCAAAGTAATGGAGCGTGTACTTAGCAAAGGAGATATCATACAAGGGTTTAAATATATGCAACATGCAAGAATGATGCTGTAATCGTGTGAGCTTAATCATGACACATGAGAAACAGACAGTAAGACTTAAGTGGAGTCAGATTTAAAAAGTTAACAGCATTGTGTTATTTATTATATTGTTATCATGGGAATTTCTTAATCTGTTAAAAACATTTCCAGATTTTTACATATTCCTCAAACTCTTAAATACTGAACTAAAAATCATACCTGTAATGTGTTCTACTATCCTGTCCACCTCATGTCCCGTCGCTAGACAGATCATTAACCCGAAGAGGAAAACAGCTCCAGAGAACCTGTGAATAAGAACATGAAAACTTCTGCATTGTGTAGCATTGAATCTTTCTTGCAATACTAAAAAACTGCCCTGTCATCATGACTCGTCCCTAAATAAGGTTTTAACTCTGGAATAATCTCTAAGATACTAAAGAAGAAAATTAGAAACGTACCAATTCATGATCTTTTCTTTAAGAGGAAACTTTTCGTACAGAGAATATATGCAGATAGAGATTGATCTGTGAGATTGGCTTCTACATATTTATACCTGTTGAGCTGTTTACTCTTGTTGAATGCATAATGCTGATTCAGACATTTCACAATCTGAGAAGTTCCAGCTTGGCATAATGTAGCGTTCTGACCTTTTGGGAACAGAAGCAGGTGAAACATTTAAAGAAGGGACTGGAAAAGCACAAAACGTACTGAGCAATTAGCTAATAATTCATTACTATTTATTTAATATTCATTATAAATATTTCTGCATAAATAGGACAAGAGCTTTCTTGACAGTACTTAAGCAAAATTATATGCACTTTATGTATTAATATATTTATGTATTTATGATTTATCTTCAGGAAATGTAATTTTATACACCTTTTATTTAAGTTATTTAAAATGAACTGCAAAGAATGGCTCATTTTGGATATAATTAGGAAGATGTATGACTACATTAATACCAAGTTTATAAGAAACACCTTCAGTGTCCTTTCGCCACCCCATTATTGGGGTACACTTATGTCCACTGTATATGCAGTTACACAATTTAAATTAAATAAATATACTGTGTAAAGTTGCATCCTCCAATTTATCATAGAAAAGTTCTTGTTTTTTTCTCTCCTATTGATGCCATTTTGATCTTGACTAATTGATATTACCCAAATATAGATTGAAAGTCAATTATTTCTTAATTAATTAAATCCTTACTACCCTCATGTCATTAGTATTGATGCTATACTATTAAACTAGATATTTCTCACAGTTTGACCAAAGTAAGATTTCAGTAAAGTAAGTACAGACAAACAGGCTAGAAACAAGGTCCAAGATCCAACATCGAGTCAGGCGGTGTTGAAAAAGAAAAAGATGAGATCAACCTGGTCAGGCAAATATCGCTGTCAAAATAAATACAACAACAACAAAAACCAAACAAAAATAGGGTTAAGAAAAGAAAACGACAAGCTTGATAATGTCACGAAGGACTTACACTTACACTTCGTAACAACGAACTGAATCAATTTTGCTAAACCAATCAAACCTCTTCTTCTGTGCTGGTGTTTATTGGTGGTTGGCAGACAAGCATAGATCCAATCATACCTCATTAAGGCAAACATAATCAGAAGATGCAGGAGGATGTTGGGTCTGTGAGGCCAAGGCCGCCATGTTTGTAGTCTTCGGTGATACCAAGTTCGTTGCAATAGATTAGCACTATTTTTTTCTATTTTTATTTTACAACCAAACCAGTTAATATGTAATTATTACCAACACAATTAATTAAAATAATTATCTTTCTTGAGTTTCCAATATCATTTTTGATAGACATTTTATTTCACAGATCCGTCCATAAAACCACCACAAAAGATTTATTAGCTAACTAGCTAACGCATCTCACAGTTTCTGTTCGCTAAAAGTTTCCACTTTATTGGTCCGAAGTGCTTTTGTCTGTTTGTTTTTTGAAGCTTCTTTATTTTCATCACTTTAACTAAGATCATAAACAACACTCTTTTTTTCAGTTTAATGCAAAATTACTGGAAAAAATATCTTATGCTTATGAAAATAAAAAAAAGCATAAAATATCCTTGCTTTATGAATTAGAGCCAAACAGTGATGTCTATAATGAAAAAAGAAATGTAACTTACAAGCGTAAAGAAGCATGTAGAAAAATAAATAATAATTATATGAATTTTTATGAATTAAACTCTGTTGCTCTTCTAGTGAAATATCATTTTTTTAAATGTTTTGCATTTTCACAAAAATAAATACAATATACTAATAAAGTACATACTGAGTAAATTTTTCTTTAAAGAAAAATACAACTAGTTGTATTTAACCATAATTTTAAAGATACTACATTTGCACAACACCATGAAAGTCCATGTTTGGTTGATAAATAATGATGGTGAGGGACATGATTGTGTGTGTAGTTTAGTCATGGACATTGTGTCAAAGAGTCCAGGTTTTGTCCCTCTGTGCTTGAAACATTGCAGGACAAAGTCCAAAGATTTGTCAACTCACAAAAAAACAATAAATAATCATCCTCTTGTTATCCATGAACTCAACATACCTCATCCAGATCAATGCGGTGAATTAGCTGGATTACCAACAATTATGATTCATTATTGGTGTTACATGTGGCAGCCTGATATTTTATTGACATTACTGACTATATAGTTCTCAAAACTACACACTTCCTGGAACATGTTCCCTATAAATGTCTAGCATTTTAAATGTTTCAAACATTTCATTAGTGTCTTTAGAGCTTTTTTAACAACTTGATCAATACACGAGCAAACACATCTGAGTAGCTAGCAAACTTTTGAATCTCTTTAGGCTGACTGACCTTATTAAACGTATCATGAATAATCATTGCCAGTAGACAGACTAAGTAAGGTTTAAAAGTACAGTAAATAAAATCCATTGTTGTAGTGAAATAGAGTTCATAATTCAGGTGTTAAAATATTGAATGAAAGGCCCCAACGTGATTTTTATTTTTCTCAAGATTCAGCCATTTAGAGATCTAATGGGTTTTCTCAGACCACCATATATATGAGAATTTTGTAGCTAAAAGAAAATTCAAGTCAAGTCAAGAATCTTTTATTGTCATTTCAACCATATATACAGTAGCTGATGCAGTACAAAGTGAAATGAGACAACGTTTCTCCAGGATCTTGATGCTACATAAAACAAAACAGAGCTACATACTGTAGAACGCCAAAGAGCTAAGGACTTAAAGGTAGGGTCTCCGATGTTTGAGAAATGCTTCAAAAAAATGAATCGACAAAACAAAAATCAAAACAAACGTGTAGCCAATGAGCAGAAAGGGGCGGGTCTTGTCAATATGCACGGAGAGACTGTTCAGTGCACATGTGTAACATTAGCAGAAAGCGGTTTTAACATTAACACGGGGATAAAAACAAAAGAAAAAGCGAAGAAAAGCTTACGATAAGGCAAGAAGCAGGGTCCGTGTTTAATATAGGATCAGCTTTCCAGCGCTGGAGAGAACTGAAGAAGCGGGAAGTTGGCCACATATTCACAGATTCGAGTTTCCCGAGTCAATAACTTTTGAGCCATACTTTGCATGATTATGCTTGTGTATCATTTTTGTTTGTTTGTTTATCTGCAATCGTATTGTTCTTCCCTTCAGCTATGATAAAGACACATTTCTTTCCATTAGTTGCCTGGGTTACGTATGAATATGTGGGCGGAGCTATCAATACAGGGGTGGGACCCATTTGGGTTAGGGGCGTGTTTGTTTTGGTGATTTCAAATGTCAACATTGGCTTTCAAACATCGGAGACCCCACCTTTAAGTTATTCCTAGCCACATAAAGTCAATCGGTGCAACCTGGTGCAAACAGTGCAAGGCAAAAAACAATACAGTGTACATACTACAATAAACCAGTGTATATTCTGCAGTACATGTGAAAAAATACAGGATGGAACAATGGATGAACATCTAGATTATTTATTAATTAAAGTGCTAGCAAAACAGCAAAAGACAACGCTGAAAATAATGCACATAAACATAAACTATAGTATGAATCAATAGCATACAGACTGACATTGGGCAAAACATTGGTGTGCACACACAACAACACAAGAGCATTACAACAAGGAAAGCTTAACAAATAAACACACATAATTTAAATAGGGATGATAATGGAGAATAACATGAATCAGGTGTGAGTGATTAGGACATCTGGCATACTGGGGGTGATGGTAAATGTAATTCAGCCTTCTTTGGGTGTTAGATGTGACATTATAAATGAATATAAAGTATACATTTAATTGAATGAATTTTAAGTTACTTTAATCAGTAAACATATCCTCATAAAGGAGAAAAAACTTTTCTGTTCTCTGGTATCTGATCCACCATTTTTTTGCCGCTATTGGATTGATGCCATCTCTCCTTTGTCATTAATTAACACTGAACAAAGTAAAAATTATTTCGCATATATGACATGAAAAGAAATTGAGTGTATTTCTATGAAGCTCACATGCACTCAGTACACAGAATAAAAATAACAGCCTATAACATGACCTAATCTGAATAGCGCATACTGGACTGGTGTGTCAGAGAGTTCACATTATTTATGCTGATTATCTCTGACTGAGATCTGCTCTCTAAACACGTCCTTTTCATTGAAAAAGCTGCAGGGCATTTCTTATATTTCATTCTGCTGAACTACGAAATTGGTATCCTCCAACAAAGCCTTGCTTGTAAATCAATAAGTAAAAAGGAGAAAAAGGGGAAATAATTTTACTTTAATGAGTTACATTTGCTTTAACAGATTGAAAAAGTACTCATTATCAAAAGTAAAAAAAAATTGACGTCACTAATACTCCTATAATTTCCCTTTTCTTAGATTTACATAAATTAGCAGAAGACCTTATCCAGAGTGACTTACATTGTATAGAACTAAGCATTTGACTGTTAAGGGCCTTGCTCTGGGGCCCAGCAGTGGCAGTATGATGGACCAGGGATTCAAACTCACAACCTTCCGATTGGTAGTCCTACACCTTAACCACTAAGCTACCACATCCCACATAGATTATAACATAAATATTTCTGTACATATTCTTACACACTTTCTGCAGTTTGGCTTTGCTGGAAAATTATTTAAAGTTTAATTCTGTTTATTGGTATTAAACAAGCTATTGTCGGGTCCAGATCTTGGAAACCCAATTCGTTGTAAAAACCTAAACTCTGGCTTTGTGTAATTAACTGTCATGTCCGATCCTCCTCTCCAGCATGGGACTGCGTGATTCCTGACCCATTGGATCTCTATTAGCTTCATGTAGTCCATTTTTTTCACGGTTGTATGGTGCTAATTGCCCCATAATCTTGAAATGCCACTAAATCAGTGGAGGGTGATCTTACATCTGTCAAGGAATGGGGCAAACATTGTCATCCACAGTTTTATAAGAAAAAAAACATATTGTTATGCTAAAACAAATAGGTCAGGGTTTAAGAATACTGTCAAGTGAAAGAGAGAATTTTGTAAATTAAAGGTAGTGATGAGGCAAGTTTTTGCTTTTTTAGAAGTTCCTGACTTCCAGGACAGAGACGTTTTGTTGCATATCTTCCTTGTACCAAATCTCCACACGATGCTTGTGAAGTGAATACAGCAATGATGTCATGTAGAAGAACTTGAGGAGATTGAAAACAAATAGTTCAGCCGCATTCTGGTTCCAGGAATCGGATGAAAAGTAAGAGAATATTGTGTTGTCCTATCTGTAGTTAACAAGGAACTGAACCTGAAAGCACCTAAATGAATGCATGGCTGAAACAGAAGTGCAATGCAAGGCAAGAAGGATCATCCAGAATTACATCAAGGTTGTACGAAGTGTCATATGGTGTTATTCTCCAGGAAGCTCACAAGATCTTGACCTAAGGATGTATCTTCTGGGATATAAAAAAATCTGCATCTGAGCTGGGAAAGGAGAGGATCAGGTGAGTGTCATTAGTGTCACTGTTCCCCAAAAACACACCAGAGAACTATATACTCCCATATGATTAAAAAAAAACATTATACACACGCAATCTCCATTTCTGAAGTGGTGTTCAGGCTCTGATAAATCACATTTACATAATGTACACATTCTTTACTTTTGTCCTTGTTGTATATTTCGAACAGTTTCCAAGAGTCTACTGAATATCAACTATGAAATCTGAAAAGGTTTCTAGTTTAAAGATTTCAAGGTTCAATTTAAGTGGCAATAATAAAAATACATATGATGTTATGAATGAATTAATCGGTTAAATGTATTCGTCTAAAATATTCATTAAAACATTGGATAAAAGCTATTATAAAACAAAATAGCTGATTGGCAGCATTCAAAATTTCCTCAATTTTCTATCTTGTTCTCATAATACCTTTTGTGTCTAATGTACAACGTTAACACAAGATTCTCTCAATAATCAAATTCTTTGATTCCACATTAGTATAAGGATTTCAGTGGCAGATCCTGAGCAAATGATCAGTTCAAATCATTTTCTGTACCATTAACCTACGCAGGGTTACAGGAAACCTTTAGTCTATCCTAGGGGAAGCGGAACAACCTGGATAGGGTCAAGTCAAGTCACAAAGCTGACGCAGTATATAGTGAAATGAAACAATGTTCCTCCATATCCATGGTGTGACATAAAACATCACAGAGCTAAGGACTTAAAATAAATTGTCCTAGCCACATAAAGTGAATTGTGTTCAATCTAGTGCAATACAAGAGACAGTGCAAACAGACAATACAGAACACTACAGGACAAATACACAAAATAGTGCTAAACAGTGTGCATACTCTCTCACTCACTCACTCACTCACTTTTCTACCGCTTATCCGAACTTCTCAGGTCACGGGGAGCCTATACCTATCTCGACGTACCTGGACGGAGTGCCAACCCATCGCAGGGCACACACACACTCTCATTCACTCAAGCAATCACACACTACGGACAATTTTCCAAAGATGCCAATCAACCTACCATGCATGTTTTTGGCCCGGGGGAGGAAACCGGAGTACCCGGAGGAAACCCCAGAGGCACGGGGAGAACATGCAAACTCCACACACACAAGGCAGAGGCGGAAATCAAACCACCAACCCTGGAGGTGTGAGGCAAACGTGCTAACCACTAAGCCACCGTGCCACCCCTGTGCATACTCTATATTACAATTTGTAATTGTAAACAAAGACGGTTTTGTAAACAAAGACGGTTCATGCAAATATACAGTATTTGTAACTGGGTGCCAACTCATCACATAGCACAATCACAAACTAAAGACAATTTTGAGATGTCTATCTGTCTACAATGCTTGTCTTTAGACTGGGTCATGAAACCAAAGAACTCAGAGGAAACCCACAAGAGGAAGCAGAGGAAGAACATGCAAACGTGCACAGGTGGGAATCAAACCCACAACCCTCGAGGTGTGAGGAAAACATAATAACCACTAAACCAGTGTCTCCCCCACATCTGGGAAATAACTCAATTTATTTAATCTTTGTCTTGGTGCCATAAGTTGGGAGGAAATAGACTGACAGAATGTGACAAATGTTTTTTTTTCTGAATTCAATTGTGTTTCAGATTTACAACTATAGAATATTTATAGTATTTTTTACTTGCTCCTCTCAGGTTAAAATGAGCTGATCCTCCATTATTCTGGTTCATTTTACAGTTTAATTTTTTTGAAAAACCTTTCCCACTTTCAGAAACACTCTAAAATAAAGCATTTTGACCTAAATAGCACCACACTGATTAAATGTTCTCCAGTTTTCTTGCTGTCAGTGAAAAACCGAAGAAACTCCCTGACTTTCTCAGCATGGATTTCTCAGTCAATGCCTGCCTCATGTGGACGTCCATTTATTCAGCTTATCATGGATGTTAGCAGAATATTTCTCTGATTTCCTCTCCAGTGGAGTTTCGAATTGATGGACTGTATTTATTTTTGTCCACCACAAAACTCTCCCATTGCCTGGATAATTTCAATTCAAAAAATGGAGTTTGCTCCAGGTTTTGTTTCCATATTCAGTATTTAATATCTTTGTCATGGTTAATATGAAGCTCATATGAAAGTAGACACTCTGGGTTTCAAGAATTTGTAGTTTTTCATAAGTATTTTTCTTTTTCCTTACAATACTAGGGGAAATATACAGTATTCATAGAAAAGTAAAAAATAAATAAATGGTTTGTTTTTTCCACCCAAATGATTTTATCTCCAAATTAAACAGTGATATTAAACCCATTTCAGCTCTCTGAGATGCCCCAAGTTCTTGTTGTTATGTGTGACCAAGTTATCCATGAATTTAATACAGATTACAGATTTAGCAAATCAATTAAATTACAAATTTAGTACACCAACTGAGTCGACTACACCACCCTGTTAGGTACAGGGAACCCTTAAAAGATAAGCAAATAAACACACAGGTTCATTAGTCCAAAAGACTAATACAATTAAAAAAAGAAGTGGCAGTCATCCTACTTGTCTTCACACACAAATTCACAAATAAACAATTATAACACCTCACTAGGAGTCAAGTCGACTCTTGTTTCTCATGTTCCTCTTGACAATACACCATAGATTCTCTATGGGGTCCAGGTCTGGTGAGTTTGCTCACCAGTCAAGCACACCAACACCACCATGGTCATTTAACCAACCTTTGGTGCTTTTGGCAGTGTGGGCAGGTGCCAAATCCTGCTGGAAAATGAAATCAGCATCTTTAAAAGCTGCTCAGCAGAAGGAAGCATGAAGCACTCTAAAATTTCTTGGTAAACGGGTGCGGTGACTTTTCAAAAAACACAGTGGACCAACATCAGCAGATGACATTGCACTCCAAATCATCACAGATGTGGAAACTTCACACTGGACTTCAAGCAACTTGGCTTTGAGCTTCTTTACCCTTCCTCCAGACTCTAAATGAAATACAAAACTTGCTCTCATCTGAAAAGAGGACTTTGGACCACTGGACAACAGTCCAGTTCTTCTTCTCCTTAGCTCAGCTAAGACGCCTCTGACATTGTGTGTGGTTCAGGAGTGGCTTAAAAAGAGGAATAAGACCACTGTAGCCAAATTTCTTGACACGTCTGTGTGTGGTGGCTCTTGATGCCTTGACCTCAGCCTCAGTCCATTCACCCAAATTCTGGAATCGATTTTGCTTGACAAGCCTCTCAAGGCTGCGCTTCTCTCGGTTTGTCGTGCATCTTTTTCTTCCACACCTTTTCCTTCCACTCTACTTTCTGTTAACATGCTTGTTAACATACAGCACTCTGTGAACAGCTTCTTTGGCAATGAATGTTTGTGGCTTACCCTCCTTGTGAAGGGTGTCGATGATTGTCTTCTGGACTACTGTCTTCTGGACAATGTCAGACCAGCAGTCTTCCCCATGATTGTGTAGCCTTGTGATCCAAATTGAGAGACCATTTTGATGGCTCAGAAAACCTTTTGTAGATTGTTTTGTAGGTTTTTTAGATTGGTGGGTTTTTGTTAAATGTGAGCCAAAATCATCACAATTAAAAGTAGTACAGACTTAAACTACTTCAGTCTGTGTGTACTGAATTTATATAATACACGAGTTTCACTATTTGAGTTGAATCACTGAAATAAATGAACTTTTCCAGTACATTCTAATTTATTGAGATGCAACTGTATATACACTTGCCAATCATGCAGTAATTAATCCACACCAAACTATTTACAGCCCAATCAGTGACAATTATGTGTGGATTGATCGCCCCTACTGCGTGACTCACCACATACAGTATGCATATAAAATTTGAAGACATTATTTTAACCACTAAAATTCTCTGTAAGGTTATCAACCGAGTTAAAAACAAACGTCTCCCACTGAAAGACCTGTTGACACATTTAAATCAGACTTGTGGAAAGAAAACCATTCATTTGTTTACTCTGATTGAAAATGTCTGATAAGTTGTATCACTTTCGATAGCAAAATGTAAGATAGTCCAAAAGGATGTCTTTTAATTTCTACAGACAGGAAAACTCATTTATCTGACACTTGGCTTTTTACGATGTCTTGCAGCATGTCTTGTAAAATGTCCATAAGACATAAAGTACATTAACTTATTATTTAGTGTCCCCATGCAAGCTTTTATTCTTATGCCATGTTCTGGTTTTTCTACTATTCACGAAAGAGCGTTATCTAACATGTCCAGCATGTTGTATATAAACATAAATTTCTTATTGTTATTCAAAGATGCATAGCTTTTATTGCTTTTACTGCACATTAGCCTGCAGTTTCATGATATACAGCATACAAATGTAGATGGAGGCATTCATGTGTATGCTTTTAAATAGGTAATTACAGATAATAGTGGCAGCTCTGGCTGAAAGGAAATGACCCCTATTATGGATTATACTGTATACTGTGCGTGTACTGTATGTATGAGTGTAAGTGCATACGAGACGAAGAGAAGGCGTATGAATGAAGAAGCGGTGACTGAGCTCTATGAGAACCACCCCATGATTATAGGGTAACTGGAGGAAACACATCAAAAAAGATGGTACAGCGTAAGAATCAGAAACACGAGATGAGATGATTAAAGAGAACAGAAATACTATTGGATGAAGTGATTCAGGGGAGGAGTGTGCAAAAGAGAGAGAGTCAGAGAGAGATAGAGAAATTGAAAAAAATGAGAGAGGGAGAAAAGGAGTGTTAGAAAAGCAAGTGAAGTGAGGAGGGAGCAGAAATCTCTCCTGTGCGCAAGTTTGGAGGATGTATTTCAATGGATTTGATGCTCTACACCTGCTGATGTGTGGATTGTTACTGGACTTAACGCAATGTAACTCCTGAACTTTTACATGCAGCCTGCAGGACAATATACGCTATTCTGTCTTTTCATATGTCAGGATCTTGAAAACTATGAAAGAAAATGAAGGTAAGAATGAACTGATTATATAAGTCCTACACTAGGGAAATTCAATTAAATGTGCATATTAAGCTTTAAAATATATTTTATTGGACTTTGGTTTAATTTGGATAGGATTATTAAGGTGCTGAATAATTTAACGGGGTTCTACATTGCTAGATAAACATGCTGTGTGAAGTTCTACCTGGAAGCTTTAATGGTTACATCATTTCAGATTCTCAAAATGCTTCTTGAGTTAAATTTTTCATCTGTTTCTCATTATGATTATTATTGTTGTTGTTGTTGTTGTTTATTAAATATGTTTCATTCATTCATTCATTTTATAAAAGAGATTAAATTGATTCTTTTCTTGGCATTCTTATCTTCTGCAAGAAAGATCTTATCTTCTTACAGAGAAAGATCTGTACCAAATAACTCAAAAAGCACACCTTGACTGAACATCTAGCAACATGTTCAAGAACATTGCAATCTGTAAGAAGGTACAGTGTATTAAGAAATTAATGTGACATTCAGCAAAGGGAAGAAAGTGCAAATAAACCACAAAAGGATCATGCAATTCTGAGTGAGGTGGAGGGGGATGAGAAAGGCTGGAGGAAAGAGAGACAGCATTTGATTTCTTAAGCGTAGGTCATGAGCAGGATGACACTAAGATAGACAATCCATGGTATAAACCATCCAGTTTTTTCAGGGGACATTTGTTTCTAGCTCACAGCCTGAATATCGATGGGGCAATACTGAATTTCTTGCAGTGTAAATGCAGTGTAAATATAAACCCATTTACACAAAGGTCATATCAATACCTGAAGGTCTCCTAAGATGTAAATGTAAAATACATCTCTAAATCATCTGCATAACAGTGGATGACCGTACCCATGAAAATAATTCTTCAGAGAAGACCGAGGACTCATCCTTGTGGGACACCTTATGTTTACTAATTATACAATTACTATTATATTACAGCATTTTTTATGCTTCATAGGTCTGATAGGTCAGAAAATATTGATACATTTTCTATAATGGCAAACTGCAAGGTGTATTTTAACAGTCTTAGCATTTTTATAGTAACAACATACACAGTTGCTCCACAGAATAAATGCATTCTAAACACATTTAAAAACCTTTTAGTATTTGTTAATGTTGTTAATTTGTTAAGATATTTACATACCATTTATGGAAGGAGTATCTGGTGTCAATGCTTACAGTTTGTCATATGGCGTATGTGCTTTGTGGGTTCTTAGCAATATGACAAGCTCTGTAAATGTTTGTTTTTTTTTATTTTTATCTTTGTATCAGAGTTAGAAATACCATCGGAAGAAACAGTAACAGCAGAATGTTGTGTCAAAAGCTGTGGTGAGATCTAACAGATCTAACCAAAGAGAAGCATCTCCAAGTTTACATTAGAAATTGGTCTTTAATCCTGATGTTTATTATGGACTAGGATTGTGTTTTTGTTGGGTGAGAGAAACAGTTTTGTGTTTCCAAGGGACTTCTTAGTAAGGTGGAGGAAACTGAAGAGCAGTCTTTAACCTGAGTCTTCACTCACACTCAGAGAAGTATTATACAAAAAGCACAGTGCAAAGGCACAGGCTTCATGAAAACCTTTTATGGAAATGAAAGGAGTCTGTGTTGATATTTTTACTTATAATCCTATTGAGTGAGGTTCGGTTACTCAAGATGACGTTCAGTTCTAACACATCACCAGGCAGCGATGTTTTTACCTCAGGTAGTGCCTTAGCTTTCAGAAGGTGTAAAAGTGACGGTGTAACCTGATAAAATGTAATCATAGAGCATTTGGCCACTGGGTGGAGTTACTGTTTTACAAAATGGATGCAATCTGGATAATACAAGGATGAAACTGGTTT
The DNA here is from genome assembly GCF_022655615.1 of Tachysurus fulvidraco. Lineage (NCBI taxonomy): Eukaryota > Metazoa > Chordata > Actinopteri > Siluriformes > Bagridae > Tachysurus > Tachysurus fulvidraco. The sequence goes on from NC_062519.1 coordinate 39,014,485, forward strand.
GCTTGTTTATTAGATTTTTTTATTCACCTTTTTCTTTGAATCACAACAACTTGAAGAATCTATAGCATACAGATTTTTAGATCAGTTTAGTGCATGAGAAGTCCATTTAAAACTGGTGGGCATCAACCAGTTACTTGTAATTGGTGCTTGGACCCCAAGAAATGCAGCTAAAGCTGCTATATTATTAATATATTAATTGTAAGCTTATATGAAAGAATTGCCATATACAATTTAATTAATTAATTTTTCTATAGCACTTTTAATTTAACAAGACATTGTCTTGAAGCAGCATTACAGAAGCATGGAAAAAAATTACTATTTATCTTTAATATCTGTCAATAATGAGCAAGGCTGAGGCAACGGAGATAAGGAAAACTCCCTGAGATGATATGAGAGAAGAAACCTTGAGACCAGCTTCAGAAGGGAACCTCATCCTCATTTCCATGTCCTTTCTACAACTGTTTATAATTATGTGTAATTGTGCAACCAAGAGGCTTAGTGGGTAGCACGTTCGCCTCACACCTCCAGGGTCGGGGTTCGATTCCCGCCTCCGCCTTGTGTGTGCAGAGTTTGCATGTTCTCCTCGTGCCTCGGGGGTTTCCTCCGGGTACTCCGGTTTCCTCCCTCGGTCCAAAGACATGCATGGTAGGTTGATTGGCATCTCTGGAAAATTGTCCGTAGTGTGTGATTGCGTGAGTGAATGAGAGTGTGTGTGTGCCCTGTGATGGGTTGGCACTCCGTCCAGGGTGTATCCTGCCTTGATGCCCGATGACGCCTGAGATAGGCACAGGCTCCCCGTGACCCGAGGTAGTTCGGATAAAGCGGTAGAAAATGAATGAATGAATGAATGTGCAACCAAGAGCTACTGAGGAACTAATAGGCCAGAGAAATTTCTGAGTTCATCATAATGCAACGTAATGACATTAATTCCTTCCTGCAAAGTCTTCAAATGTTCACTTATGAAAACTTGAACACAAAGCTGACCAATGCCATGGGGTTCTATCCCGAACAGTTTTGTGGGTCTCAGGCTGTCCATGCATATTTATCCCTAACAGAGTGCACCACCAAGCCGCACATTCAAGTGGACAAATTAGGACATTTTTACAATTGCATTTGCTAATTCATTATAGAGTCTGTGGAAAGTTTTAAACCTTCAGACAGCGAGAAACCAAGGGAGTGTGACAGCACTGATGTGTATGCATGAGAGAGACTGCTGGGATCTGAGAAACAGCCACAGCTGGGCTTCTGCTTAACCCTTAATATTTAGCATGCTATGTCTAAGGTTAGCGCAAGTACCGCCTGAGGGTTTGTGTCCAGTGAGGACAGATTAGCAGCACTGACAGAGGCAGCAGCTGGAGTGTGGGGATTGGTGAGCGAAGTGGAAATGACAAGCTTTTTCCCTCGCAGATTAACACACACACACACACACACACACGCACGCACGCACACACACATTTATGCACAGACACTCATTAACTCATTTAAAAGTACATTACAGAATCTAACTTACACTCATAATCATAATTAATGTATTTCCTTTGACAAGCTACAATTAACTGCTATTAGCTAGATTCACTATGCTAGCTCTTGTAAGGACAATTAATGGAATACATTAAGGGTCTTATACCATGTAAGTGCTGCTTTTGGGTACAGGTACTTTTATGAGGATGTTCATTAAAATTGTTTATACATTTTAAAATGTCACAGCATAAAGCAATAAAGGTCACAAAAATAAGAAGAATCGTTTTTCCGTATTTAATGACTGAGATACCTCATTGTATTTTCTCCCTTTCTGCCATTCTATAGGATCGTGGTGAATCTAATCGCAGCAACAAATTCACTTCACCTTGACCTTTCACAAAGGTGTTAACAGTACAGAATGGGCTCAGTGACAGGAAACGTCAGCTTACCCCGTGGCACTGGTGTGCTAATCGATGTCTCTAATCACACATCTGCTGGATCAACTCCTGGAGTGACTTCTTCTTCAGAGCATCTCTGCACCATGTGTTGCTGCCGATTACTGAACCATACGCTGACAGTGGCGTTCATGGTTGGCCTGGCCTTTGCCATTGTTGTCGGCAATGTGGTGACGCTCACAGTGTTTATGCAGACACGCCAATCCCGCTCACCACAGGGCTACCTCAAAGGTACCTACAAACATATACATGCTATGATAATAAATAAATTCAAAATTAATAAATGAAATTAAGACCGTCTACTTACTAAACTCAGATTAACTTGAATCTTTCACTAGTACTCATTATCTAGAAAGGAGAGATTTTTCTTTCGAGCCTAAAATTATTAGTAAAAAAAACTTAGTACGTATCATGTAAAGTCAAAATGATAATATCTTATTACATCAAATTGTGCTTTGTGCATTGGTACTTCAAAGTAATTGTACACTGTTACTGCAAAGCTATCATAGTTTGTTATTTCAAAATACTCATATGTTTTTACTTCTAAGTAATTCAATTTGATTCAGTTGTATTAGTATAACACTTTTACCAATGGATATTTCCACAAAGATATACATCAATATATGAGTTCACGATAGAAATTTAACATGCAAGCCCATGAGGAAAAACTTAGTATGAGGAAGGAAGTCTCAAAAAGGAACCCATCCTCATCTGGGTGACACTGAACATTGTTATTATGAATCATTTCCCTTTTATAACTGTTTTCTAAAAGACCTGTAATCAGGATATTTATTCTAGTTTTAACCTGATGTCAATTTTGTTGAAGTTAGCAACTGTTCACTGATGGAGACTTGAGTGAAAAAAATGTTTGTTGCAATTGCAGTCCAAAGCCATCATAGCACTTGTAGTTATATTACATTAGAGCAAAACTGTTCATATCATATGCATTCCAACGCCTTCTTCTGAGGGGTTCCATCCACAATAATCTCATGTTCCCCTATGTCAGCACCTTTACTGAAGAAAAATCTATTTACAAAAGACTTGACTAAACAAATATTATATATTATATATTTATATATAAAATATATAAGCCAGGAGAGGACTTTTTTTTTTATATAACACTTAACTCCATCAACATTTTCAAGGAGAATAGTATGATCAGTGGTGTCAAAAGATGTGTTAAAGTAAGGCAACACTAGGAGACACAACCCTGATCAGGTCAAAATACTAGGTCATTTACCACTTTAACCAGCGCTTTCTCTGTGCTATGATGAGACCTAAATGTAATTTAATTGAATTTTTTACTTCCCACCTCTAAAATTATTGGCAAAAACTTTTATGTAGCTTATTTATTGTTAGTGTTTATAAGTTGTTATGACATATGTGTGAACATTTCACTTAAGTAAAGTGCTATCATCTATTTGTGCTTTGTGTTTTTTGCAGTGTCTCTGGCCATTGCTGACATGATGGTTGGGATAGTGGTTGTGCCATTCTCTGTTTACACTGAAATCTCCATCATGGTGGGCAACACTCCTCCTATGTGGTACCAGACTGGATCTACGGTCTCAGCACAAGAACTTTCCAGCTCGTGGCAGCCCTGTATGGTGATCGGCCCAATGTTTGCTGGCTGTACTTTTGTCTCTATCAGCACTATATTCTTGATGACAGTGGAGCGCAGTGTGGCAATCATATGGCCATTACAGAAAGATACACTTGTGACGCGGCGGCGGACTTTGCTCCTGATCCTCGCCTCATGGACCGGCAGCTTTCTGATTGCAATGGCGCCTCTAATCTTGAGTGACAACTTTACTCTGGAGTACAATGAGTGCAGCCGGATGTGTAACTATGTCCCACACCTGGTGGGTCTTCAGTTACCGGCTGACACCCACATTATGCTGCTATTTCCAGCATTCGACTTCACACTCCTGGGCATTACTTTGATAGTTAACATCCTGTCCTTCACTAGCATCTGCCGCTACACCCGCAAGCGCAAACTCCTCTCAGAAGGGCTTGAGGGAGGTGCTAGCACTTGCTCCCTTAGACCCTCCTTTTCAGACATCAAGGCAGCCAAAACTATTGGTATCCTTACCTTTGCTTTTGGAGCCTCGTTCTCTCCCATTGCCGTATTTGTATTGGGCAATGTGGTCGGTTACACTTGGTGCAGCTTTTCCTTTTTTGCCTTCTGGATCTTGACAGGAAACAGCTGCTGTAATGTCATTATCTACAGCGTCAGGGATCATCGCTTTAGGAAAGGAGTATCGCTTCTTTTTCATAGGGACCGCTCGCCACCACACTCTGAGAAGAGCTAACATTTCCAGATATAGACCTATATTTAGATTTAATCCTAAGGCTACACTAGCATCACCAACAATTTTAATTGTTAAGCATTTCATAAGGATAGCTGGGACTTTTTTCTTCACAGAATGTGTCTGGATTTGTGTTTTGTATATATTGCTGTTATAGTTTAGATTTGTCAGATTTGTCATGACATCATTGTTTAGAGGAATATTTATTATATTTTACCTTGATATTTAATTGGGGCTATCTCTGAACACATGCTTCAGTAGGCGTTATAAGACGTGATAAGGCTCATGGAGAAGAGAGATCTTTAGAGTTAACGTGGTCAATATCACAAATTTGTGTACATTGTGTGAATAATTGGATAGTCAAGATATTGCACATTATTCTAATCCTAATTTAAGCCTAATTTAAGCCTAAACCTTATTAGTTTAAATATTCATCAACAAGCTACCTGTAAATGAATGTTCAATGTCTTTGATATGATTAAAAATATATAAATAAATATTCTGGTATATTATGTCCATGTCAGTCCAAACCCAAGAGTGACTGGATTAATGTATTTGTAATGTATTTACGTATTTACGTATTTATCTATAATTGTCCTTATTTGACATTTTTATTTACAAGTAATGTCTAAACCTCATGATATGATGTTGATGATAGTTGATGTGTAGTTTCAACTGTAAGGCAGTGCACATGTCAAATATATGTACATGTAGTTTCTAAAAGGTTCTCAGATAAATAGAGAAAAAGGTTTTGATTAAAGTTCTGGATTTTTGGTCAGTATCTCTGTAGTGGTTCTTAATCAGAACATTTCATGACTTGAGGACTTCAGTAGAAACTTGAAGGCTGTGTGCACTTGATGAAGGTAATGTCAGGAGACAGGCCTAGACATGTAGGACTTTGTTTAAATGTTCTCTGCCAGCAGAAGTTTACTGGATCATTGTTTTACTTTTTACTTTTTTTTTTACTTAAAGTGTTTTGAAGATGTTCATAGCTCAATAAATAATAAACCCAGATGCTGTTTGTACCAGACAATTGCTCAACTGTAGCTCAGTCACTCTGTTAATAACCACCAAACTACATGTATGAAGGTATTTTACTTGCTAACTTGTAGCACATTTGGCTACAAAACAGCTTAGCCTAATGTTAGCTAGATTTCCATAAAACACTTTTTATCGTATTAAAGTTAGCCTAATGTTGGTAAGCAAATGTGGCTATTGGTTTACATAATAAATTATCAATATTAGCAAGCTTGACATCAAACACTTTTAATTACTTTAAAATTCACATAATGTTGGTAGCTAGAAAACTAGCATGGCTACTGGATTACACTGAACACAATAATGTAGATATTGGTAATAAGTTATTGGTAATATATTAGCTGACTATTTCTTTATTTGCATAATAATATTTACTATACTGATGTAAGATAGTTTGTTAGGGAACTTTTTAAGAACTACTGCTAATCTAACTACGTACCGGTTTTGTCCACAATGGCTAATTAGCTAAGTTTTTTTGCTGTATTTTTAGTGTTAAAGCTGTACTCTGCAGCTTTTTATTTTATCCTTGCCCTTGCTGCAAATGTCAAAACGTACTGTCCTCTTTTTACAAGATACAGACTTATGGAACATATCTGATCTAAAACGAGTCAAGACTCATTCGGCTTACAGAGTGAGAAGTGTTTTTCTCTCTATTGACAACTTTACATCAAATTTTAGTGGTTCAAATTTTAGATGATTATGAACAAGCACTTAGAGCTTCTCAAAGAGCAGAAATGGGTTTGATATAACTGTTCACTTTGAGGATAGAAACATATCTGTGAGAAAAAAGAAAAAATAAGAAAAGAAAAAAGATTTTCTATGAATATATGCACATGGACACAACACAGTAGCAAACTTGAGGTCCATATATTTACAAATCTGAAAGACCAAAGACACTTGCTAATTTGTGAGTTAGTTCATCCATAATGAAATAAAGTCATTTCACACCTATGTGAATAAATAAAATAATTAACCATAATCATTCTGTCACTTTCACTTGTAGTTATTAAGCCAAAAATACATAAACAAAATAAACAAAATTACAGCTTGTTACAGAGAAGCTGCAACACATGATCACCTGTCCTGTAAAGTTCATCGGGATAGAAAACATAACTGACATTACCAGTGAACATACTTTTTAATTAAATGTAACCTTTGGCTCAAAATATCAACACATCAGATAGAGTAGAAGCCTTTATTTTGTCACTTATACATAACAGCACCATGAAATTTTTTTTTTTTTTCATATCCCAACATTGGAGGCTAGGGTCAGGGCACAGGGTTATCCATTATACAGTGTATCTGGAGCAGTGAGGGTTAAGGCTTGAACTGTACTCATTTTTTATCAGACGTCTGGCCATAAAATAATTTATCTGTTTATGATACACAAGCTACTCCAGAAGACTATGGCTCTATCTTTGTATCCTTTGTATCCTAGCTGCTCTTGCAGTGGGTGATTTTGTGCTTGGGTATTCATCAGTGAACAACTTTAGCAGGAAGAAATTAGAGTTATGTCTTTTATGAACTCAGAAATTACAGACATATAGGTTGCTCAGGAGCTCTTGGTTGCACAGTTCCGCTTAATTATAAACAGTTGTAGAAAGAACATTATTTACAATCTCACGCTTTAGTATCCGTTATGGGTTTCCTTCTGAGCTTGGTTCCTCTGAAGGTTTCTTCCTCATACCATTGCTTCAGGCTTGCTCATTAAAGATAAATATAAATTGAATTGAATCAAAAATATCTCATAAGTCAATTTCAATTACAGAATGAAATACTAGAGACTTAGTGAAAAGGGTTGAATAATGTTTGCGCTGAGATTAATCTCACCCCGTAGCTTGATATGTACAGCTCTTTATTCTAGTACACTACCATAGCTGCACTGCTAATCCTAGCTCACTGACTTTGGTTTAAATCTCTCACCTTCTAGAATTACACCAATGTAAATGAAGGCTTTTTTTAGGAGAGAATAAATAAGAACACCAATGAAAAGCAGAAAGTTTTCAGTCTTTTGCATAAATCACAGATTTGAATGAGCACTCGCTGAGCCAAATTCTAGGTTATGCAAGGTGATTTCAGAGGGAACTTTTTAACTACAGGTATGTTTCGTTAGCATTAATCAATTGATGATTATAAGCTAAAAGATACATGGGGCTGTCAGAGCAAACCCCTTTTTTTATGTTCCACTCCAGTTCATTTATATATCATATTATATAAGTCCTTAAACCTTGATGTATCATATAACAAAATGAACGCTGGGAATCTAAGACAGGGTAATACATGCGTTTGGCTCATTCAAGTTAACCAACATCAATTTGCGCTCCATTAACACAGTGTCAAAGATCAGTTTTGTAATTTCATGCAGCTGGTCACAGAAGCGTTGCTTAATGGCTGCGGCTTTCACCTGGTCACACTCTTTCTCTAGGCATATATGGAAATCAAGTCTTTAAAAACAATGCTGTTGGCAAGGTGACAGGCAAAGGCAGCTTGCGCCATCGAGTTGTCCATTGTATTCAAGGAAATCTTTAACTTTCTGAGCTGAGGTACAATTTTAATCAAAATACAGTGGGTGGAAAACAACTGAATGAGGTTTTTAAACCACAATCTAAGTCCATTTCCAGGTACTGTTTTTATTTTCGGAGATGTGATGACAGAAGCCTTAATTGCTGACTCATATAGTAATAAACAAGTCACTTAAGCAAAATTGGTTAGTGCACGCTGGGCTGAAATTGAATGAGACCATGTTGAGCCTTCATTCATTCCTCGGAACAATAGCACACTATAACACATACTTCCACAATTTGATTACTGACATACAGAAAAAGCTACAGTACCTGGTACACAGTCCCTAAAAATTAGTATTATCCCATACAATCCATATAATCTGTCATAAATTACGAATAAAATAATGAAATGTTGCTGTGATAACAGCAATGATTTTAGTCATATTAGTTTTACCATTCTTTACCAATCCATTAATTCCACACTCCATCGAAATCTGCCGATTTAATCTGGTGAGTCTCTGATGAACTGCAGGACCGATGCTAAATAGAAGTCTTTATTTTGTCACATACACATTACACCACAGCGAAATTCTTTCTTCACAAATCCCAACTTTGGAGGTTGGGGTTAAAGTACAGGGTTAGCCATAATTCAGCATCCCTGGAACAGAGATGGTTAAGGGCCTAGTTCAAGGGCCCAACAATAGCAGCTTGGCAGTGCTGGGGCTTGAACCCTGATTCGCTGATCAACAACCCACAACCATTGAGCCAACACTGCCCCACTATGGACAGTAGTATCAGGGATCAATCTGTTTACGTACTCCAATACTTTGAGATGACAGCAATCAGTAATGCAGGTGTGTTGGCAGCCGACATAAGCAGAGAAATATTGTTGACTGCGATTATTAAAAATAAGTTCAGTAAAGCGAGCACTAAGCACCCAGAGACACAGAGATCCTGTCCACTTGTTTGCCAGGCCTTAAAGTTTCTTTTACACTCTTTTTCCTTTTATTTTATTTCTTTGTTCTTATTATATATTATTCATAGTAACATGGTTTATTTATACACACACTCAAAGTGGGAGCAGGTCAAGGTTTCATTTGATCAAGTTGTATGTTGTATATAACTGTATATATGTGACAAACAAAATTTTGAATACTGAAATAACTTCTGCATGCACAGGTCACTTGTCTTTGAGCCCTTTATTAAATTAACGATCTAAACAACAAACTCGGGACAAGGAGTTTTTTAATAGCAGCGCATGGCAGCAATCAATCTAAAGAGCCAAATAAGATGTTCTGTGAAATCCATAATTTATTAATACCTGATCGTTCAATCATTTCAGTATCGATCTTTGGTATCAGTCTCAGGTTCTAAACATTGCATCAGTAAAGCTGACCTTAGATAGAAATTGTGCTCCTGATACAGTATAGGAGTATGTGAGCTAAAGGATGCAGTGCAATTAGGCAATTGAGGCAAAGTTGCTTGCATCTGCTCCAGAGTCCTCAGGCTGTCTTCTACCGCTACAGATCAACATCTGAGACACAAATCACGCAACTGCTAGCCTCAGCACAATCATTTACAAATACTGCAGATACACAACCATTTCAAATTGCTGAATAATTTACAGTGCCCGACAGCAGCCAGGATGCAGTAAACAAGAACGAGCCTTAGGTGTGAGAGTTGACAACTTTTACTGTCTCCGTGGATGACATTGTGCTCTGTAGCGAGAAAGCAGGTGGAGGAACACCTGGAAAAGTGGAGGACTGCTCTGGAGAGAAGAGGAATGAAAGTCAGTCACAGTAAGACAGAATACATGTGTTTGAATAAGAGTAAGGCAAGTTGAACATTGAGGTTACTGAGGTCAAGAAGGTGCAGGAGTTTACTGTTTACCGAGTCAACCGTACAGTGTGATGGGAAGTGTGGAAAATAGGTGAAGAGGCGAGTAGGAGTGGGTGAAGAAAAGTGTCAGAAGTGTTTTATTTTATTTATCCTTTATTTTACCAGGAATAATCCCATTAAGATAAAAAAATCTCTTCTACCATAGAATCCTGGCCAAAATGGCAGAACACAAAGTTCCACACACAAATATTTCAAGACAAACAATACAAAAAGTCCTGTCAAGCACTCAGAACTAACAAAATACTGTATATAAATGTTAAGTAAAACAAGAACATGATTCTTTCAAATGAGACACCAAAAGGTTTCTAAAAATATTTAAAGATGGGAGCAGGTCTACTCTAGCATCAAAATACTCTGCATTTCATTCCATAATCTAGGCGCATAACAAGAAAAGGCAGTTTTACCAAACTCAGAGTATGATCTAGGCACAGTTAAAAGTAATTTAAAGGATGATCTAGTTTTATAACCACCAGAACACTAAGATAAAAGACTACAGATATACAAAGGCAGTTTACCTACTAGTGCTTTGGCAATAAAAATCAGCATATGCATTTTTCTCCTCTGATATATGGAGGGCCAGCCAACCAAATCAAACAACAAGTGTTGTGTGATGTCAGCAAGAGTCAAAGGAAAGGTGTACAAGACAGTAGTGACATCAGCTATGTTGTATAAGATAGAGACTTTAGAAGTGAGGAAAAACATGAGGCAGAGATGGAGGTAGCAGAGATGAGTATGTTGAGGTTCTCTCTTGATGAGTCACGAGGATGGACAGCATTGGGAACGAGCACATCAGAGGGACAGATCAGGCTGGTTGTTTTGGGGACAAGGTCAGAGAGGTGCGAGATGGTTACATTGGCAAGAGTACCAATAAGTACTTATAAGAGTAAGGCTAAAGAGGAGATATATGGATGTGTTAAAAGAGGACATGAAGTTAATTGGTGCGAGAGTAGAGGATGCCAAGGATTGAGTTAGGAGAAAACAAATGATTTTCTGTGGCAACCCGAAAGTAGAAGAGGTGTGAGAGTAATTCAATAAGGGTCTTTGAATAAGGATAGCATAGTGGTTATGATTCCAGCCGCAGCTATCAGGTACAAATTTATAGGTGATGATAAACTAAAGTTTATAAACTTAAAGTTGATGCAAATTAGTAGGGTAATTCCTGTATGATATTACAAATCTTTCATATTTCATCGTCTTCTTTCTTGTTGAGTGTGCCTTTTTCTTAAACCAAGGTGAATAAACCCAGATGGATGACATTTAACATCCCTGGTCCTAGGGTCTGATCGGCATCCAGCTCTGAGAATGCCATGCCAGATGAGGCCAGTGCACATTTCAGTCATGAGGAAACAGCAGGTGTAAATGTTGCCTTAAGCTTTATATAGGACTCATGAATAAACCAGCTAGCATGATTTAACTTGGTTAAGGTCCAGAGCACACTTCACTCCACAATCTCAACAAGCAGTACAGCAATAATAATGTTTCATAGCTGCCCCTAAAGAAGGTTCGGGTCCCCCGCCTCATTTTACAGCGCGTTAATGTTTACTGTGTAGATGACAATATGAAGCAGAGCTATCCATCTGGCCATGAAAAGAGAAAAAAGAAACAAAATGAGAGTGAAATGAGAGAACAGCAATCAGGTAAACGTGTTCTCTTCAAGTTTGATGTCAGCAAGAGCAAATAATAGTAAAGTTAAGTTGATGTGATTCTGTCTCTAGTCTCTATCTGACTAGCTAAATTAGCTGTGCTGTGCTGCCAGTGCAAGTGTGAATGTGTGGCAAATGGTTTACATGGCTCATGGGTCAGTTAGGTGGGCCCCTTAGCAGAAATTTGCTTAGGACCCCAGGGAGGTCAGGATCGGCTCTGGCTGTAATGTATGTGTAGCAATAATAAAGGTGTCTTTTATAGAACTGATAACATATTAGAAGACTATTCAGTATTAACCTTGGCTTAAATTACAGCCAGTAACGCCAAAAGCTGCCGTTATAGAAAACGATTCAACACCTTCTGACCAATCAGAATTGAGAATTCAAAAAGACGACTGCCGGATGGAAGGTCGAATGTGTTCACGTGGGTTGGATGTAGGAGTACGGGTTAAACGACACCTATATGTCGTTGTCAGAGTTTTTCTTTCAGATACAGATTAGTCAAGGTCCAGGGACAGAGTAATAGCCTGACAGCTGATGTACACTGCAATTTATTTAGATAACATAAGTGTCAGTCATAGTCAGCAAGAAACACTGACGCACCAGGAAATATCTCAGTATGGCTGCAAAACAAGTGTCACCGCTAACTGCATGCAATGACATGAAGAATACCAACAAAATTCCAGTGAAAAATCCTGAGAATAGAAATCAGTGGACAGTCTCCTTGCCAACAGCCCAATGATGAACTGTACACTCTGTCCTGATCTTTTAACTATTTATAAAGAACACACACAGATAGATAGATTAGATAAAATAGATTGGATTAGAAAGATAGATAGACAGACAGACAGACAGACAGATAGATAGATAGATAGATAGATAGATAGATAGATAGATAGATAGATAGATAGATAGATAGACAGATAGATAGACAGACTTGATGCAAAGTGAAACAAAAATATAAGCAGATGCAAAAATATTTATACACATTTTATCAGAAAAGTCCCATTGATATAAAATATGTCTTCTTCCAGAGATTCCTGGTCAAGACACATAAAAGTCTTTCACTTAATGTAAAAATTTCACATATTAAAAACGAGAAGTTTCATTTTCAGGTGTTTCTTTCATGTATCACCATAGGCAAGGGGTCAAAAATAAAAATCACAGCTACAACAAAAACTGGCCAGATTTTCTATACAATTTCTTTCTTGTTTTTTTTTTTTTCAGACAAAAAAAAAGGATTTTTAAAATGTTGTAGATGTTAGCGCTGTATCAATACACAAAACGGCATAATTGTTCATATTTATTTATAAGATATTCCTTTATTCCCGTCCCACAATGGGGTTAATTTCTCTGTTACAGCAGCAAAAAAATATATATAAAAAAGACACACACACACACACACATTATATATATATATTATTTTTTATCAATCTTATAAGGCCCATAACTCTGTATAACTGAGATAAATGTAAGTCACTCAAGATAAGAACATAATGACTTACATTTTGCAGACATCTTTATCCATTATACGCTATACAGCACATTCATGCAACTGAGAAGATGAAGGTTAAGGACCTTGCTCAACGGCTCCAAATTGGCGCGGGGATTTGAACACAAGAGCCTCTGATCAGTAGACTTATACCTTACATTTACATTTGCAGCATTTGGCAGATGCCCTGAGCAACTTACATTTACCTTATTTTATACAACTGTTCAACTGTGGGTTAAGGGTCTTGCTCAGGGGCCCAGCAGTGGACGCTTGGTGGAGGACTCACAAACCTCCAATTGGTAGTCCAACGCCTTAACCACTAGGCTACCACATCTCCCTAGGCTGCCTTAAAGGCAGACCATTTGAACCAAGTACAGAAAAAGGGAGGGATGCTTTTGAGATCGATGAAGCTACTTTGAAATTTTCAGATACCACTCTATGTGGAGCAGGTGTGATGGTAAACGAGTGTTATAAGTGTTAGGAGAACGCTACATCCGTGTGGGGGAGGAGGGTGTCCTCAATCTGTCAATCCAATCCATGGAATATAAACAGCTGGACTCAAGAAGGCAGACATTCTTCAGTAAAGTACTCCACGAAGGGACTATTTGACCAAAGTGCTCTCTAAAGCTCAGAGAAGAAAAGAAGGGACAAGACGCTGTCTTCAAAACATCCTAACAATTCCTACAGCACCGGAACTTCAGATTTGTGTAGATCACGGGCCAAATGACAGACAGAGAGAAAGCAGGATTACTACTATGTACTTTAAAACCTGGAACTATAAGCCTTGCGAATGACTCTTTGGCATCTTCAAGATCCTCTGAGCTAACTTCAAAAGACGCCGAATCAAATTTAAAAGCGGTTCACTTTCACAAGCTCGCTCACCATCACACCCGACTCATACGGTGGAGTTGGATGTTAAGGGTTTTTTTTTTTAGATCGCTTTTTGGAGCGGTTTAAGAAAAGCTGTTGTAAACAATGTTTTAATCGTCATTGAGGCAGCTGTTTAGTTTCTGAAATGTCATAATATTTTGAACGAGGATTCTGTATGATAAACTGATAGAACCTTAAATATATACCTTGTATTTCTATCTGCTGCAGTATTACAGGAGATAGAACGCATATAAATGCTGAGTATATATACACAGTATATACACACACACACACACACCGATGAGCCATTACATTATGAGTACCCACAGCCTGGAGTAATGACTGCACCTGGCAAATAGAGGAGTACTTTATATATACACTCTCCAAGGAATGGTCAGAGGTGTTTGGTGTCAGAATGGGAAAAGCTGCTGGTTTATCAAAGCTTAATAAAGGACAAATTGTGATGGCACGGCGCATAGGCATTACAATCTCGGAAATGGCGTGCCTTGGGGGTTGTTCACGAAACAAGTTTTTTGCCTCTTTACAAAAATTTGTGCATTTATGGCCCAATGTCGAACCATCGTCCAACTGTGTTTGGCCAAAGCGCAAGAAATCACTAGCAGCTACAACAGTGGTGACAAAGGTAATGTGTCACAGCGTACAGTTCATCGCAGCCTTCTGCGTATGGTACTGCAGAGCTGACTAGTTCCTGGTGCAACACATTGATGGCTGAGCGTGGATCTGGATATACCGATTAACAACAGAGGATATGGCAAATGGATGCACTGTTGGGCAGATACGGGCCGGTGGTGGTGGTGTTATGATGTGGGAATTGTTTTCTTGGGACACTTTAGGACCCATTGTCGCAATAGTACAATCTCTGGCAACTGTGTTCATTAAACTGACAACTGTGAACTCTATTAAAGTGAATTTTATTTCAAAATAAATATCAATCTCTTGAAGATTTATGTTGTTCATTATTTAGTTTTTCTTTTAATTACACGTTTAAACTGGACCTGGCAACCCTACTGAATTATTTTATTCCAAAAATTGGAAATTCAGGGTGAATGGCAACCTCTTAAGTGGGACAATTGTTCAAACGATATTTATTATATCATTATACATCATTAAAATCTGAAAAGTCACATCTGCTCCACGTTTAGCTTGTTTACTTGTCAGGATTAAGTCTCTGTTCATCACAACGCTGTTTGCGCTTCATCTCGAAGTCGCAGCGCTGATGCTTGACTTGACTTTCATCAAACTCTCCAATTCCGCTGTCCAACATCCAAAAGGGTCCATCTCCGGGTCATGTGACAGTTCTCTGAAGCCCCAAATCAAGTCATGTAAAGAAGAAGCTCTGATGTGGGAAACCAGACTCCACCATCTTACACCAGTCTGAGAGTTGCACGTGAGCTGTTTTTGGGCCTAATTCACCGTAGATCCTTCTGTGTAGGACGACGCCACACCATCAGACGTCCTGTGATCAGCACCTACTGCTTCTGATACGCTGCTGAATCCTTGTTCCCTTTAAGAGACACGGTATATTTACACATATTATATATATTAAATTATAACTTGCATAATATTAAAACAACACTACTAACATTAATAATAATAATAATATATAATAATAATAATAATACATACATACATACAAATAATTCCTATAAATCTTACAGAAGATAAACATTTTAAATAATAATAATTTCATAGTATTTTATTAAATAAAATTAACAAAAATTTCTCATAAGTGTGTGCTCACGTTAAGAGCTCATGCAGTTCCCTTTTGATCTTAGTAACGATCGGAGGACCCTGATACACCAGCGCTGTGTAGAGCTGAACCAGAGACGCTCCGGCACGGATCTTATCCAGGGCGTCCTGTCCACTAGCCACGCCTCCTACACCGACAATGGGCACCTTCCCTAGAACACACAAATGAAAACACTGCCAAAAAATAAAAAGCACGATCACAAGAACCTCAAAGAAAACACTAAACATCCGGCACAGTCAAATCTATCTAATCTAATCTAAAGTATTTACAGGCACAAGATCACAACAAACCAAATCTAAAAGGATTAAAACACTATTTCTTGGCATCTGTATTAATTTCAGGCTTAGAAGTTCAAGCTCTATTTTATATCTTGATCTAAAGGCTACTATGCTGTATGTGGTAGCTCAGTGGTTAAGGCGTTGGGCTACTGATCGGAAGGTCATGGGTTCGAACCCCAGGTCCACCAAGCTGCCACTGCTGGGCCCCTGAGCAAGGCCCTTAACCCTCAATTGCTCAGTTGTAAGTCACTCTGGATAAGGGTGTCTGCTAAATGCCATAAAATGTAAATGTAAATGTATATTAAGACACATGCACACACAAAATCTATTTAAAAAATAACGAAAAAAAAAAAAAAGAGGAAGCTTTATCCAATTTAAATCGAGATGAGAGAATTTTTGGTCTTGAAACGGGATGTTTGAACAACTTGATGTTTCGTGACATTTACACCACGAACAGTGTAAATAAGTTTTTTCTGACATGATTCGAACGCTTCATAAGTTTCAACTTGGTGTCAAGAATGCTTCGCTAAATGTTCGCAGATTTTAAAAAAGTAGACGAATGACGCTGACGTGTTGATCTTTCGGCATGAGGTCAGTCAAATATGGAGCAAGGAATTTATTTTTGTCTCAGACAATCAAACAAAAAAAAAAACAAAAACAAAAAAAAGCAGCAGAAATGCATGACGTGTTATTGGT
This sequence comes from Tachysurus fulvidraco, assembly GCF_022655615.1. Lineage (NCBI taxonomy): Eukaryota > Metazoa > Chordata > Actinopteri > Siluriformes > Bagridae > Tachysurus > Tachysurus fulvidraco. The sequence goes on from NC_062519.1 coordinate 39,030,898, forward strand.
GTGTACAAGTTTTTGTATATAAGCAGAAAGTGTCTTTACTGCTGATGGATGCGTTTGTTTGTTTATTTATTTACCTACCTCTGGTTAAGCTGTACATCTCCCGTACTGTGCGAGTGGACAGCTCTTTAAGCGGCTGCCCACTCAGACCCCCCGTCTCGTTCCTGTTGTTGTCCTGCAGGGTCTCTGGCCTGGACACCGTAGTGTTGGAGACTATTAATCCATCCACACCGAGCTAGCACACAAACACACACAAATGCAATGTGTTCCAGTAAGAATCCAGGAGTTATGTTTCTGTAACAGGACATTCCCACGTGCTTTATTAGTCTTCCTCTCTCTACGAGTAGCTTTATAGTGTTCCAAAGCTAACACCTTGTTTAGTAAAGAATTGTTTAGAATTCTATTCAATATTTTTATTGCCCTGTCACTTCTGTTGCTTTTTGTTCCCATCTCGGCATCTTTCTTTCTCTTGAAGTAAAGAAGACCAAAAAAAAAAAAAAACACCCCAAGTTACAGTTTTGTAACTACCTCTATGCACACACACACTCGCATGCACACAGTCACGCCCGTACAAAATAATTAATATTATAAAATGACAGTTCTTAATGAAGTGGAAAAGAAAGAAATTGACCTCTGTGATGACCTCTGCAATGTCCTGCTTGTCCTGCTGGGAGAGATCTGGAGCAATCTTAACCATTACTGGTGGTCGATTTGCCACTTGCAGAGTGTCTCTTGCTTTCAGTACCTGAGATTTCAATCCACACACACACACACACACACACACACACACACACACACACACACACACACACACACACACACACACACACACACACACACACACACACACACACACACACACACACACACACACACACACACACACACACACACACACAATCCTACAGTAAATCCCAGCTGCCCAGCTGTTACATGACATAATATCTCAATTTTATAACCAGACTATGTTCACACAGCAGGATAAATCTGATTGATCTAATTTTCCTAATCTGAATTGTTTGGTTTATATGTGGACGATTCTGCGATATTTGCTTATATATTGATTCCGCCATGGATTTGTTTTACGTAAGAGCAAGGTCCAGGCACAGATCTGAGAATACTTGACGCAGACTTTTCTAGTTTTTAAGCAAAAGGTGTGAACATTTGTTTGCTCCTGCTTTGTTATTGCCCTTTTTTGTTGTCGGTGTTGTTCTAGTTGCAAATTTCTGAGGTCACTGCACGACAAAATATAAAAAAAAAAAAAAAAAACACACATACACGAAGGACAAATACGTGTCAAAAAAAATTCAGTAAAGTCAGTTTTAAAGGATAAAAATGTGGACAGAACCAAATGTACTTATTATGTACTTATTAATTACTTACTATGTAGTATATGCTGCATAGTAATTTGTTCTGCTGATACATACCACACTTTAGGCTTAGTCACGCCAAGGGTTAAACGTGTAAAACCTTCACTGACAAGGACAGTCATTTTTGCATCCGGTAACCCAAGCTTTGTTCTACCTTCTCCAGCAGATGGTGCAGTTCTTTCTTCCCCTGCAGGTCTCTGAGGCCTGGAGTGTTCGGGCTGCTCACGTTCACGACCAGGTAGTCAGCGAGGGGGCCGAGCATCCTCACTCCCTCTAGATAATCAGCCACGGCATCAGTGGACAGCTTGTTCTTCCCCAGGTTGATGCCTAGCGGTTTGCCTGCTGAGATAGTAACAGAACTCCTTATTGCGTATAGAGACTTTAACAGAGTTTTCTTTGGGCCTGTGGTGTTCATCTGAGTCTCAGGATGTCCTATACCTTTTGTAAGCTCAGACTGAACTCCTTCCCTGGCTTTTAACCTTTCCCGAACAGCTACAATGCCGCAGCTGTTAAAACCGTATCTGAAACACACGCAAACATCATCATCATGCCGTCATCACTAATTTAAAACACATTAATTATTTGCACATTAATTATTGTGTCTTTTCACATCACGGTGAGGATGTTGTCTAATTCTCTTTAACAGCAGCTCATCAACAAATTTATCCCAGGTTTCTATCAAAATGCTTGTTCTAGTCTATTCTAGTTTCTATAGTAACAGCTTATTCACAGGGACTTGCATTGTGCACTGATCAGGCAAAAATATTATAACTATGACGGGTTGCCAGATTGGGTGTGAATAAACAAAAAATAAACAACACTTTCTAAGTTAGATCTATAAACACAGTTGACATGTTTAATTATATTTCAAGATATTTAGTTGTGCTAATAATGCAGGGAAGGAATGAGAAATGAATAATGAAATGGTAGCTCCGGACTCTTTTTATTATAAATGTATAATCGCTGATTTAGTGTCTGATTATAAATTCTAAATGTATTATCATATTATAAATGTATAATCGCTGATTTAGTGTCTGATCAATAGCTAATTATTTTCACATTTCTTCTCTCGTGTATTTTATTGCTAATTTATTATACCAAGTAGAGAAAACAGGCCACGCCGATACATAATCATATCTAAAATAAGACTATAACTGACTCTTTTCCTGTGAATATTTCTCAAAGTAATCATTTCTGCTCATAAATATCCGTGTGTCATAAACACAGCTTTTCCCTCGTGCCCCACTTCTGCACGCGTGAGCATCTGACTCGACACTTTATCACAATGTAACGTGTAACTAATCAATAGAGCAACTGATGTCTTTTCCTTTCAGCTCCTTTCAGAAAGCGATATTATTTCCAAATCTGAGCAAAGCAAACAGACCGGCAACCTTTTGCTCAGTCATTAAGACTCATGGAGTATTGGTTTCCATAGCAACCAATACAATGCAAACTACTCCACACACCCCCTTTCGACTGTAGTTGAGGCAAATAAACTGTAAAGCTGGAGGTAATATTTAATGTCAGGAAGGACTGTGAAGAATGAGGCTGTGTAGATGTGCTACTGTTGGGCTTTGAATGTTTTTTTTTTTTGTGAGAATTTTCCACACCATGGCTGAAGAAGGGAGCCAATATTTTTACAGCCGTTTAATTTTATACACAAAATGTATGTTGCCTCACAGATTCTGATTTAATACACGCAGACAAAAACGAAACACAAAACTAAGAACAGTCGATATGCTCGGTTTAATAAAATATAATCTGGCAACAGTGTACAATATTTCATGAGTATTTCGTTTAGCTAATGATGCAAAGCTGAATAATCAAACGAGAGGCGAACTTTAACCAAGAGGCAAATTCTTTCAAAAGAATATTTCAATTTTTGAATATTTGTATGATTTTTTTATATATATATATATATATATATAAATTGAAATGCTTTGTATTATTTGCTCAATGTGTCTCTAACTGTAACCTTCATTTATAAATGTAGTAAACTAAATAATCTAAATAGACACTTATACAAATGACCTGCTAATTAAAATATTACCCAACAATTGTGTTTTTTTTCATGATCGTCATCACTTGAGAATTCATGACTGCCAGGAGTCTAAGGGCACCTTTTTCCAGTCTTATGCAGTATGCGTACCAAAGCAAGGATTTGCCATTCAAAACCAGGAGTGTGTACACATTGCTCTGGTTTACGTCAAGAACACAGGCTCTGACACTTTATGTCTATAAGATACGAAAATACACGATCTTGGGGTGGTGTGCATCAAAGCTAGTCACAAATCAGGGAGATGTGAATATTTTAATTGCTTTTGTATTCCAGGACGTGTCTGCGCGTCGGATTTTCCGACGTATGCACATTTCTCAGTGACTTGTGTGACTATTCAAATAGCCTGCATCTCATTTACATAAATCCTACACTCATTTTCTTTATAAGTGTTTATGAGCAGATAAGATTGGACAATCTGTCTTTGCAATAGGTTTCAGACCATTTTTTAAGACAGGGTTCTGCACTTGAATCGATACGTGTCCCAGATCAACTCGAAGACTAAAACCAAAAATCTATTCCTCATCCTCTTCAACGTGATATTTCACCTTTCTACATATCCCCATTTCAAATTCAGCATGTCATCCACCTACTCCTTCTCACACTTTTACACTTTTAACCAAAGCATCTTAAAAGGTGTGGCAGAAACCAACCCGAGCGTCCCAAGGCAGCCGCTCACATCTACATGAAAACATTTTGTTAGTCTGTTTACCGAATTGATCTATTCTGTGTCAAATTATGACTTAAACATGCCTTCATGACTTCAACATGACTTCAGATATAGTTAAAAACTAGCATTAGACTTTGTTCCTTTAAAGTTTTCAAATAGAAACATTAAAAAAAATAGAAAAAAATATGGAAAATAC